>NC_143576.1:136728780-137044427 GCF_048544385.1 Mastigoproctus giganteus
GGGAAGGAAAGCCTTTTGAATCCTATAACTCAAAAGTTCGAATTCAGTAACACCGCCTTTTTTCCCCTTTTTTTTTTTTCTTTCTTCCCCGCCCCTTTTGTAGTGCATAAACGCTACCTTATTTTGATTCTAGCTCACCACTTTACAGTTTATATACTACTAGTAATACTTAATAAAAATTCAGGCCAAAAGTCTCAGAAAATTTCATTACATAAAACGATGCCACTATAATAACTTCTGTTAATTTACTGCGTACAGACATGATACATTTGTACTAACTTATATGATTAGCAGTAATATTAAGAACCGATGCTTTAGAAGAGTAAAATCTAAATTTCACCTGGAAAGGAATAGTGGATGTAATTATTTCTGTGACTAAAAATTTTAATTTAAAAAGGGGGGCGGGATCAGAGGCGCGTACCTACTAATGCGATATTAATGGTTTGCAAAATGCACACCATCAACTATTAGTGTCTGTTTTCTGGATGAAAAACCCAAGTTTCAGGTAAAAAAAAACATGCAATCTTTGTCCGCGACCAGTGAATTCAGCCGGGTTATGAAAAAGTCCATACAAGTTTCTATCCGGATCATCTTTGGGTGTTCGCATGCTGTTTGTTCTGAGCCTTTACATCAAGCAAGCATATTTAATTTAAAATTCACTTGCGTTAAATCTTTTCTTTTTTTTTTTTTTTTTTTAAGAAATTCGAAAGCTTTTCTATAAATTTGGCATTTAAGTTATTTATACAGCACATTCCAACACTAACTTAGGCGCACGCAATATGAACTTTTTAATTATGTTAATGATTTTGCTAATAGAAAAAGACGAAGAAAGAATTTATATTAGAAATCTGTGTTTAAAAATTAGTTTGTAGAATTTTACAGTTGTAATAATATATCATCGAATTTTATTTGAATTGAATTTGTCGGGCATCTATTTTTTTTTTTTTTTTTTTTTTTTCGTAGGCCCTGGGCACAGTTCCCAAAGGAAAATACGGCCCTAGTTTCAACCGTGTAGATGGGATCCGAATCCAAACCTTTATTCAGCAGATGTAGAAGGACAGTAATGATAATCACCATACTGGCCCCAAGGGAAAGTGGATTGGCGCGTTTTACGCAAAGCTTCTCCTAGTAAACTAATACCTTACGGGGGTCATGATGCCCTCAAGATATACCTGGAAGTTGCCCGCCGGCAATGACAGGCTGGTCGTAAGGGTTACAAGGAAATCCCGGCTGGCAGTGAAGACTGTACCAACTTGTAAAAAAAAAAAGGAATGTTGAGAAGAAAATGTATATTAAGCGAAGTAAAATAGAGATGATTTAGGTTTCCTACTTACTTTCTCTTCAAAAGATAGCGAGCTGACTTTACTATTGATTTAAATATAAATTTAAACCAATTTATATTTAATGTCTCGAAAAACGACTTTGTAAAGCAAAAAAAGCTGAAAAAAAAAATTTTCTAAAAATGCTGGAAATATGAATCATTTTCATGATATTTCCAGTTAGTTTCCAAGTGCTCCCAGTTTTTTGGAATAGAGAGCATTTGTATTTCAATACTTCAAATAAAAAAAAAATAGTAAAATAAGAAAAAAATGAAGTCAAACAAGTCGATAAATTCAAATATTTGGGATCAATCTTACAAAGTGATGGATCATCCCAAGAAGAGATCAATAAGAGAATTGCAGACGGCAGAAAAGCTATCGGCATGTTAAATTCTGTTCTATGGAGCAGAATATCCTAAATAAAACAAAGAAACTTATATTTCAAACGATTGTACAAAGTCTTCTATTGTATGGAGCGGAAACCTGGACGTTGAATAGGCGAGTGGAAAGCAAATTGCTCTCCACAGAAATGGATTTTTGGAGACAGAACTTCTAGAAGAGATAGAAAACGGAATGAAGACATGAGAGAAAATGGAAGTGAAAAAGAATGTTATTGACACTATCAAAGATGCTGTTGTTGTTATTTAGTTTTTAGGGGCATTAGCAACTAAGGCCATATTGCTCCGGGATATGCGGTGGTCATTCCCTGACCTTTCCGCATCCTCCGTATTTGGTGGTGACATGCTCGAACCCCGGTCTAATACTATCAAAGAAAAGCAAAGCATTTAACATGGCATGGACATGTAAAACGGATGCAAGAAAACAAAGGCTCTCCTCGAATGGATACCTCCTGGAAGAAGGAGACATGTGGACATGTGTTTTTGTAATGGGCGGCTCGTAGAACGTTAGTTCAACTCCACCTCGTATCTCTGTGAAGAACAGTATCACTACAAATGGGCCAGATATGTGTGTGACGAAGGTTTGTGTGTATTATGTGTGTGTTCTGTTGTTCTGTTCTGGCCGCTTGGCTACCCAGAAGCATCAGTCACTTGGACAGATGATTCTGGGTACTCGTCCACACCACGGGAAGGTGGGCCAGTTTCAGCTAATCACGTACTGTCTCAATACGAGACTCTGATCCACCTGATGTTGCCAAAAGGTGGGCCAGATTCCTCTAGGGGCCCACTCCAGAGGAAAGAAAAAAAAAAAAAAAAACATATATATTTATTTAGATTTTCCCGTGGTGCAAAAGAAAGGAAAAAAAAAAAAAAAAAGTGACAGCAACCCTGAAGAACGCAAAAAAAAAAAAAAAACCAACCATGTGACTGATTATAGAACGCGAAGAAAAAAAAAATAAATAAATAAAAAAATAATAATAATAATAAAAAAAAAATAATAAATAAAATAATAATAATAATAATAAAATAAAAATAAATAAATAAAATAATAATAATAATAATAATTAAAGAAATAAAATAAATTAAATAAATAAATAATAAATTTAAAATAATAATAATAATAATTAAATAAAATAAATTAAATAAATAATTAATAAAATAATAAAATAAAATAAATGGATGGATGGAGCACGGGATTGCATGATAGCCCGAGGCTTGACCGACCAAGACACCTTGAACCGCACTTTATTCGGGAAAAAATTCCTACCAAAAAATAACTTGTAGGCTGAGGAAACCCATTGTAAATGGAAACACTCCTCTTGAAAAAGAAGAAGAAAAAATGAATTAAATAAAATAAAAATAAATTAATTTAATTAGTTAATTAATTAATAAAAAGGCGTTTCCTAATGAGAAGCAGTAATATTGCTATTTGTAGTAAGGCAGGGGTTGAAATGAAATTTTATAAAACGAAATGCTCGTTAATAAAATATTTATTAATAATTATGTATGTGTACAGACATTAGCGATGCCTGTGAACGGCATTCCGGTGTGCTCCGATCCATTTAATACCATATTACTATCATCCTGCTTTCTGTGATGACAACAGTAGGGCACTATGGTTCCAACAAGTATTTCAGTGGGATTGATATCGAGTCAGATGGTGGATAAGCATAGGCGCACTCACGGACGGTGGAGGGGGCTGATGGGGCTAAAGCCGTCTCAAGAACATTTGTTTTATATTATTTAACTGAACTGTCATGTATTGACGCTTGTGACAGCAACCAATATCAAACGTACGTGTTCCCCCCACAAAAAATTTCTGCGTGTGCCACTGTGGATAAGCACCAAATAGTGCTACCATGCCTCAATGGGCAATGCGCTCATATTCTTCTTTTTCTCTCATGCCGAGGAAAGTTACAGGTAGAGTAGTATTATTCCCCAGGGGTTCACATCTGGTGAGTATGGACTTGGCACACCCAGGTTCCTGAGCTGGATATGATTATTCTTCTCTTTCTTGGTGATTCCTTTTTACTTCTGACTCTTGTTTTCCCTCTCTCTCAGAGTAATTCAGAAAATTTTTTTTTTGGCTGGTGCATCATAAGCCTCGGCTTCCTTGCACCATAATAATAATAATAATAATAATAATTTATGCCTCGAAAACATACACGAGGCATTCAAGTTTTGAACTTTTTAATTTCAAAATTTGACTTTTTCTCTTGTTGCAATAGATCGCCATCTATGGTCAAGTTTAGTAACTACAAATATTTTAATATATTTTCATAAAATCCGAGCGTATTTCAACTGAAGGTATAACGTGCCAGCTAGCTGTGATAGCAAAGGAATATAATATCATACGCTCCTACCAGAAGGACACCTAGAAAATAATCAAACAATGATGTTTTAAAACACTAATTTGAAGCTGTGTTTTTTTTTAATGAAAAAATGGTATAATGACCGGAGCATGTTTTTGAGCAGAGTTTCTTTACTGTGGTCCGCGAATGCATAGCATATGGTCCGTACATTTATCAAAAATCAACAATTTGACTTTATTATTTTTTTTTAAGTGAAGCCTAGTTTTATTTATTTTTATAACAGACAAGTTTCCATGATAAATATCTGCTGGGATCCGTGCTAATAATACTTCCATAAATAATACATTCAAGTTATATATTTTAATAAAACCAAAAATATTGGTGATCCTTACAAAATTCGTTCACTTGAAAATGGTCTGTAAGTGTCAGAAACGTGGAGAATCATTAGCCTGTATCACTCTCAGTGCGGTTTAGAAGCGCCTAATTTGAAAATATAATCTAATTAATGCAACAGAACCGTGAGTCGCGGATTCTGCGAATTATTGACCCTAGACGAATATCGTTATTTGTCTATGCATAAAGTTGAATCCGAAGTCATAACTTGCATTAGGAGCCATAGAAGATAGAGTTCTGAATCTTGGAATTTATTTACATACTTCTCACTCACAGTCGTTTGTGGTAAAATATATATACACAATTAGGATTAATAAAACAAACTAAAAACGATTTCTTATACATTAAGCTTTAAGCGTATAATCAATGCGGTGATTATTTAATCCATGTAGGAAATGGAACAGAAAAGTTCAACTAAATGTCGAGTACGAGCAACAGGCAGTAATAAATTAGTTTCAGAACGAGAATTCATGCGGGGTATAGATGAAAAGCATTTGTTCTAGAAGAGATGGAGAATCAATAATAGAATTTGTGACATTGTCCTGAGGCCAATGTCACAAATCCAGATGAAAACTCCAGAGGCCCTGGATCGAAGAGAGGCGATTCTGAAGCGACGGCGAAAGGCTTTTAGTTTTGACGGTGAAAGACAAGGCGATTTCGAAGGCATATAAATTTAACGAATTTGATTTGAATTCGTTCAAATCTAGGAGAAAGATATTCTAGTTGTGGATACCAAATAATGTCACAGTCAGTGTCGGCAAAAAACTTTGAGGGGCCCTGTGCAAGGTGCTCGTAGATCCCAACGAGATGTCGATGATGAAAATGAAGTATATATTTGTTGTATTATCTTGAAAACTTTTACTCTAAGTTCGGAAGATTTGGCAATATCACCCAAAACAAGGTCTATATTGTGACATGCACAGGGAGTATATATCGCTAGGGTTTTCCTTCAAAAACCGCGCCTGAACTCCTTTATTGATACCTTTCATGTTTGACCCATTATCGTATCCTTGTCCTCGACAATTTTCAATTGGTATGCGTAATTCTTTTAATAATGCCTTCAATCTGTCGAATAAACCCTTTCCAGTTGTATTGTTAACAGCAAAAAATGTGACAAAATTTTCACAAATCTCAACTTTAGCATCTTTGATATACACAAACCTGAATACAACCGATAACTGTTCTTGTTGACTTACGTCTGGATTACAGTCAAGTAAAACAGAATAGTATTTAGATGAGTTTATCATCTCTACTTTGTTTTTTGAACCAATTAGCTCAATTAATTCATCTTATATTCTATGGGAAAAATATGTATTTTTTTTGCAACCAGTGTTTTGTCTTTCTAAGTAATTATTTATGTGATTTTTTTTAAAACTGGTTCAAATTTGGAAATTAGTTCCATAAGGCCAAGGAAATGTCCATTACTCGAGTTGAAAAGTTTGTCACTTGTTCCTCTTAATGCTAAATTGTGCTTTGCCAAGTAGATAATTCCTCCAATAATCTTGGAAAATATTTGCCGTAATTCTTCCGTCTTTTCTTTTATAAGTTCACTTCTCTCATCTAGTGATGTTCCCTTGATTAAATTTAGTTCTCTTTCGATTAAAATATTCATACATTTGCGATGAACTGGTGACCGTTCACGTTCTGGAATTCTTAGATTTAGGTGAGACCAGTCATTAAATCCTTTGCTACAAAAAGCGATTTCTGAATAGGAAAAGAGTTTACAGGAAAAACACCATATGCTGTCCAAACTTGATGAATATATTTAACCACCGTTGTTGTTGAATTTCACCATTTGGTAACTGCTTTGTATAATAGTACTAGGAAAAGTATTTTCCATTGCTATTTTGTCGAAAATTATCAGATTTAATTGAACTGGTCCTTTTTTTTTAATTATTAATGTTCTCATTTGGTCGGATATTATATATTTTGGCCAAGTTGCCGAATCTTCATAGCAAAATTTTCATCGACACCAGCACTAGAATGGGCTTCAGAAGCTTCATTTTTGCCTTGTGCTTCATTGTGTTCTTTTATTTCTTGATCTCCTATTTCTTCTTCTCTCGTGTGTTCTTTTATTTCTTGATCTCCTATTTCTTCTTCTTCCGTGTGTTCTTTTATTTCTTGACCTCCTATTTCTTTTTCTCTCGTTTGTTATTTTATTTCTTGATTTCCTATTTCTTTTTCTCTCGTTTGTTCTTTTATTTCTTGATTTCCTATTTCTTTTTCACTAGTAACTGCCACCATTGGCGTAGTTGGCATAGTCTTGACACTGAACTTTAAGTCATTGCTCGGTGTTTCAAATTTGATACAGTAACAAATTCAATATTGCATTTTGCAATTTAGATGCTTCTTCTTGTTTCTTTGCCGATTTTTTTCTTTTTTTTTCAGATCCACTAGGATATTTAGGATTCTGGTCTCTATCTCGCTTGCCCATTTTACTGTAAATGCAAAAAACTTTTTTTTAAAATTTTCATATGACATATGTAATAATATTTTCTCGTTTTCCCATTTTGCTGTAAATGCAAAAAACTTTTCTTCATATAACATATGCAATAATATTATTAAATCTCGTGCAAATGTTGTCTCGTGCAAAAAGTAAACATTGGCAGTGAGCTAGATGATTTTGTAATAACTGAGAGGAAAGTGGAGGAGAGATTGTTGAGGATAAACATAAAAAAGGCACCTGGGGTGGATGGGATCTATCCAGTTATATTAAAGGAGGCAGCAAAGGAAGTAAGCAAACCCCTAGCCATAATTATGAGAGCTTCTTTGGACTCAGGGGAGGTACCCATAGACTGGAGATGTGCAAATGTAACCCCAATTCACAAAGGAGGATCAAAGGCTGACACAAGTAATTATAGACCTGTTAGTTTAACTTCTGTTCCAGGTAAATTAATGGAGGCACTGGTTAAAGAAGCACTGCAGGATCATCTAGACAAGAATTCAGTTATAGCTCAGACGCAGCTTGGTTTTGTTAAGGGCAGGTCTTGCCTGACCAATTTGATTGGATACTATGATGTAGTCACAAAAGAACTGGATGCAGGGAATAACTTTGATATTATATACTTGGATCTTAGAAAGGCTTTTGATACTGTTGCACATGGAAGACTGCTGCACAAATTGGAGCAGTGTGGCATTGGAGGCAAATTGCTGCTATGAATAAAGGGGTGGTTGAGGGGGAGAAGACAGAGAGTGGTAATCAATGGACACTGCTCAACGTGGACTAATGTTATTAGTGGGGTTCCGCAGGGTTCAGTGTTGGGTCCGTTGTTGTTTTCGGTGTTTATGAATGATATTGATGATGGTATATCAAGTTTAATGTCCAAGTTTGCAGATGATACAAAGGTTGGCAGGGTTGTTAAGGACACTACTGACGTTATGCTGCTGGAACAGGATCTGGAAAGGTTGAACAGATGGGCTGAGAGGTGGCAAATGAAGTTTAACATTGACAAATGTAAAGTACTACATATGGGAAACAGTAACCACAGAGCAACGTATCAACTCTGCGGTACTACACTGACAGTGGTGGAGAATGAAAAGGACCTGGGGGCAATTGTGCAGGCAGATATGAAATTCTCTGAACAGTGCAGACGAGCTGCAAGAGTAGCTCATGGTGTCTTGTCAATGATATACAGGAATTTTTCTAGCAGGGATAAGGAGGTGATTATTCCCTTGTATAAGGCAATGGTTAGGCCACATCTTGAGTACTGTATACAGGTCTGGAGGCCTCATTTCAAGAAGGATGTAGAGCTACTGGAACGGGTACAGAGAAGAGCAAAAAGATTAGTGAATGGAACAAAGGGTTGCTCTTACGAAGAAAGGCTTAAGTTTTGTAAATTACAGAGTCTGGAGTCTAGGCACCGGCGAGGTGATCTGATAGAGGTGTATAAGGCTTTGAATGGTTTGAGCATGCTAAATGCCAATGGGATTCTTCATCTTGCTCAGAATAATCACCTCAGAGGGCATAAATTCAAATTGAGGAAGGACGGATGTCGGATAGATGTGCGGAAATTTGCCTTTGGCCAGCGGGTGGTTGGTTGGTGGAACCGACTTCCATCACTTGTTGTTGAAGTTGATAGCCTAAACAAATTTAAGGCTCAACTGGGTAGGTATTTCGAACGAACGGAGGGGTGAAATGGGAGTGGTGTGTTTTTTTTTTTTTTTTTTTTTTGGCTGATGCTGAATAAGCTTGCTTTCTTGCATCATATGCCTCTACTAATGCTAATGCTAATGCTAATGCTAAATGCGTTTTCGATCGTCACACTTGTGGTATAGTCGTTCGCAGATTAAATAATTTATTAAACATAAACATTAAACATAAACTTTAACTTACCCAATTATGACAATCTATATATGAAATATAGGTCGAACGGGGCAACCGTCATAAGAGGAGCCACACTGGTACAAGAGAAAATTTAAATAAGCACTTTGAATAAATAACGAAAGACAGGTATTTAGTAAACCAAGCGCAAAAACTTAAGCCACTTTAGCGCTTAAGACACAAAATATTCTTCAAAATACACCATAAGCTGAGCTGACGCATGACAAGTATAGACCAATCAGGGCATTGGTCAAGTGTCGGTAAGCACCAAATAGTAATTACCACATAGTCGACACATCGACCAATCAGAGACCGCCACATCAAACAAGAACAATTCTTTCATTTCTTGTTGATTTTGTGCAAAGCCGTATAATTTGTAATAATTACTTCATTAACCATTTTGCATCGTGTATTGTGCGAGCGCGGGGCCCTGGGCGATTTCCCCGGTCGCCCATGCCTCGGGCCGGCTCTGGTCACAGTGATCAAACAGAGGAAGTTGCTTGTACAGAAGAATTATAACTTTGTCGCTCTTAAAAGTAGAAATAACGCTTAATTAAACCAAGAAGTTTGGAAATCTGAGATATTATGTGATTTACAGTATATATGACAAAAGAGAAGAAGATCAGATCGGAATAAGTCCTTGAATGTGTCTGTACTTGCAATAGCAGAATTGCCGATTTAATAATCAGTAAAGTGTGAAAATGGAACTGTACAATTCGATCGGAAGCGACGTAATTTACATTTCAGTGGATTTAGCAAAAAAAAATTAAAAATTAAAGAAAATTTAAGATTGCAAAGAAGACAGTGACATCACTGGCTGGGAGCGGCGACTTGTGAGCGGTTTGGTCCTCAGAAAACAGGGCACTCGTGTTGAGGTTATTAATTTGGAACAAAATAACCTCATGTAACCTCACTGGACATAGAAATTTCAGTTGTAAACTTTTCCGGATAACTGTTCTGATAGTTGTTTCTGTCTGTTAGAATTTGAAACTCAAATTACTTAAATCAAATTATCATATTTTAAAGAATTATCACTAAAAATATCTTGTGAAACGTTCTAGTATGTATTTGCAAGTGTAGTTTAGCAGAAAGCCGTGTAATCAGATATGAAACTCAGAACACTGCCCCTTCGATGGAGCCCATGTCCAAAAGAAGCAAGTCCTTAATCAAGCAACTGAGTTTATCCAAATGGATATACTCTGTCATTTGATTATGTCTACGTTTCTATGAGTTCTCTGATGTCTGTGTTTCCTTGAATGTAATGATGCTATATGTTCAGCAGCAAAGGTGAATTGTGATGGATCCTCAAATAAATAACTACAGTTATTACTTGACTACTATAGTGGCAATTAATCATCCGTTTCTTTGGTCTTACAGATTTTACTTTCTTGAAATAATATTTATTTCCTGTAATTATCGATGTTGCAGTTCCCAAAATCGAAACTTTCCTTTACACTTTATACAGACTTAAGATTCTCAACATACGTACAAACATCTGGTGGGTATGGGCTTGGCACACCCAGGGCCCTGAGCTGGATATCATCATTCTTCTCTTTCTTGGTGATTCCCTTCTCTCTCTCAGGGTAACTTGGAAATTTTTTTGGTTCTTGCAGCATAAGTCTCAGGCTTCCTTGCACCATATGGCTAATAATAATAATAATAATAAGTTAGTGCAATTGCATCATTCCGTACGTAGCCAAGTACTCAAGTAGTTTTAAATTGGCATCATTAAGTATATCTCATATTGTGGATACCTTCACAACGAGTTTCCATGATATTGCACTACTGCGAATAAGTAACGCTTCACTGTAAAAGAAGAAATGGACCCTACAAAGACTCACGTGATACCGAAGCAGAGGCCGAATAGGACCTTGTGGAGAGTCACAGACCACCTGAATTGGCACATAATACCGCATTACCTTGACAGCAATAGTGCAACACTGGAGGCCATCCACACAACCGTGTATTGTGCTGCGATAGCAGCCACGAGGATTAATGGAAGAGAAGCGAGAGACCAGCAGCAGAAGAACCAAAAACACAAGGAACCACCAACTTGGGAAAGAAGACTTCAGCAGAAGATAGAAGAATTAAGAGTCAAGATAGGCCAATTGACCCAATACCAACGGGGCAATAGGAGTAAGAAATTAATTTGAAAAGTGAAGAGCATTCTGAAGAGAGACAGCATCCACAGCAAACATGAGACAAAGACTCAGAGAATAGGAGAGTACTTGGACACATTGAAGCAGAACCTCCTTGCACTCAGCAAGAGACTACGCCGATACAAAGAGAGCTCCCAAAGAAAAATAAACAACCCGATCTTCGATGAGGATGAAAGAGACTTCTACAGGAATCTCGGAGACGACGGGAAACGAGGGAACGGATCCCCCGAGAAGAAGACGATTGAGGATTTCTGGGGAACCATATGCAAGAACGCAAGAAAACCAAGGACGTACAAGAAATGAGAGGGTGGATGATTCGAGAAGAAGATGTAAAACAGACGATCAAGAACTCTCACAACTGGCGAACTCCAGGAATAGATAACGTCCACAACTTCTGGTACAAGAAGCTCACTTTAGCATTAGCATTAGCATTAGTAAAGGCATTTGATGCAAGCAAGGAAGCTTATGCAGCATCAGCCAAAAACAGCCACTTGCACACACAAGCACCAGACAGAGTGGTTCACCCGAATAATAAGGCACCCAGAGACAATCCCGAAGTTTCTCACTCAAGGAATCACATATCTGAAGCCTAAAGACGAAGATACAAGAAACCCGGCAAAATATAGGCCAATTACCTGCCTCCCAACAATGTACAAGATCCTGACCAGCTGTATAACCAGGAAGACTTCAGACCAATTGGAGAGCCAGAACATAATGGCTGAACAGCAGAAAGGATGCAAGCGGCTTAGCAAAGGATGCAAGGAGCAATTAACCATAGATGCTGCAGTTATGGAGCAAGCCTACAAGAAGCGCCGCAACATGTACACCGCCGACATCGATTACAGCAAGGCCTTCGATTCCGTGCCTCATAGCTGGCTAATAGAGGCACTGAAGATCTACAAAGTCAATCCGATAATGACAGACTTCCTAGGAGAAACGATGGCGAAATGGAGTACCACCACTAGGGTCGAAAATATCACAACCAGGCCAATCCCCATCAGAAGAGGAATCTTTCAGGGAGTTGCCCTGAGCCCATTGTGGTTCTGTTTAGCACTTAACCTGCTGTCCACCATTCTCAACAGTAGCAAGTACGGATATAACCTCAAAGAAGGAAGGAAGAACCTGTACTCCCTCACCCACCTAATGTACATGGATGACATCAAGCTCTGCGCGGGAACCGAGAAACACCTCCAGCAACTACTCCAGATCACCGAAGAATTCAGCAATGATATTTGGATGGAATTTGGTCTAGACAAATGCAAGACCCACGGATTGTACCAGGAAAAATTAGTCAACTGAAACTACCAGCTGCAGACTGGTAAAGAGATCGAAACTATGGCAGAGGGAGAGGCCTACAAATACTTGGGGATGATGCAGGCTCAGCAGTTACAGCACAAGGAAATTAAGGCCTGCCTGACCGAAAAGTACCATCAGAAGCTCAGAAACCTGCTGAAAGCAAAGCTGAATGGAGGGAACACAGTTAAAGCCATAAACACCTATGCAGTCCAAGTACTAACATACTGCTTCGGGGTCATAAATTGGACTAACACCGAGCTGGAGGATATCATGAGAAAGACAAGGACAATGATGACCAAGAGCCGCCAACATCACCCGAGAACTGCCGTGGAGAGATTGACAATTGCCCGGGAAGAAGGAGGAAGGGGCTGATAGGCCTCATTGAGCAACAGAAGACAGCGACAGTTAACCTGAAGGATTACTTCCAGAAACACACAGCAGCACTCCACCAGGCCATAAGGAAGATAGACAAGCGGTATACGCCACTCCACCTAAGCAAGGAGTCCCCTCCCAACCAGGAGGCACAACGAAGCTAGAAAGATGGACAGAGAAGACACTCTATGGCAGACACTACAATGCTCTCCATCAAGATCACATAGATAAAACTGCTTCCAATGGCTCACGAGCGGGACGCTCTTCTCCGAGACGGAAGGATTCATGTTCGCCATCCAAGACCAGGTAATCAACACCAGAAACTATAGAAAATATATCGCCAAGCAGCCCGGATTGTCCGATGATACATGTCGACGATGTCACCTGGCCTCAGAAACGATCCAACACATCACTGCGGGGTGCAAGGTTATCATCCAGACTGAGTACACTCATAGACACGATCAGGTAGCAAGGATAATACATCAGAAGCTAGCGAGCAAATACCATTTGACCAAAGAAAGTGTACCATACCACAAGTACGAACCATAGGCAGTACTAGAGACCTCAACCCACAAGCTGTACTGGGACCGCGCCATAATAATGGATAGAACAATTCCGCACAACAGACCAGACATAACCCTTGCGGACAAGAAGGAAAAGACTACCTATCTGATTGACATAGCGGTATCCAACACTGGCAACCTGCAGAAAACCCATGGGGAAAAAATCAGGAAGTACACGAACCTGAGACATGAGGTCAAGGAGATGTGGCATATGCAAGAAGTATCGACCATCGTGCCAACCACCGATATGATGCCAAAGACCCTACATAACAGCCTAGCAGCAATAGGTCTCCCAGCGAACACCTACAAGGAACTCCTGAGCTGGATATCATCATTCTTCTCTTTCTTAGTGATTCCCCTTCTCTCTCTCTCTCTCTCTCTCTCTCTCTCTCTCTCTCTCTCTCTCTCTCTCTCTCTCTCTCTCTCTCTCTCTCTCTCTCTCTCTCGCTCAGGGTAATTCAGAAATTTTTTTTGGCTGGTGCAGCATAAACCTCAGGCTTCCTTGCACCATATGGCTGATGATAATAATAATAATAATAATAACAACCACCCTGTGTACTTGGTAGCAGTACCCATCATGGGGTGAAATCCACCAATCAGAAATAATATAAGAGCAACAACAACAACAATAATAATAATAATAATGCAATTGCTGTTGCTCCCACCGGAGCAACAGCAATTTCATTATTCTTGTGTCTCTTACTCCCTTGGAGCCCTCGAGCAAAAGCACTTCGGTAAATACGGCATTGAGTGACAGAAGCATTTAATGTTTTGACTAGGATTTGGTCACAGTTTGCCTGGCCACGAATTATCTGCTGGATTAAAATAGTTCTCTCCACTTAAATAGTTCCTGTTTAAAATAAATCGAAGTTTTTTTAATTCACTTTTAATCAGTGTCTATTTTAGGCGTTTGACAATATACCGAAAAACTCCGTATATAGTCCGCTGTTGCGGTAGTACCATTGGTATGATCGCCGTCCTCCCCACACCGGGTAGAAAAGACCCGAGTTCGAGTTCCATCGTTGACATGAGAAATTTTTATGGGCCTTTTTCACAACGTAACTGAATTAGTCGGTCTCAAGCAAGGGTAACGAGGGTTTTTTCCTCCCGGAAACTTGGATTTTTTGTCCAGCAAGCAGAAAATCGACCTCCCTGCAGCAGCAACAACAACAAAACCTCAGGGACTCACATCTGGTGAGTATGGGCCTGGCGCACCCAGGGTCCTGAGCTGGATATCATCATTCTTCTCTTTCTTGGTGTTTTCCTTCTACTTCTGACTCTCTCTCTCTCTCTCTCTCTCTCTCTCTCTCTCTCTCTCTCTCTCTCTCTCTCTCTCTCTCTCTCCCCGGGTAATTCAATTTTTTTTTTTGGCTAGTGCAGCATAAGCCTCAGGCTTCCTTGCACCTTATGGCTATTAATAATAATAATAATAATAATAATAATAATAATAATAATAATAATAATAATAATAATAATAATAACAACAACAACAACAACAATAATAATAATAATAATAATAATAATAATAATAATAATAATAATAATAATAACAACCGTATATTGTCGAAAGGTCTGGATCTCAACAATATATGGAGTTTCTCCGTATTTCAAAATGCTGAACATGCCTATCCCATATCAGGATATGGTCGAGTTCAGTTCAGAAAGAAATATTTAATGCAGATAAACTTTGTATGGCTCCCCTAGGGGGAGGTGGAGGAGGAATGAGGAATTGTAGTGCTTGGAGTTGATGAGATGAAAATGGGGTTTAAAAACGAAATAGCATAGTTAGGAGATCCTATTGGCGAAACTAATGCACTACCCCAGAGGTTCCCAACCTTTCTCGGTTCATGGCACCCTTAGTGTCCCAGTAATTTTTTCAGGGCACCCCCTAGGCCAAAAGAAATGCCTAACACAGTGGTTTTCGACCTTTTAATATATACCTATATAATAATTTTATTCTTTATATAGAGGTACTAAATATAGATCACCACAAAATTAAAAAGATACGGTACAATCGTTATTGTACCGTACCCTTTATATTGTACTCTCTTATAATGAAATAAATATTTAAATTTCAAAATAATAATAACTTTAAGTAACTTAAACCCAAATTACACGGCACCCCAAGATGGTTGTTGCGGCACACTAGCTTGTCACAGCACCCCGGTTGAAAACCATTGCACTACCCTAAGATTTTTATTTATTTTTTTTTTTTTTTCAGAATTGAAATATATGGACTTGGGTTTTTTACGTAGTTTTTGCCCTTATAGAGCTACAGAAAGGTTTTTATTCACTGTTTTCATTATACACTTTATTTACTCAGTTAGGTCAACTTTAATTAACAGGAAATTAAAAATTCCAATTGCAGCAGTAGCATTGGAGCTGAATAAATAGAGATCTAAAGGTGATGATGGTACAGCGATTTTTTTTTAATCCCTTTGGAATATTGTTCATTTATTACCCACAATTCTCCGTTGATAACTAGGGATCATGGCGGTTCTTCTGTGTTTGTGGTGACAACAATGTTTTGCAATATTTCGCTTGTAGTATTTTTGTTAACTTAACACCTAATAATAGAAGAATGAAATTACAGCTTGATTTATTTGTGTACTTCTCGGTCTGCTATGCTTATCAGGACGAACAGAGGTCAGAAGGTGAGTACTGTCATGCCTTGTTGTAGCAGCTGATGGCAATACAGTATACTGTACTGATATGTGAGTGAAGCTAGCGATCGTAGTGCGGAACTGTTTTTCCTCTTACAGTTTTCAGTACTATATTTTATATCCGTTGGTTTAATTATAAAATTATTTGTTGCGATTATCATAGTAACTGGTTAGGTCATATTACAGCTATGCAGTTTATTATGATGGAAGTTAAAAAAAAACTAAATACTGAAATTGTGTACATGGTCACTGTACCTCAAATACGGGAATAAAAACAAAACAAAGGAATAAAAATTGATTCCCGTCAAAAGCAAGCATATACCGATAATATATTTTACTCATATTAAATTATTGTGTTATCTTGTTGGTTTCCCATTTTCTGGAGGGGGGAAAAAACCAAAAAAAAAAAAAAAAAAAAAACCCGAACTTCCTAGAGGAGGGAAACATGTATCCTCCTCTCACATCTGGTGAGTATGGGCTTGGCACACCCAGTGTCCTGAGCTGGATATCATCATTCTTCTCTTGGTGTTTCCTTTATACTTCACTCTCTCTCTCTCACTCAGGTTAACTTGTGAATTTTTTTTGGCTGGTGCAGCATAAACTTCAGGCTTTGTTGCATCGTATGGCTAATAATAAGATCAACTAATTTTGCCCCAGTGTAAAAAAAAAAAAAAAAAAAAGCTCAAGAAAGTTCCTTGCATCATTGTGGGGATTCGAACATAGGCTTTTCACCCAGTGTGAGAGGATGGTGATTATAACTACTGTGCTACCTCTGAAGGGCATACACTGGGGAGGGAATTGGGTATGGGTTCAGTGAATGTGTGTGTTGGGAGAGGGATATTTTATGAATCTGTTAAGGTAGATAATCTAGAACAGTGTTTCCTAACCTTTTTCAGATGTGGACCACTTATATTTGAGATTGAAGTCAATGACCACTTTTATATTCGAGACAGAAGTCGCAGACCACTTTTCGCAGACCACTATTATATACTTGAAGTAGAAGCCACAGATCAAAAAAAATATTAAGCTATATAAAAATTTACAACTAATTATTTTTTAAATATAATAATATGCAGTCATACTTAACATATGTAGTATGTATTAGGTTGTTATGAGTATACCTGTATTTCTCATCAGAGTTAAAAAAATTGTAAACAAGTGCCACAGTCCACTTTCCCATATTACGAAGACCACAAATTTGGAAACACTGATTTAGAGCATAAGCCTCAGGTATCCCATAGATTGAATTATACAAAGAAATTTTCTGACCAATGATACATTTCCTACTGCTGAAAAGTGACCATCCAATTCTGTTTTGAACTTTATCATGCTTGCTACCTTGGCAAGTAATTTATTCTGCTCATCGATAACATGCTACCAAGAGGTGATCTTCATAAAATCCAGCCTTTTGTTACTTCCTAAACTGTTGTTTTCTTTCCCGGCCCAGTTTTATGGTAAAGTGGTAGTTACCTTAGGTCCCATATTCCAATTGACAAAAAAAAATTTAAATATGGAGACAGAAATCAACTGAGAAATTTCCACAGAATAGAAATAGAGAACTATGTTTTGTGCTAGTACAGCTTACAGCATGCTCAGCAGTATATGTTTCTTAAGGGGTAATGCATTATTACCATGCATAGCCTATAAACTGTTTAATAATATGTACATTGTTCTAGGAATCATTTTGATTGTTTCTATCATGGTAGTATTTGTGAAAAGAGGTTTTTTTTTAACTAAAACATAAAAACATACGTGCAATCAGTGATACTTCAATATTGGGCTCAGAGATTGGATTTTTATAAGTTCAAAGTGATGTTACTGTCAAATTGGATTTTGCCTTAAGCAAAGCTCACAAAATTTGTTTATAAGTTATTAGCTTAGCATATCAGCTATGTAGATTTTTATACTTGCCAGTTTTAAAATTCTTTTGGAATTAGTAATTCATTATTCTGCTATGCCCCTTGGTTACTTTTTAAAACTTCATGTTTTTGAATTTTTAAACCAGATTTTTGACAAGAAAAAAAAAAAAAAAAATGAACAGTGCAGTTTGCCAGTGATAATTAATGTGGGCCAACTGGGTTTAAGTGATCAGGCACAAGTGTGATTGGCGCCTCTGTAGCCAGGTGGGCAGGAGCAGCAGTGCGTAGCACACGCTTCTTGATTAGATCGAGGTTCGAGCCTGTGACCACCAAATACGGAGGATGCGGAAAGGTCAGGGAATGACCACCGCATATCCCCAGAGCAATATGGCCTTAGTTGCTAATGCTCCTAAAAACCAAATAATAAACAAACAAACACAAACAAACAAGTGTGAGTAAGTACGTATGCCTTGAGTGACTAGGGTTCAAGCCCGTGACTACTAAATATGGTGCTGTTTCTTGTATTCTCTCTACCTTGTGAACTCCTCTGAATGTGTGGTAATCCTGGAGTATAAAGAGAAAATTCATTTATTTTTTAAATTATAAAAAAATGTTCTTGTTTATACTCCAGCACAACCAGATCAGTGGAGTTTACAATAAATCATCATTATAAACATTTATCGTATTCAGCAGTCACAGGCTTGAACCCAGTCCACTCAAAGAGCATGTGCTATTTGCACCCTTGCTCTTGCCCACTCAGATGGGCGCATTATAGCCTTAGTTGCTAATGCGCCAATAAAACCCAAGAATCAACCAACCACTCGGCTATGTCAGGCCTAAACATCTGTTGGAGGAGCCCCGGTATCAGAATGGCCACTTTGGGACATGCAAACTGCAAGGCCAGACCTATCCCTGGTTCTTGTCTTGCCTACTTGGTATGTTCTCTTATGATTATATTCTTGTAGAAATATTTATTGATTTAATGCAGTTATTTCTGGTATTTGATTTGATTTCGTCTTCAGTACACATGCATGAGCTCCACTGACTGACTAGCAATAAACCACCATTACCAGCACTTAGATGGAAGTGCCTTTTTTATCCTTTTATGGTTTCCCTGCATATGACTTCTAATGAACATATTAGATTGGTTTAATATTGTATTTAAATTAAATGTGCAGGAGTATTATCTGTTTTGAGACTAATTTCTGTATAACTAAATATGGTAACCGTTTGAGGCATGCACTTCTGTAGTCTATTCACAGAAATCATATAGTAGCAGTAAACAATCTGGATTATCATATTCACTCGTTGGAGTCCAAGTAGACTGTAGCATTAACCATACCTCAGCATAGCAAGGAGTTTAGCATTACTAGAGGCATTTGATGCAAGAAAGCAAGCTTATGCAGCATCAGCCAAAAAAAAAAAAAAAAACCCACTTCCACTTCACCCCTCTGTTCGTTCAAAATACCTGTCCAGCTGAGCCTTAAACTTATTTAGGCTATCAACTTCCACAACAAGGGATGGAAGTCTGTTCCACCAACCAACCACCCACTGGCTAAAGGCAAATTTCCACACGTCTATCCTACATCTGTCTTTCCTCAATTTGAATTTATGCCCTCTCAGGTGATTATTCTGAGCGAGAGGAAGAATCCCATCAGCATTGAGCATGCTCAAACCATTCAATGCTTTATACACCTCTATCAGATCACCTCGCTGGTGCCTAGTCTCCAGACACTGTAATTTGCAAATCTTAAGCCTTTCTTCGTAAGAGCACCCCTTTGTTCCATTCACTAATCTTGTTGCCCTTCTCTGTACTCGTTCCAGCAGCTCTACATCCTTCTTGAAATGAGGCCTCCAGGCCTGTATACAGTACTCTAGGTGTGGCCTGACCATTGCCTTATACAAGGGAATAATCACCTCCTTATCCCTGCTAGAAAAATTCCTATATATCATTGACAATACACCATGAGCTACTCTTGCAGCCCGTCTGCACTGCTCAGAGAACTTCATATCTGCCTGCACAACCACCCCCAGGTCCCTTTCATTCTCTACCACTGTCAGTGTAGTACCACAGAGTTGATACGTTGCTCTGGGGTTGCTGTTTCCCATGTGTAGTACTTTACATTTGTCAATGTTAAACTTCATTTGCCACCTCTCAGCCCATCTGCTCAACCTTTCCAGATCCTGTTTCAGCAGCATAGTGTCAGTAGTGTCCTTGACAACCCTGCCTACCTGTGTATCATCTGCAAACTTTGACATTAAGCTTGATATACCCTCATCAATATCATTTATGAATACAGAAAACAATAATGGACCCAACACTGAGCCCTGAGGGACTCCACTAATAACAATTAGTCCACGAAGAGCAGTGTCCATTGATTACCACTCTCTGTCTTCTCCCCCCTCAGCCACCCCTTTATCCACAGCAGCAATTTGCCTCCAATATTACACTGCTCCAATTTGTGCAGCAGTCTTCCATGTGCAACAGTATCAAAAGCCTTTCTAAGATCCAAGTATATAATATCAAAGTTATTCCCTGCATCCAGTTCCTTTGTGACTGCATCATAGTATCCAATCAAATTGGTCAGGGAAGACTTCCCCTTAACAAACCCATGCTGTGTCCGAGCTATAGCTGAAGTCTTGTCTAAATGATCCTGCAGAGCTTCTTTAACTAGTGCCTCCATTAATTTTCCTGGAACAGAAGTTAAACTCACAGGTCTATAATTACTTGTGTCAACCTTTGATCCTCCTTTGTGAATTGGGGTGACATTTGCACATCTCCAGTCTGTGGGTACCTTCCCTGAGTCCAAGGAAGCTCTCATAATTATGGCTAAGGGTTTGCTTACTTCCTTTGCTGCCTCCTTTAATATAACTGGATAGATCCCACTACCCCGGGTGCCTTTCTTTTGTTTATCTTCAACAATTTCTCCTCCACTTTACTCTCAGTTATTACAAGATTCTCTAGCTTACTGCTAGAGTTCAATACACCTCTGGCTTTCCCCTTGCTAAATAACTCCTCATGTGTGAATGGCGATGCAAAATATTCATTTAGTTTGTTAGCTACCTGAGCAGGATCATCAACAGTTGACCCATCGATATCAAGTGGACCAATCTGATTCATCCCCTTCCTTCTAGAGTTTACATATGTAAAGAACTCTTTGCTGTTTTTCTTTGCATCCCTTGCCAAAGATTTCTCGTAATCTGCCTTCGCCTGCCTAACCTCCTTTGTAACTTGGTTACAGATCAAACTTGTATCTATCATAGGATTCTGTGTCATGTGTTAATTTGTATGTATCCCATGCATGTTTCTTCTCTGCCATATGCCTCATCAGTTTATCTGACATCCATTTAGGCCTAAACCTTGAACAATATTTCTTAGTTGGTATGTAAAGCCTAGTAGCTTCCAAGATAAGTTCTTTGAATGCTTCCCATTTTGCATTTGCTGTTGGTAACATCATCAGTTGGTCCCACTGTATAGAATTTAAATACTGTTTCAGTCCATCGTAGTCACCTTTACGAAAGCAATAACCCTTCCCTTTACCCCTAATGGTAGTTACCTCTTTGAGTAAATCCCACTTCAGCACACTGTGATCACTGCCACCTAGTGGTTCATTTATCTGCTGATTCTTAATGCATGAAGAATCACTGCTGATAATCAAATCAAGAGTATTACTCCCTCTAGTTGCCTCCCGAACATGCTGATGTAGAAAACAATCATCCAATAAATCCACAAAAGCCCTGCTAGTGTGTGAGTGACCAGCCCCCAAATTCCAGTCAATATCTGGGAAATTAAAATCTCCCATTATAAGACTCTGATTTACTGGCCCACTCTATTTCTCTGTACAGTTTCTTATTATACTCATCAGAGTCATTAGGTCTATAGCACACTCCTGCTCTCAATTTTGATCTCCCAATGCTTATGTCACACCAAACTGACTCGACACTGCACTGTCCAGCGATGTCCACTGGCTTCACTTCCTTGGATTTTATGTATTTCTTAACTAATAGCATAACCCCTCCCCCCTTCCTATCCAGTCTATCCTTTCTGTAGACGTTGTACTCCCCAAATTCCAGTTCTGCATTCCTTATATCTGTGTGACACCACGTCTCTGATATCCCAACAATATCTCCCTTTGATGTTTTGAGCAATACCTCAAATTCATCAAATTTATTTACTAAACTCCTAGAATTGGTGTACACGCAAGTATACATGCACCTGTTCTTTTTCTTAACTACCCTAACACAACCCATGTGTTTACTTGTACCGCAATGACTCCCGGCAGTCTCTGAAATATCCTGCGTCTTGTTTTTCAGGCTTCTGCTCATTCCAATAGAGGCAGTGCAAGAATCTCTTTCACCTCTGCCAGTGGCTACTGTTAATCTATTCGTCTTTGTCTCCCCCCAAGCTAGCAGTTTTCCGACCCACCTAACACTGCCTCGATAGCATCAGCAAATATTCTTGCACCCTTTCTATTTAAGTGTATCCCATCCCTGTAGAAGCAATCCCTCCCGTTAACAAGTACAGTCCAGGCTGAAAAAAATTCTACCCCTTGAGCCTTGCACAATCTTTCCAGGGCCGAATTGATCGACAAGGCTCTCATCATATACTCCCTCCTATCGTGTCTGGGCAGAATTGCAGACACTTTCAATTTCAACCCTATTTCACGGCTTTTTTTCAACAGTGACCTGTACTTGTTAAGCAATTCTGCTGGTCTCCTACTCTTGATATCATTAGTGCCAACGTGTACAACTATATCACCTTTTGTGCCCTTAAAAGATGATATCTGCTCTACAACGTCAAAAGTTATGTAAGAGTTATGTGAGAGATGTGTGGAAATTTGCCTTTAGCCAGTGGGTGGTTAATTGCTGGAACAAACTTCCATCTGTTGTTGTGGAAGTTGATAACTTAAATAAATGCAAGGAGGAACTGGACAAACTTTTAGAGTGAATGGTTGTGTGATTTTTTTTTTTTGGCTGATTCTACATAAGCTCATATGCTTGCTTTCTTGCATCATATTCCTCTACTATAAGAGGACTGGCCCAATCTGAATCATCAGCACTCATGATTTTTTTTTGGTAAAGTGCATTTCTTTCTTTTCATATTCATGTTCTTTTGTTTATATGCACTTTTCTCCTTTCCATGAGGCAAGAGACTAATAATTCATGTTTATATATTTTTTTGTTTATAGTGTTTTTTTTAAAATACTTTTCAGATAATAAAAGTTTGGTTGCATTGAAAACAAGTGGTGACACCACTGCTGGTGCAATAAAAAAAATAAAAACAAATGCATATAGTAAGGTTTTATTACAACTACATGCAAAACAGGAATCATTTCATTGTAGATATATATATTTTTTTTTAAATCAGAATTATTTTAGAAGAATCATTATTTGTTTAAATAAGTTTGGCTGCATTTTTCTAACATATAAAGTGGTCTACTTTATTTTACCCAAGTATATAAAATCTTAGCAAACCACATATTCAAAAATACACTACAATAGATATAACTTGTTTTTAATTTCCAGGCATCAATATGCCAGTTTGTTTTTAATGTTTTTATTTATTTGCATAATTACAAAAATTTAATTTTAGTGCAATTGAAAATGCATAATTTCAGATTGCCTTGAAGTCTAATAAGATTACTATTTCTAATCCCCGCCTTTTCTCTGTTGAGTGAATTGATTTATGAAAAACATATCATTGGGGCTGTATTTTTTTTTTGTTATGGTTTCATTTGTGCTTTACTTATTTAATTTTTTTTATTATATTAAGTGCTAATATACTATATCTTCTGCCTATTTCAGGATAAAAAAAAAAAAAGAAAGAAAAACTTGCTTTGAGTATCATTGTCCTGGAATATGAAAAGCACAAAGCATGTATTACTGAATTCTTTTACTACAGCTTTCAATTTTTGTTTCTTTTCTTTTTTGGTTAATTGACATTTCTTTATTCTATTCTTAGCCACATGTATACAATATGGGGTGTCACACTCAAAAGATATAAACTCAAAAATTATTCCATAGAATAATTTTTGGACACAACTGACAAAACCAGACTAGATTTATTAATTTCTGTGCTAATCACTCATGGTTTTCATATAGTTTTCTTCTTTTTAAACAGGTACATTTTCTGCACATGTAGACTATGAAAATAATTTAAAAATAAAAGAATTTGTGTTAATTGTGCAGGCTGACTTGAATCTCTCTGATGGTGAAAGACAGCTTGCCATTGGCAGAAGGGTTTGTCAGTAATATTGAGTAATTTTTCTGGCAGAACCAATGGTGATTATCCTTAATGCTCAAGATGATTAGGTTGCATCTTGAACATTGCATACAGATTTGTAGCCCTCGTTTTAGGAAGGATGCAGATTTGTTGGAATGGATGTAGAGGAGTTCAACAAGATTAGTTAGGAGCACAAAAAAAAAAGGTATTTGCAGAACTCAAGTTATCCTACCAAGGAAGACTTGAGTTCCGTAAATTAGGCACATGTAAGGAGATTTGATTGCAGTGCTTAAGGCTTTAAATGTCTTGAAGTTTAAACTCATTTAACTTAACCCATTGAGTTAAAAGTTGAAGACAACTTTACTTTCTCAGATGACACACACATGGGAACATAAATTTAAATTGGGAAAAGATGGTTGCAAGATGGATATGAGAAAATTTGATTTTAGTTAGAGAGTAATTGGTCGTTGGTATATTGAGCCTATAAATTTGTGCTTAGTGTTGTGGAAGTAGATGGATAAAGGATAATGGATTAAAAAAATTATTAGAAGTAATGGGCAAATGATATAGATTTGTTTTGGCTGATGCTGTTTAAGTTAATAATAGGGAATTATTTTCATTAATTTGCCAAAATTGTATTCATTTTTATGGTATTTTACTGTACTAGTTATATTTACACTAAAAAATTATCTTGCTCTAATGAATGTTTTGAATTATTTTATTTCGAGTCATAGAGACAAAGTTTTTTTTTTTTTTTTCTACTGAAGGTGAATGAATGGAAAAAAACATTGTTTTAACTTGTTGTCAGGTATGCCTTCAGACATTTGTTTGCACCTGGTCATTTTAACTAATTTTAAAGGAAATTTCTTTTTACTAGAGATAGAACAAAAACTTTTCTTGAAAGATAGTGATGGGTGAAAAAGAGTGATTTAGAATGTAAAAGAGCTAATAAAAAATTTAAAAAAAGAAGAAAAAGATCTAGTTGATAGATAAACATCCCACATGACTACTATTAATAGGTTAAAAAGGCTGGCAACTGACTAAAAACCCAGAGTTTTTTTTATTGTAAGTTCCCTTCAGTTAAATCAGTATCTTCTATGTAATCTTCCATCTTTCTTAATAGAAGTTATGTAATTTTTTTTATAGAAGTATGAAACTTTTTTTTGTTGTAACAGTTTTTTTTCCTCCTTTAAATACTTAGCCTTTTTGGGGAGGGTACATCCCAACTGTTTTAATTGTCTAAAAAGGTTATAGAATTTCTGGTTTTATTTTATAAAGTATCATGATATAACTTAAAACTTTTCCAGAAATTCAAGAAAATGTTAATATATATAAATGAATTCTGCATAGTAGGCTAGTATGTATCCTTTTGTATTGAAAGTAACTTGGTTAATTAATTAACCACTTAAGTATATGATACTGCAGCTACCTGTAAAAGATAACCTTAATGAAGAGACAGCATAGAAGAAGACTTAAGTGTACTAGGAACAGTGAGATTACAGAAAATTGCATAAAAGCTAATATGCACATGAAATTGGAAGTATGTTATTAACTTGTTAAAATTAAATCCTGCATTCTGGGGATACCAAGTTGAATCAAGTATCAAAAAGTACAAATTTAAAAAGAAAAATGGTTTTGGTGTGTGGAATTTAATGAAATACAAGAAATAGGAAAAATGTTTTTTGGGAATGAGTACTACTAATCTTAAAAAAATAATAATAAATAAAAAATAAAAATAAAAAACATTCCACAGAGTGTGAAATGTGTTTAAAAACATAACGCAAAATTAATGGCAACATATTCATGTTGTATGTCACTTTGGTATATTTGTCATCATTTGTTAGAATATTAGTCCTATCAATTAAATTGTATTTTATCTTATTCAGGTCATGGGGTTCTTATCAAGAAAGCAAAAGTGTGCAAATAAACAAAGGTGACTCACAAGTTTGAGCTTGCTGACTTACTTAATTGGTTTTTTGTTTTATGTTTATTATTAGTATTAGTAGTGGCAGATGATGCAAGATTAAATGTTTAATTGATTAAGTTATGTATTAATGACTTTACTGTATAACTTTTATATAGATAGACTACATAATTGTAGGGTTGTGGAAAGAGGAACAGGGGTTTAGTTAATGCTTAAAAGTGAATGTAAAAAAATAAATGAATAAAGCATTGCGGCTTGCAAAGTTCTTCCAAGCTTAAAAAAAAGTGACAGGCATGCAAGTTCTTTTAATTTGCAAAAAAAAAAAGGTAGCAAGATGGTTTTGTGACCTGAAATTTTTGAGACCTTTCTGTTCAATTCTAGTTGGCCATCCTATCACCATGAACTTTCCTGTCTGGGATAATCACCCTCACCTCTCCCATTCTGTTCTCAAAAGAGGTCTGAAAATTATCCCTCTGCTGCTAAAAGTGTAGTAAATTATAATCTATAATGTTCCAGCACAACCACATAGGTCAGAGGAGTTTACAGTTGATTATTCTGATATACTGTTTAGTGGTCACATGGACTAGAACTATGGTCAACTTAAATGTGCATGCTGTTGCACTCCTTGTGTTGACTACTTGGCTGCATGGCATCATCAGCCTTGCAGAGTTAAGTCCAAATTATACAATATTGTTCTTTTATTATCTATCTCTCATGCTTTTGGATTGTAGTTGATAATCCTTGTGAAAAATCACCATTGCATCCCCCCAGATTATCAATTCACTTTCCATATCTAAATGGATAGGCTCTAAATGTTACATTTGGTAATTACATGTGAAGTGTTCATTTAATCTTATTTAATTTTTCTGTATTTCTTGATTTGATCTATAAAAGACTATTGTTTTAATTGTTGCTTTTTTTTTTTTTTTTTTTATATATGTATAAAAAGTACATAGACACATGTCAGTTATGAATATTTAAATTGGTGATGGTTGTATAAAAAATCAATAGGTGTACAGGTCATTTTTAACTCCTTGAGTGGAGATTTTCTAGTTGGTCATCATGAGATAGAGATAGGCAAAAGAGCTAAAAATAATTGGGGGTAATAATTATACCACCTCTATGGCATTATCATCTAATGCCATATAGGTGATAACAGGTTGATATAGGTCTGTATTTTTTTTTTTTTTTTTTATGAAAACCCCAAACACGAAAGTTATCAAAACCTATAGTACTTAGTACCGTGCATGGGCTGAAGGAGAAGTATTGGGGGGGGGGGGATGCCGGAAACTTTGCTCTAGAGACTAAACATGGGTTTCACCACTTCAAGCATAGTGGTGGTATTTCACCGGTTGATGAAAGTCATCTACCACCTCTAGTGTAGTTTTGAAATTTAACATTATTTTAGGAAATTGAGTTGAACCTTCTCCCTTTTCCTTTTTTATTTTATATGTTTGGCAAGTTTTGTAATTATTTGCTTGTAATTATAAGAAAAATATTTCTTATTAAATGATAATATACCATCTAATAGTCAGTGAATTAATTTAAAGGAAGTTTGGATGTGGCTCCATCTGACAGAACTCATCTGTTCACAGCTCTTGAGCATTTATGTCTTCCCTTCTTCAGTGTGTATCAAGTTTCCATAAGTTATGATTCCCAACCACAAAGGGCCTTTCTACAGGTAAATGGGTTTCATAAATATAGTCAAACCTGCTGATCTTTGAGACCCAACCTTGTTCAATAATGGGTGGTCATATTATCGGCATAGGTAAATTAAAAAAAGGAAAATCTGCATTTCTGTACCACAATTTATTATACATAGTGTTTTGTAGTATATCTACGTCGTCAAAGAAAACTAATATAGTTATTAGCGACAAATGATGCAAGGAATCAAGCTTATACAGCATCAGCCAAAAAAAAAAAAAACCTATTCTCCCATAGTATGTATTGCAATTTCTTTCTGTTACTGTTTTCAAATAATCAAGCAATGAACCTTGCTTGATTATTTGAACTTCTGCACAACATGCAGATTGGCCATGAATACACCTGTATATATAATACAAAGGCCTAAATTTCTGATGTGCCTTAAAAATCAACACCAAATGTTTTGCACGGCATTTCACTGTAAAGTTTTGTTAACAAGTCTACTGTGTAAGTATACTACATCATGAAAAGATTTGACATAAAATTTATTGCAAGAATATTTTTTGTTAACTTAAACAATGAATGGTACAATGTTAATTTCAAAGCATCACTTTGTCAGCAAGAATAGTGACTCTCATTGTTTCACTCATTAAGTTGACTAGCACCTTTTCATGTTTATTGATGAGTTGAAGTTTTAGTTCAATAGAAAGAACAACCCTTTTCAGTTTTAACATGATAGATAAATAATGGATCCAAATAAAAAAATATTAAAACTTGCTGTACAGTGGTAAAGCTGAAGGATTACTTAAATATTAGTATTAGACATAAGGTATAAGGACATCCAGGCTTTTGCTGCACTAGCTATAAAAATAAATATATAAAATAAACTACCTTGTGTGTTTCCCCTCCTCCAGCTGACCTTTGAATTTTCCAAACTGTTAGCCTTAACTAACAGTGGAAGATAACTTATTCCAGTAATTAACAATTAACTTGCTGGCTAAAAGATAACTTCCTATCCATTTTAAAGTTCCTTTTTAATTTTAATTTGTTCCCTTAGTTCTAGTGTCACCCACAAATTTTGTTTTTTTTATAACTGCAAGAATTTCACTTTCATTCATTTTGCCATCCTCTCTCGAAATCTTATAGATGTCAGTCGGATTCCCTCAAAAGTTCCTAGTTACCAAACTCTGTAGCCTACGTATTCAATGTCTTTCTAAACATGGGCACCCTTTTGTGCACTGCCTGTCTCTTTGTATCCGTTCAAGAAGCTTGATGTCTTTTTTTTTTTTTAGGTGAGGTCTTAAAAGGATTCCAAGTGTGGTCTTATAATTGCTTATATAGTGGGTTTATGACCTATCTATTTCTATAAAAAAATATTCAATAGATCATCAACAGGAAGCCACGGGCCCTACTTGCCACTTGCCTAATGTTCAGTAAACTTTATATCTGTAACTCCCAAATCTCTTTCTTCCTCTACTGTTTTTAATCGAACCCCACCAAATATATATAAGTTATTTTAGGGGTTGCTCTTCCTCAGATGTTCAACCTACTTCATTCTTTCTGCTTTGTATTCATATAGATGAAAAATTCTTTGTCCCCATTCTTTGCACTCTGAGCCAATTATTTTTCATATCTCCAGAGTTAACCTAGTAGGCAGAAAGCAAAGGTAGGAAAGAAGTTTTTGAGAAATTCAAAACTTTTGTTTACAGTAACATTACAGAATATAAACAAGAAACACTTGTAACAGATTTTATATATTGTTTTGTTACCAGAATTAGACTTCCATATGGTTTAGCAACCCTGATTATCCCACTTTTGATAATCAATAATTGGTTAAATGGTAGATGCTATTATAAAATACAAATAGAGGTTCTACTAGCCAGTTGGAATTATTAATTGCAGGGAAGCTCTGATGTGCTATTTGAACAAATGGCCAATCTAAGAACTAAACTGCAGATTCATGAGTATTTCCAGTATTCCTTACATTTCGAGGGTACAGCTCTAAAACGGTGTTCGCAGGCCGGCCGCTAGTTAGTACGCCGGACAGAATCTATTGGTAACTCTCTAGGAGGCTTCCGGATCAGCTAGTGTATAATCTTGCTACCTCTACTCTGCCAGATAGTGACTGGAGGGAGTCCGAGTAGTGTGAATGCAGGGAGCATTGTCGAGGCCACGTTATGTCAAGGATCTGGGTATATTCTTACCATGTGTACGCCATATCCAAAAATTTCATTACTTCATACAGCATGTCCAACCCACTTTTTCATACTATTGAATACACCATGAATTGTCAAACTAATAGAGCAAGCTTATCTGCAAAAAGATCTAAACCTCCCAAGAACTTCCTAATTCATTTCACAAATATACGTGGTCTTAATTCTAATCTCAACGATGTCCATTTCCACTTGCATCTGCCAAACCCCCAAGTACTTTTTCTGACAGAATCTCAGTTATCGGTTAATTCATCTACTGCTCATCTCAGATGCCCAAATTATTCGCTGTATGATTCCTTTCGCCTCAAAGGTGGTACTTGTGCATATGTCCGTTCTGATATTTCCTGTCAGAGACTTGGCAATTTGGAATCTCCTCTCTTTGATCTTCTCTGGCTTAAAAATCTCTCTACCTCATCATGTCAAATTCATCTGTTGTCTCTACCGTTCTCCCAACTCCACTAATCACTTGGAGCTCTTTGACTTCCTCTCTTTGCAACTTGACTTTCACCAGTCCAACTTTCTTAATAGTGAGGTAATTTTCCTTGGTGATTTTAATGTTCACAACTCCAGCTGGCTTCCGTTTTCTAGTCACACCGACCCAGCTGGTCGAGATGCTGAGGCTTTTGCAATTACAGTAAACCCCCGCTATTCGCAGTATCTGTATTCGCGATCGCCGATTTAATATAAAATAAAACCTAAAACAAATGTGAATTTTAAAGCGCCGTGAATATTTTCCACCATAAAAAAACATGGGCGTGGCTAAAATTATCTTTCCTGTTCAAAACAGCGCTCACTGTGTGGGGGGGGAGAGGGGTGACAAAATTGCGAGTGTGGATGTTTCTCGCTAATCCTTGTTCAGTATGTGTTATGCGCTTGTCATGGAAGGTTTTATTTATTTTTATTTATTTATTTATTTATTTTTATTTATAAATTTATAAAAATTTATTTTATTTTTATTTATTTCACTTCCACCTTCCTGTCAGTTATCACAGAATCATTTAGCCCCTAGTTATAAGTCAGCATACTTCTAATATACCCATCCCTAAACGCTTCTTCATGCGTGAATGTAGATTCACGCAGAAGTATCATCAAGAATTCTTATGCCATTCACAGCTAGTGGACAAACGTAGTCCTCCCTTTCGTTGTAGTGCTGACATAAGCAAAGGATTGAGGCTGTGCAGTCAGATATGAAGTTTTCTGAGCAGTGCAGACAGGCTGCCAGAGCAGTTCATGGGGTTTTGTCAATGATATATGGGAATTTTGCTAGCAGGGATAAGGAGGTAATTATCCCTTTGTATAAGACAATGGTCAGGTCACATCTTGAGTTCTGCATACAAGTCTGGAGGCCTCATTTTAGGAAGTAGAGCTGCTGGAACAAGTACAAAAGTACAGGGAAGGGAAAAAGGTTGCTCTTACCAAAAAATCTTAAGTTCTACAAATTGCAGCACCTGGTGACTAGGCATCTGCAAGGTTTTTTTTTTTTTTTTTTTTTTAGCATTAAGCAAGCTCAGTGCTGATGGGATTCTTCCTCTTGCTCAGATCATGTACCCGAATGGACATAAATTCAAATTGAGGAAAGTTTGTTTTTGTTTTTTTTTTACGAGCATTAGCAAAGCAACTAAGGCCATATTACTCCGGGAATATGCGGTAGCCATTCCCTGACCTTCCCGCATCCTCCATATTTGGTGGTGACAGGCTTGAACTCCGGTCTAATCAAGAAGCGTGTGCTATGCACTGCTGCTCCTTCCCATCTGGCTATGGAGGCGTCAGTTGAGGAAAGAAAGTTGTAGAATAGATGTTTGGAAATTTGCCTTTAGCCAATGGATGGGTGATTGCTGCAACAGACTTCCATCTGTTATTGTGGATGTTGATAATTTAAATAAACTCAAGGAAGAAGTGAAACAAACTTTTAGAGTGAATGGAAAGGTGGTTTTTTCTTTTTTTTTTTTGCCTGATGCTGTATAAGCTTACCTTCTTGCATCACCTCTGCTAATGCTAATTCTTTGTTAATTTTCTTTGCATTACACAGTCAAAGACTTCCTGTAATTTTCCTTTATCTCTCTAATCCTCTTAGTGACTTTACTGCAGAATGTTTTATACTGACTGTAGGTTTCCATGTCCCACGATAATATACTATCATCCCTTGCATTTTTTTTTCTCTCTTACTAGTCTCATCAGTTCATCTGACATCCATTCTGAACCTTGAACAATATCTCTTAGTTCATATTAAAAGTTTGGCTGCTTCTATAGTTAATTCCCCAAATCATTTTCATTTGGAATTTGTAGTTGATAACAGCATCAGTTGGTCTCACTGAATAGATTTAAAAACTGATCGAAACAATTCATATTTACAAAAGCAAAATCCCTCCCCTTTACCTTTGACAGCAGTTATACATTTTTAAGTAGATATCACAACAGTACACTATGACCACTGCTACCTAGTGCCTTTGTCTGGAGATTCCTAATACACAAAGAGAGTCATAATCTTGATCTGATCACAAAGGTAACCAGATAAAATTATCATTGTTTTCTCTCATTGCAGTATAGAAAACAGTCATCCAGTAAATCCAGAAAAGCTGTATGAGTGACTAAGCAACAAGTTCCAGTCAATATCTGAAAATTTATAATCCCCTGTTATAAGGCATTCTGATTTGCTGGCCCACTATTTGTCTGTACAGCTGTTCATTATACTCATCATGGTCATCTGGCCTATAATACATTCCTACTGTTATTTTTGTTTATCCAGTGCTTATGTCACACCAAACTGGCCCAACATTACTGTACTCTGGCACTTCTGTAAATTTTTATGCTTCACTACTCTGTCTGTCTGTTCTGTAAACAATATTATCATTATCATTAGCTATATGGTGCAAGGAAGCCTGAAGCTTATGCTGCACCAGCCAAAAAAAAAAAAAAAAAAAAAATTCTGGATTACCCTGAATTACCCTCATACCTTGCTTTCAAGGCTGCTGCATGTCCCAATAGAAGCAGTGCAAGAATCAGTTTCACCTCTGCTTATAGCTGATATTCTTCTTTTGTCTTGTTTATGCTAATATTACTCCCCCTCCCCCAAAACTAGTAGTTTTCCTGTCCACACAACACTGCCTGAATAACATCAGAAAATATTCTTGCAGCCTTTGTTTAAATATATCCCTGTAAAAATAAAAAAAAAATCTCTCCTCTCCTATTAACAATCACAGACTATGCTGAGAAAGATTTTATCTCATGAGCCTTTCACATTCCCTTCAGTGATGACTGATTGACAAACCTCTCATTATGTGCTTTCTGCTATCATATCTTGGCAAAATTCCTTTCCACATTTAATCCTAACACTCTAATTTTTCTCACTATTATTTTGTACTTGTTAAGTAAGTCCTCAGCTCTCTTATTCTTAATTTCATTAGTTCCAATTTTACAACAATATCACCTTTGTTGCCCTTGAAAGATAACTCCTTTACATCATAACTTTTATCCTTGCCTGGTAGAAATTTCCTATTCCGCTTATCCTCTTTGCATAATGTAGCTCTTATTTTCCCGACAATAGAGGCACAAAAAGCTATTTACTGTGCAACCATTTCTTTCTGCTTCTGGTGTTGTCATCGGTGTTGTCTGATACAAGTGTAGGCTCTAGTATTGAGGTGGGCAGTTGAGAACTTGATGAGTCTCATTTTAATTCTTTTGAAAGCATCAGCTGTATTCTTTAAGTTCTCATAAACACTCAAAGAACACTGAGTTTGCTCTTAATTTCCTCACACTCTTTTGCATCAAAAATACACAAAGGCTTCCCTTTTGGCTGTATTATCTCCCACTCAAAACAAATCAGCAAATATGGAACAAGTTATACACTTTATAAATCTGCAATTCCTAGACTTCCTCAGCAGACCACCCTGACTTTGCTGCTGTAGTCTGAGACACAAGTTTAGTTGAAATTTAAATTTAAAATACCACACTAAACTAAAAGATATATAAGTGCGATAATAATGCTACACTGTTCATTTTGTATTGTATTAATATGGTTATGTTAAAAAATGTTTTTTTATTATATTTTTACTTTGTAGCCTTCATAAAAATACTAATAATATTAATTATACTCCTATGGAATTACGAAAAGGAATATCTAATATCATTTACATCATTCTTATATCAGTGCATTTGACCATGGCAGCAGAATTCTCCGTTTTTTCAACTCATTTTTGGGCAATTTTCAAAGCCAGATGACACTATTTCATCTACTTTATCAGATAAATACAAATAATACTTGCACTAATTTTGAACCCAAAGATAATAATAAAAAATTAATTTTTAAGTGAATGGTCAAGAATGAAAGTTGAATAGTATCAAACTAATAGAACAAATTTATCTGTGAATAGATCTAAACTTCCTAAACATGTCCTCGTTCATTTTACAAATATATGTGGTCTCAGTTCCAATCTCAATTATGTCTATTTCCACTTACAGATTGCCAAATCCCACATACTTTTTCTGACAGAATCCCAATTATCAGTTGATTCAACTGCTGCTCATTTCAGTTGTAATTCTTTAAGTTCTTTTCCAAATTTTTTTTCTGTTCGATTCCTTTCACTTCAAAGGTGATACTTGGGCATATGTCTGCTCTAATATTCCCTATCAGCGATTCAATAATTTTGAATCTCCTCTTTTTGACCTTCTCTGGCTTAAAATCTCTAAAATCCCCATTCTGTTTGTCACATTCATATGTTGTTGCCTCTGTTGTTCTCTCAACACCATCAGTGAATTAATTTTCCTTGGTAATTTTAGTGTTCACAATTCCAGCTGGCTTCCGTTTTTGATGTTACATGGGCCCAGCTGTTCGAGGTGCTGAGGCTTTTGCAACTATTGCACAGCTTATTCATTTACCTTCCAGAATATTAGACAATTCTAACTACACAGCCAACACTTTTGCTCTTTTTCTAAACAACAACCCTTGAGTGGTCCTCTAGGCACCTCAGATCACAACTTGATGGTCTCTTCTCCAGTGGAGCCATTCTCTTGTAGCCATTCCCAACCTTGTGTTGTTTGGCATTACAAGAATGCAGAATGGGATGATCTGCAGGATTTATTTTCTTCCTTTCCTTAGTCAGATTACTGTTTCAAATCTGATGTCAGTGTTTGCTCAGATCGTGTCAGTGAAATTATGTAGGGATGAAATCCTTTATTAGTAATGGCCGCATGGTGCAAGGAAGCCTATGGCTTATGCTGCACCAGCCAAAAAATAATAATAATAATAAAATAACAAAAAATACATAAAATAAAATAATAAGAATAAAAACAAATTAATAATTAATAAGAGAAAAGGAAATGGATAACCTATGCAACCTATAAATTACCTCCCCTAGGTAATTATCCAGCTGACCTTTGAATTTCCCCAGACTGTCAGCCTCTACCACTTATGTAGGTAACTTATTCCAGTTATTTATAACTCACTGGCAAAAATAAAACTTCCTGCAATCCCATCTAAACAACTCCCCCCCTCACTCTGTAACTTGAAATTATGGCCCCTAACTCTAGAATCATTTATAACCATGAAAATTTTGTCCTTATTCATTTTACTTATGCCTCTCAGAGCCTTAAACATCTCAATCAAGTCTCCTCTAAGGTGCCTAGTTTCCAAGCTCTGCAACCCACATATTCAGAGTCTTTCCTCATATGGATGTCCTTTTGCCAATCTCACTAGGTGAGTTACTCGTCTGTGGACCCTTTCAAGAAGAACAATATCTTTCTTTAGGTGCAGTCTCTATACTTGAACACAGTATTCCAAGTGTGGTCTAACAATAGCCTTATATAATGGGATTATGACGTCCTTATCTCTACTAGCGATTGTTCAATAAATCATCGATGGGACACCATGGGCCCTGCTTGCAACCAATCTGTAATGCTCAGAGAATTTCATATCTGACTGTGGTGCCTCCGTAGCCAGGTGGGCAGGAGCAGCAGTGCGTAGTACATGCTTCTTGATTAGACTGGGGTTCGATCCCGTGACCACCAAATACGGAGGATGCGGAAAAGGTTAGGGTATGACCACCGCAAATCTCCAGAGCAATATGGCCTTAGTTGCTAATGCTCCTAAAAACCAAATAACAACAACAATATCTGACCGTATCGTAATACTCAAGTCCCTTTCTACTACCGGCTTTAGTTGAACTCCATCAAGTGTATAAGTTATTTTGGGATTACTGTTCCCCAGGTGCAGTACCTTACACTTTGCTGGATTAAAGCATAGCTGCCATTTTTCTGGCCATCTCTGAAGTCTGTCTAGGTCATTCAGAAGAAGCTCTGTTTGGCCGCAATCATTAACTACTCTACCAATCTTTACACCATCTGCAAATTTAGATACCCTCTGCCTCCTGCCCCGAAGCCACCCTGCTATCCATCTAAGGATTTTCCCTGTAATTCCAATCAACCTGTTCCAGCTTATAAAGTAACCACTCATGTGGGACTGAGTCAAAGTCCAGCTCTTGAGTGACCCTATCAAAATAGCTAACCAGATTAGTTAAACATGATTTTCCCTTTACAAAACCATGCTAAGTATCCTTAAGAATTCCATTTCTATCTAAGTGATCCTGAATTTCACCCTTGATCATAGTCTCTATGATTTTCCCTGCTACTGAAGTTAGATTAACCAGCTGGTAATTTCCCACTTCACTCTTAGAACTGCCCTTACGTATTGGAAATATATTGGCCCTTTTCCAATCCAACGGAATCACTCCCGAGTCTAGTGATGCTCTCATAATTAGCCTCAATGGTTCAATGCACTCACTTGCCACCTCCCTTAAGATTATAGGGTACATGCTATCAACCCCAGGAGCCTTACTGGCCTGTAGGCTCAAAAGTTTTTTCATTAAATAAACGTGGAAATTTCAACATCATTAATTACATTTTTTTCAACTTCACTTCCAGAATTTCTCATTGACGTGAAGGGTTTTTCTTCTGTAAATATCGATGGAAAGTAACTGTTGAGTTCATCTGCAACTTCAGCTGGGGTATTTAATACTATCCCACATCCATTAAATAATGGGCCGATCTGGTTTGTCCTTCTCTTCTTTGCATTTATATATGTGAAGAATTCCTTATTCTCCCCCCCCCCCTTTGATCTCTTTGCCAGTGATTTCTCATAATCTGCCTTTTGCCAGCATAACCTTTTCAGTGGCATTATTACAGATCGATTTGTAGCTGTTATAGGCTTCAGTACTTTTTATTGCTCTGTAACTTTTCCATGCCGTCTTTTTCTGCTCAAGTAATCTGGCAACTTTATTATTCATCCAACTAGGAATCCTCCTCATGGAGTTTTTTATTAATGGTATGTAAGCATTCAAGGCTTCTGTGATTGATGTTTTAAAGATATACCATAATTCAATCATATTCACTCTCTGTGAGATATCTAACCAGTTAATAGAGGCCATGTAGCACCTTAAGGCATCGTAATTTCCTTTCCTGAAATGATAACCCATTCCTTTGCCTTTAACTACTGCTACCTCTCTCTTCATCATCCACTGTAGAACTCTGTGATCACTTCCTGCTACTGGTTCCTGTACTGTCAGCTCTGTTATGTCATCTGGTTCATGGGTGATAATGAGATCTAGAGTATTCTTTTCCCTAGTACTTTCCCTGACATGTTGATACAAATAACAATCATCTAGTTGATTTAAAAATTTTGTCCCCCATGTGGAGTTTCCTTCCCGTTTGCTCCAATCAATTAGAGGCAAATTGAAATCACCCATAAAAAGACATTCACACTTACTTGCCCATTCCATTTGTATGTAGAGGCTCTCATCATAATCTTCATAATCACCTGGCCTGTAGTTTATGCCCACTCTCATTATACCTTTGCTTCCAACTATTTCACACGATACAGATTTTATACTAGCATGTGAAACGTCTGAATTTGGGAAAGCTTTTGTCGCGCTCAGGCCACTTTTGATAAGAAGCATGACCCCCACCACCCCTTCTATCTTCCCTGTCCTTCCTAAATACATTGTGTATACCATACCGAAACTCATCATCCCTATCTCCGGGTGGCATCACGTTTCTGTAAGTGCTATTATGTGTCTGGAGACTAGGCACCTGCAAGGTGATCTGATTGAGGTGTATAAAGCCTTGAATGGTTTGAGCATGCTCAGTGCTGATGGGATTCTTTCTCTTGTTCAGAATAATCACCTGAGAGGGCACAGATTCAAATTGAGGAAAGACGGTTGTAGGATAGATGTGTGGAAGTTTGCCTTTAGCCGGCGGGTGGTTGATTGCTGGAACAAACTTCCATCTGTCATTGTAGAAGTTGATAGCTTAAATAGATTCAAGGCAGAACTTGACAAACATTTGGAGCGAGTGGATGGGTGAAATAAGGGTTTTTTTTTTTTTTTTTTTTGGCTGATGCTGCATAAACTTGCTTTCTGGCATCATATGCCTCTACTAATGCTAATGTCAGCGTTACTTGTCCTAACTTCTGACATTACTGTATAAACAATTAAGACTTAGTGTTCTTATATAGTTAACTACCCTGACACACGCCTTAAAGTTATTTAAGCTTGCTTCCCTGGCATTTGCTACTCGCTCAGTTGAAACCCTTTTGCCCTCAGAACATCTTGCTACTATATTCTGTTGCAATAACAAACAAATACTCTTGAGGTATGTGCAAGAGTTAATTTGACTAATACTATCAGATAAACACATATCTATATTACCCCTGCCCCCCCAAACTAGCAGTTTCCCTGAACCTTTAAGGTATCCTCAGTAATACTGGCAAAAACTCTTGTACCACCTTTGTTTAAATGTACCCCGTCTCTACAAAACAGATTCCTTCTACCTACTAGTGCGGAAATTTGGGAAAGCATTTTCCCAAGGCTTTCAGCATATAATCCCTCCTATTGTGCCTGGGCAGAATTGCAGACACATAGACATTATTACCTAACTTGCGACATTTCTTCAGCATGGTTCTATATTTGTCTAACAAATCATCAGATCGTGTATGCTTAATGTCATTAGTCCCCACATGAATAATAATATTCTCTTTTTCCCCTTAAAATCTGACAATCTGTGGGTTACATCATTAATAGTTGCTCCCGGCAGACATACCCTGGTTCTAGTCCACCTATCTTTATTACAAAAAATATTTCCTGTTTTCCTGACAATGGAGTCTCCTAATAGAACTAAGTCCTTTTGAACCAGAGTAGTTTGCACTTGGTTATTCTGTTCTGGAGCCCGAATCGGGAGTGCATCACTTGGTAGGTTGCTAGATTCTTGAGTCCCTGATGAGCTTCCAGTTACATTATTCTCGAGGGCAAGCACCCATTTTTTCAGTGACTCAAATTGTTCTAGCAATGCACCAAACTGTAACTTAAGATCAGTGCACTCCTTACAATGGTGACAAAGAAAAGAATCTCCAAGTGAGCTAGGATTATCCACTAGGTTGACTGCGGAATACATGCCACAAGTTCTGCAAAGGATAAAATCATGATTCGCCCAGAAATTGCCATTGGCTATTTCCGTATGAGTCATGGTACCCTCTGGTGAAGTGTTCAAGGTGGAACTTGTAATAACCATTATGAAATGTACTAATTATTAATAAAAGAAACTTTCAAAAAATTATATTTATAATATAAAAAAAATAAATCAAACTATTATGGGAAAAAAAACTTATTAAAATAAACTTTACAATATACTAAAAAACCTTTGAAATCCTTCTCTACTTCACTCTAATCCTGCTTTAATCCCCTCTTATCTGTGCTTCTTTAATGTTTCTATGAAGAGCTTAATAGGCATGTCTGCTTTCCACAAATGCCAACAGTAGAATGTATAATATTATTCAACACTCCACCTTACAATCTCATCCTTTATCTAAACCTTGGTTTCCAATAAATAGCTAAGGCTGTTCAAGATAAGAATGTTGCCTATCGCAATTGGCTTGCGTTCAAATCTCATTTTCTTCCCAGATGAAAGCTTGCAACTGTTTTAAAGCAGTTTTTAATCAGTTGTTAAGCAATTATTTATCAGTCCAAACTAGAATTTGGACTGATGAATGTTTTAGTTCTTGTCCAAATGGTAATCGGGCCATTTGGACAAGAATCCCATCTCTGTTCCCACCTCTGTCAAAATCGGCAGTTCTATTGCAACCTCAGCCGAAGATAAAGCTGACCTGCTTTACAACGGTTGCAAGCTCCAGTCCTTATGGTATTTCTCCACTTGTTCTCAAAGCCTGTGCTCACTCTGGTTCTGTTTTGCCTTTTTATGCTTTCTTATTCCACCGGCATTTTCCCTTCTTGGAAATTTGCTCATATCTAGCCAATTCCTCAAAAGGGTGACAAATCCCTTCCATCTGATCAATGATCGCCAGTATGATTCCTGCAGTGTTTATCCACTGGTGATATTTTGGCACATGTTACCCATCTGTGGACAAATTCAGTGGTAAAGTTTGGCAAAACTCAAGCAGTTTCTCCTGACATTTCAAAGGCTTTTGGCCATGTTTGGCATAAAGATCTAAATAAGCTTCCATCTTATGGTTTGCCAACTATTTTTTGTAATTGGTCAGCAGTCAGTTTTCTCTCTGACTGCTCACTGTGAGTGATGGTAGACAGCTCTGTCTTCGAAATTCTCCGCTAATGTATGTGTTCCCCAAGTTTCAGTTCTTTCTCCCACTCTTTTTTCTCTTGTATATTAATGATCTTCTCCCATTGACTGGAAATCCTATCCATGTTTTGGCCAATGACAGCACATTGCATTCCACCTTCCAATTTGAGAAACCTTGCTCTGCACATGCAGCTTCAACTTCTCAAATATCCATTACCAATTCTCTAAATGCTGATCTCCAGGTTATTCTCTAGTGTGGCAAAGATAACTTTGTTCATTTCAATCTTTCTAAAACTTAGTCCTGTCCTATATCTCGAAAAAAAGGTTTCTTCTGCTCCTATGCTTATCTTCGATGACACTCAGATATCTAGACAAGATCACATATCTCTATTGGGGATTACCCTGACTTCTAATCTGTCTTGGTATAAGCACATCACAAATATTGCTTCCTCTGAATCTAAAAAACTGGATTTTCTCTTTCGCTCTCAGCATTACTTTCTTCCAAACAGCTGCTCACTTTGTACAAATTGCAAATCTACACTACCATGGAATATTGTTCCAATATCTGGGGCACCACTCCAAAAACCTCTCTCTCTTAGGCTTCTAGATTCCATTTGGAGGGAAGTTAGGTTAATTATTAATGACCCATCTCTAACAAAGTCTTTCCACCCTCTGTTCTGATAGATGTTCTGTTTCTTGCTGCATGCCTTTACTATAGATACTTCCATGGGCACTTATAGGAATTATAGAAGCCAATTCTTTTGAATTGTCTTCTATAATTCCTGCTGTCTCTCTTCCAGACTAGTTTAAACATGTACTAAAAACAGTCAGCATCCTTTTACTGGCCAACTTAAAATTCACAGAACCCACTTTTCTTTTTCCTCATTTATTCCTTCAACTTCCCATTTCTGGAACAACCTCTCTTCATACATATTTCTAGAAAATTACAACCTACAGAAATTCAAGTCTAATGTCATCAAGTATCTTCTTTTATCCTCTCAACCTTCTACCCATCTTGTGCTAGGGGTCATCATAAAAAAAAAAAGGGATAAAATGTCTACTTAGTGGCACCCACTTAGAAATTAGTTAGCTTGCCATCATGTGTCTGTGGCATGTATAATTTGTCAAGGATGTATAAATGCTAGTTAATGTACACCATCAAAGATTGTTCATCCTGTCTATTGTTTACATATTAAATCATCAAAATGGCTCCAATCAGGTGCAAAAAATGAATACTCTCTTCAAAACAATATGCATCAATCAAGTGATCTCTGGATATGGCTACTATGTTGTTACATCAAATGGATAATGTTTGATTTTCTTGAAATGGTGGGTGCATTCTTTGTACCAAAAATATACAAAGATTCAAACTTTAAATTTAATCATTCTGCATGTTTCCGTGCTGTTATGGTAAATAGGCAGCTCTAAAGTTTGAATCAATTAGGTTGGCATTAGTTGGATAATTTTTTTATATATTATAATTAACTTATAACTCCAATTCACTTGTTGGGCATATATCTTTTCTGTTTAGCTAAGGATATAACTAATTTAACATTGTGATTGCTACGGTATAGCATAACATATATTCCAAACTTATTAGAGAAAGGTATAACGTAAAACTAGATTTGTTATTATTATTAGTCATATTGTGCAAGGAAACCTGAGGCTTATGCTACACCAGCCAAAAAAAAAAAAAAAAAAAAAATTCTGAATTACCCCCCGAGAAAGAGAGAGATGTAGAAGGGAATCACCAAAAAAGAAAAGAATGATGATATCCAGCTCGGGACCCTAGGTGTGCCAAGCCCATACTCACCAGTTGTGAGCCCCTGGTGTAATGTGTATCACTGCATTTAGAAATCTATTAGATTAGTGTAGTATTGTCAATTAATTAGTTAAATTTACTAATCTTATTAATTTTCATTGTTAATCAATTTTATATAAAATGGAAATCATGCCCCAGACTAGAGCACCAAAGCACTGGACACAAAGTAGCGAGAATGCTGTGGCTTGGGAGGAGAACCGAAGGGGGCAATTCTCCAATGCATTGCAACCCAAAAAAATATGCAAATTGTGAAATGTTTGCAGAGCTTTCTGGAACAGGACATGATCTAGCCAAGAAGAATATCTTTGTGTATGTGCTAGGTGCAGAGTGTGTCAAGAAATTAGGTGCCAACTCAGCGTTCTGATGGGTGTCTATGAGAACTTGAAGAGTTGGGTAGATGCCCTTGAAGGAATTAAAATGGGGGACCCATCAAGCTCTCAGCTGCCCAACTCAATGCCAGAGCTCACTCTTGTGCATCAATCAACACAGTGGCAGTCTTCAAGGCGGAATGCGCTGGTCCTGCAGGAGCTAGTTATTTTCAGTGACTCTATTGTCAAGAAGATGGGTAATATATTGTGCAAAAAGGATAGGTGGAATAGGACAGGGTATATCTGCCAGGGGAAAAAGTTTATGACATTGTAGAGCCGTTATCATCTTTAAGAGCACAAAAGGTGATATTGTTGTTCACGTTGGCACTAATGACATTCAGAGTAGATCTACAGATTTATTTAACAAGTATAGGTCAATGTTGAAAAAAAGCCACAAGTTAGGGTTAAATTTTAAAATTGTGCAATTCTGCACAGACATGATATGAAGGGTTGTTGAAAGCTCATGGGGTAGAATTTGTTTCAGCGTAGTCTGTGCTTGTTAACAGGAGAGACTACTTAAATAGAAAATGGGAACACTTAAATAGAAAGGGTGCAAGAATATTTGCTGATTGATGCTATTGAGGCAGTGTTAGGTGGGTCGGAAAATTCCTTGCTTGGGGGAATTCACAGACTAAAAGATTAACAGTAACCGTAGGCAGAGGTGAAAGTGATTCTTGCATTTCTTCTATTAGAATGAGTAGCAGGATGGAAAGCAAGGTGCTGTGGATTTCAAGAAATGCTGGGAGTCATCATGGAACAAGTAAATACATGAGATGTGTTAGAGTAACTGAGGGTAAGAATGGGGGCATGTATACTTGCATGGACACCAGTGCTAGGAGTATAATAAATAAATTTGATGAATTTGAAGTGCTGGTCAAGACATCAAAGGCGGATATTGTTTGAATATCAGAGACTGGGTCACACAGATATAAGCAGTGCAGAATTGGAATTTGGGGAGTACAATGTGTACAGAAAGTATAGACAGAATAGGAAGGGAGGAGAGATTATGCTGTTAGTTAAGAAACACATAAAATCTAAGGCAGTGCATCCACTTTATATAGGTAGTGCAGTGCTGAGTCAGTTTGGTGTGACTTAGGCACTGGGAAAGCAAAAATGAGGATAGGAGTGTGTTATTGGCATAATGACTCTGATGAGTACAGCGAACAATTGTATAGGGAAAGAGAGTGGACCAGTTAATCAGAATGTCTTATAAATATTGGGGGGATTTTTAACTTCCCAGATATTGACTGGAACTTGTTGGTTGGTCACTCGCACACTAGCAAGACTTTTGTGCATTTATTGGATGATTGTTTACAACAGCAGCATGTTCGAGAGGCAACCAGAGGGAGTAATATTCTTAATCTTTATCAGCAGTGATTATTCCTGCATTAAAAATTTGCAGATAAAGGAACCACCAGGTGGTAGCGATCACAGTCAGGGCCATGCCGAGCCATTTTAGTACCTGAGGCAAGAAAGAAAAATTGCGCCCTGTTGTTAATGATGGCAATGTTGGTAATTATTTAAGCTTTAATTTGACGCCCCTTTCTGCTTTTAACCTGAAGCAAGAGCCTTGTTCACTCTCTCAGCACTACTCTGATCACAGTGTAGTGATGTGTGATTTACTTAAAGACATAACTACTATCGGGGTAAAGGGAAGGGTTTTTGCTTTTGCAGAGGCGACTATTGTGGTCTCAGACAGTTTTTAAATTCTATACAATGGGATCAACTGATGATATTACTGTCAGTGAATTCTAAATGAGAAGCTTTCAGGGACTTTAATCTTGGGGGCTACAAGGCTTTTCATACCAACTAAGAAATACTGTTCAAGGTTTAGGCCTAAATGGATGTCAGATGAACTAATGAGATTCATGACAGATAAGAAAAATGCTTGGTATGCATATAAATTATCAGGTGATACAGAATCTTGTGGTATATAAGCTGGTCTGTAATCAAGTCACAAAGTAGGTTAGGGAAGTGAAGGCAGATTATGAGAATTCTTTGGCAAAGGATGCAAAGAAAAACAGCAAAGACTTTTTTATTTATATAAACTTTAGAAGGAAGAGTGTGAATCTGATCAGTCCACTCAATATTGATGGTTTGACTGTTGATGATCCTGCTCAGATAGCTGACAAACTGAATGAGTATTTCGCATCTATATTCACATATTCTCCACTTCCCTACAGGAATTCTGTAGGGAAGTGGAGAACAGAAACTTAATAAAATCTAACAGGGAGCTAAATGATTTTGTAATAACTGAGGGCAAAGTGGAGGAGAAATTGCTGAAGTTAAACATAAGAAAGGCACCTGGGGGTGGATGGGATCTATCCAGGTATATTAGAAGCAGCAAAAAAAGTTAGCAAACCCTTAGTCGTAATTATGAGAGTATCGTTGTACTCGGGAGAAATCCCCCGGACTGAAGGTGTGCAAATGTATCCTCAATTCACACGAAGGGATCAAAGGGTGACAATTAATTAACACACTTGTTAGTTTAATTTCTGTTCCAGGGAAAATAATGGAGTCACTGGTTAAAGAATCATTGGAGGATCATCTAGACAAGACTGCAGTAATAATTCAGACACAACATGGGTTTGTTAAGAGGAAGTCTTGGCTGACGAATTTGATTGGATACTATCAAATTGGTTTTTGATATCAAATACTTGGATTTCAGGAAAGCTTTTGATATTGTTGCACATGGAAGACTACTGTATAAATTGAAGCAGTATGGCATTAAAGGCAAGTTGCTACAATGGATAAAAGATTGTTGGGTGGGTAGAGACAGAGAGTGGTAATCTGTGGACACTGCTCTTCATGGACTAAGGAAGCGGTGTGTGTTCCCCCAGGGTTCGGTGTTGGGCCTATTGTTTTGTATATTTATCATTGATATTGTTGAAGGTATATATGAGGCTTCGTGTCCAAGTTTGCAGATGATACAAAGGTTGGCAGTATGCTATTGCAACAGCATTTAGAAAAGTTGGGCAGATGGGCTGCTAAGTGGCAACTAAAGTTTAACATTGACAAATGCAAAGTATTGCATATGGGTAGCAGTAACTCCAGAGAAATGTATCAACTGTGTGGTAGGGAATGAAAAAGACCTGGGGTAATTGTGCAGTCAGATATGAAGTTTTCTGAGCATTACAGACAGGCTGTGAGAGCAGCTCATGGGGATCTTGTCAATTTTGGAATACAGAAATTTTGCTAGTATGGGTACGGAGGTGATCATCCCTTTGTATAAGGCATTGGTCAAGCCACACCTTAAGTGCCATGTAGAGGTCTCAATGTATTATTGGTTTCAACTTACAATATTTTCAACATACAGTGGGTTTTATGGAACGAATTACCATCGTATGTTGGAGCCCCCATATACATATTTTGAATTAGCTTGTGCTATTGTTGTATTAGGAAAATTACATTAAAATTTCGAACATTTCTTTGTTCTTATGCCGATATTATGCTCTTTCGATATAACAACCGTTTTTCTCAATGTCTATGGGTAGGGCTTACAATACCGGTATTTCGGTATTTTTAATTTATGAAACTGGGATACCAGTATTAATACCGGTATTCCAAAAACAAACGTTTTTCTTAATAAATTTTGATGACAATTAGGTGCAATAAAGTAAGGAAAAAAAAACAAGTACTGTCATTACTTGAATTCATGTTTTAAATAAACTTTTATTGCAATAATAAATATTCTGAAAAAAAATCATTAAAATACAGTTATTCTAAAAACAAACAAATGCATATTGTTACTGCAAAGTTTAGTTATGTTTAAGCATCCACACTACCTGTCCGAATAAAGTGAGCTCTTAAGAAACAAGCAATCAACAGTATGATCGTTTAAAATTGATCTAATTTTGGTACGTATTTGATTAGGGGCAGAAAACACCCTTTCGGATTCTATTCTGGTGCTATTGTACTGAGATAATCGTAGACGATCTCAGTCCATATTTTCTAGGCTTTGAACTTTTTTTAGCAAAAATAGTTAAAAGTATTTCATTAATTTCCGACTCAAATTCATCTTTTAAAATCTCATTGGAGTCGGGCAATTTCTTATTTTGGAAAGAATTTGCGGAACACTGATGTTCTGTTCCATGTTGGCCTTCCATAATTGAATTATGTTCATCATTTTCTGAAGGAGAAACACGTTTTATTAAGCGAAGTATAATTTTCACTATAGTATCTTTACTGAGTCTGGGAGAGAGCAAAGAGTGGGGATAAGGAATAAAGAAGAGAGCAAAGAGTGCAGTTAAGGAATTCTTCACATATATGAATGCAAAGAATAGAAGGACAAATCAGATTGTACCCTTATGTAATGGACGCGGGATAGTATTAGATAACATAGCTGAAGTTGCAGATGAACTCAACAGTTACTTTGCATCGATATTAACATTTAAAAAAAAAAAAAAAAAAACCCTTTGTGTCAATAAGATATTACGGAAGTGAAGTTGAAAAAATTGTAATTATTGATGTTGAAATTTCAAATGATTATTTAATGAGAGAGCTTTCGCGCCTACAGGCGAGTAAGGCTCCTGTGGTTGATGACATATACCCTATGATCTTAAAGGAGGCGGCAAGTAAGTGCATTGAACCATTAAGGTTAGTTATGAGAGCATCACTGGACAGGAGAGATTCCGTTGGATAGGTGTAAATTGGAACATAAAGGCGGTTCTAGGAGTGTAACGGGAAATTACCGACCGGCTAGTCTAACTTCAGTAGTAAGGAAAATCAAAATCATGGAGGCAATGATCAAGGGTGGAATTCAGGATCATTTAGATGGAAATGGAATTCTGTAGGTTAGACAGAATCGTTTTGTAAAGGGAAAATCATGTTTAGCAAATCTAGTTAGCCATTTTGACAGGTCACTTGTGAGCAGAATTTAGGAAATAATTTCGACATTGTTTATTTGGATTTCAGCAAAGCATTTGACTCAGTCTCACATGAATGGTTACTTTATAAGTTGGAGCAGGTTGGAATCATAGGGATGGATAGCACGATGGCTTGAGGGCACCACGAAGAGGGTTGTGATAAATGGTTATTCCTCAGATTGGGTTAATATAAGTAGTGGATTCCCCAAGGATCAGTATTGGGACCACTGTTGTTTTTGATTATCTACAGTATTATATTTAGGCCACCCGAATAATTAAATTCATCTGCCGTTTGGAGCAATATGGCCTTAGTTGCCAATGTTCCTAAAAACCAAATAAACAAACAAACATCATCTGCCGTGCTGTGTCTTATGTCTGTTAATTGCGTGTGTTCTATGGTCGATTTGTCTGTTTTGCCGGACGAAAAACCCCAGTTTCTTGGGGGGAAACCTTGCTATCTACGCCTGAGACCGACTAACTCAACCACGGAGTGAAAAAAGCCCATTAAAGTTCCTAGCGTCATCGACGGGATTCGAACCCGGGCCTTTTCCACTCGGCGTGGGGTTTGTTATTTGGTTTTTAGGAGCTTAGCAACTAAGGCCATATTGCTCTCGGTGTGGGGAGGACGGTGACGATACCACTCTGCTACCCTCGCAGACCGTTGTTTTTGATTATCTTAAATGACATCTATGAAGAGATGCAGGGCGTGAGGTCTAAACTTACAGATAATGTAAAGATCAAAAGAGTAGCTAATGATCGCCGCCAAGCAGAGCTTCTTCAGAGTGACCTAGATAGACTTCCGGAATGGTCAGAAAAGCGGCAGCTATATGCTTTAATTCAGCAAAATGCAAGGTCTTACACCTGGGGAACAGCAACCCCAAAATAACTTATACACTTGGTGGAGCTGAACTAAAGTCAGTAGTGGAGGAACGGGACTTTGGAGTTACGATGCGGTTAGACCTCAAGTTGTCCGAGGATTGTGGACAGGTTGCAATGCTGCATGGTGTCTTATCGGTGATTTATCGAACATTTGCTAGTAGAGATAACGACGTCATAATCACATAAAGGTGATTTTATAACCTTTGTGTGATTAAATTATAAACAATTATTTTTTTTTAAATTAGTACCGAAAAACCGGTATTTTTTGTATCAATACCGGAAAAAAATCGGGATCTCGGTATTGTAAGCCCTACCTGTGGGGTTGCTTATAAAGAGCTCTGACCCTACAATGATGCAAAATAATATTATTTTGGTGTGTTTGGCCTTTCTTTTTATTTCAGTTGTTCGCGTGCATTAACGTGAATCACGTTAATGCTTGCGAACCTGTGGTAATCTGTAAATGAAATTAATGTTGTCCTCTTCAACGTTAAAATTTAATAATTGTGCTAACATCTAGTTATATAATTACCTAGTGGACTATGTAGAAAAATCATGCAGTTTGGTTACATGAAGATAATACTTTGTGCAAAAATAAATAAAATAAGATCGACTTATTTGATTGATTTTATGTAGGTTGACCTTAATTGGTATGGTAACATATATCTGTGTTATCTGATGCCATGATTCTGCATTTCTCTTCTTTTTTTTTTTTTTGCTGATCAGTTTGCACGTATGAAAATCTCAAATCGTGATGATACATCCTAACGTTCTTAATGACGTATTACGATATGTCAATTAGATGACATTCTCCACGTATTACAGATGAGCATAGGATAAACATCCCTGAAACCACGAATATACTCGATTTGCTTCTCGTCACATCCATTAGCATATTCTGTTTATTTTGTGGCCTTGATCTTTTATATCAGACTCCCTCTTGCATTAACGAATAGACCTTGGATAAAGAATATTTTAAAATCGTTATTTGAAGTAGGCAGTATTTAAGGCTAAGAGAACTTCGCATCTTGTCATTTAAAAATCATCAGTGGAAGCGAAATACATTATACCATATTACTGTATTAGTTACAGCAAAACTTAATATCTGTGGTCAAATTCAGATGTAAAAACCTAAATTCGGTTCACTTTATTTGGCAAGCTTAATTCTTTGCACATTTGTGCCTTTTGAATTTACAGAAAACAGCTATCTTTCATAATGATTAGCTTACATCACTTCCATTACAGAGAGAAGAGTAGCGTCGTGTAATAAAGAGATGAGTTATTGAGAGCTTCTCTCAATAACTCATGCTCTTTATTCCCCATGAAACTGATGGTGTATATATGACTTGTTGAGTTACTGAAAGAGCTTCTCTCAATAACTGAACAAGTCATACATACACCATCAGTTTCATGTTAGTGATTATCCGAATTTTATTTTTTTAATCAGCTTATAATCAGTGATAAATTACTTTTTATGGTTAAAACGCAAGCCATATTTATATATGGCTTGCGTTTAATAGTGACTGATTTTTATATTCGGATAAATTTTTGCTAGCAAGACAGAAAATTTCTGGTTCTTTTGTATTGGTAGGATTTTGTCATGAGCCCGTAGAGATATGGATCAGCAGGAACGCCGGAAGCAGCTATTCAGTTGTATGATTCAACTCCCCCATAAATAGAATACACAAAAAGTCAGGGGTACACTTTTATGGTAAGCTTTCTTGGAAAGTATAGAAACGTAACAGAAACTAAGAAAACATATCACAGCCATATGGAAAAGTATGAACTTCAGAATGATGTCCTTTGGCCTTAATTAAAGAAAGCATATTTTCGAACATAACAGAATCAGCCTTTTTTTTTTTTTACTATTATCAGTCATTTTATCACTCTTATTAGTTATTTAGTGGTACGATTTTTAGTGTTACATTTTTATAACAGGTTTCCTGTTATAAAAATGGTCTTTTAAATAGCCTCCTACATGTTGTAGGAACCATTTAAAAGACATACACAAAATAAACGAAATGGTAATAACACTACCCTTTTTTTAAAAAAAATTCACTAATGTTTTCTCAGAAAAAGATGTTTCTGAATCATTTTATAATGCTGATTTCAAAAATGACTTCCGTTTGTCTCCATTATGTCAGGTTTCTTCAAAAATCACAAAACAAATTTTGATTTTTCACAAATTATTATTTTTTTTTTTTTTAATGTAAACCCCAAACGCGAGAGGTACTAGAACCTATAGTACTTAGTACCGTGCTTCGGTTGGACGTTGAGAAGATGAAAGAAGATATTTGTTGACATTAGAGTCGAACTTCTGTAGACTGTAATTTTCAGGAAATACGTATGAAGGAAAGTTGTTCCAGAAAACGGCAGTTGAATGAATAAACGAGGAAGATGAAAAGTTGGTTCTGTGAGTTTGAAGTTGGACAGTAAATGGATGTTGGCTGCACGTGTTCGGACAGTTTTGAAAGAGAGAGCGGGAATTATAGAAGCCAATTCAGAAGAACGGTGTCCATGGAAGTATCTATAGAAAAGGCATGCAGCAGAAACAGTACGTCAATGAGACAGCGAGTGGAGAGACTCTGTTAGAGATGAATCATTTAATTAATCTAACTGCCCTCTTCTGAATGGAATCAAGAAGCCCGAGAGAGGTTTTAGGGACACCACTCCAGATGTGGGAACAATATTCCATGGTAGGGCGGATTTGCGATTTTATACAGAGTGAGCAGATGTTTGGAAGAAAAGTAACGCCGAGAGCGAAAGAGAAAACCAAGTTTTTTAGATGCAGAGGAAGCAATATTTGAAATGTGCTTGTGCCAAGAGAGATTAGAAGTCAGGGTAATCCCCAAAAGAGATATATCATTTTGCCTAGAAATCGGAGTGTCACCAAAGATAAGCATAGCAGCAGAAGAATACTTTCTTTTTTGCGAGATATAAGACAATACTGAGTTTTAGAAGGGTTGAAATCAATTAAGTTGTCTTTGCCCCAATGGAGAATTACCTGAAGGTCGGCATTTAAGGAATTGGTATCAGATTTTCGAGAATTTGAAGCTGATTGGGCAGGGCAAAGTTTCTCAAAATTGAAAGTAGAATGCAAAGTGCTACCATCGGCAAAACTATGGATAGGATTTCCAGTCAATGGAAGAAGGTCATTAATATATAAGAGGAAAAGAGTGGGGGGAAGAACTGTACCTTGGCGGACACCAGCATTAGTGGAGAGTTAGAAGACAGAGAATCATCTACCATCACCTTCAGTGAGCGATCAGAGAGAAAACTGGATAAACAATTACAAAAAACAGTTGGCAAACCATAAGATGGAAGTTTGTTTAGGAAGACCTTTATGCCAAAAACGATCGAAAACCTTTGAGATGTCAAGAGCAACTGCTTGTGTTTCACGAACCTTTAAATTGAATTAGTCCATAAATGGGTAATATAAGCCAGAATATCACCAGTGGATCGACACTGAGGGAATCCATACTGGCAATCGTTGCTCAGACGGAAGGTTTCTAGGTAGTTTAAGAGTTGGCGATTAATTGATTTCTCCATTACTTTAGAAAGAGTGGAAGTAATTACAATGGGACAATAATTAGACGGGAGGGATTTGTCACCCTTTTTAGGAACTGGCTGGATATGAGCAAATTCTCAAGCAGAAGGAAAAACACCTTTGGAATAAGAAAGTGAAAAAAGGCGGCAAAGAATATTAGTAAGTTCAGGAGCACAGGTTTTGAGAACAAGTGGAGAAATACCATCAAGACATGGAGCTGTCTTAGCATCAAGATTCGTCAAAATCCTTCTGACATCCTTTTGATGGAAGACCACAGGAGGCATTGAATGGAGAGTGTTGGGAATGATGGGAGGTGTTTTACCAAGATCATTAATACATGAGTTGGAATAAAAATGGGATGCTAGCAGGTCAGCTTTATCCTTGGCTGAAGTGACAACAGAACCATCTGGTTTGGACAAAGGTGGGAGCAGAGATGGGCAAAAGTTGCGGCCAATAACTTTGGCAAGAGACCAAAATGCTCGGCTACCATTAGGGCAAGAAGCAAGTTTTCTACTCAGCCTGTTCGAACTCTAGTTTGGACTGATTAATAACTGCTTTACAATTGTTGCGAGCTTTGGTGTAGGCAGAAAATGAAACTGAAGAATTGGAAACAAGCCAATTACGATATGCAACGTTCTTCTCTTGAACAGGCTTAGCACATTTATTGGAAAACCAAGGTTTAGATAAAGGGCGAAATTTTAAAGTGGAGTGTGGAATAAAGGATTCCATTCCTACAAGAATAATTTCACTGACACGATCTGAGCAAACATTGACATCAAAACTTTTGAAACAATAATCCGACCAAGGAAAAGAAATCTTGCAGGGCGTCCCATTTTGCATTCATGTAATGCCAAACAATACGAGGTTGGGAATAGCCATGAGATATAGGCTCCATTGGAGAAGAGACAATCGACAAGGTGTGATCTGAGGTGCCAAAAGGACCACTCACTTCGACCGTGTACTTAGAAGGGTTGTTTGTGAGAAAAAGATCAAGCGTGTTGGCTGTATGGTTAGGATTGTCTGGTATTCTTGTAGGTAAATGAACAATCTGTGCAAGGTCATTAGTAATTGCAAAAGCCTCAGCATCTCGACCAGCTGGGTCGGTGTGACTAGAAAATGGAAACCAGCTGGAGTTGTGAACATTAAAATCACCAAGGAAAATTAGCTCACTGTTAGGAAAGTTGGACTGGAGAAAGTAAAAGTTGCAAAGAGAGGAAGTCAAAGAGCTCCAAGTGATTAGTGGAGTTGGGAGAACGGTAGAGACAACAGATGAATTTGACACAATGAGGTAGAGAGATTTTTAAGCCAGAGAAGATCAAAGAGAGGAGATTCCAAATTGCCCAGTCTCTGACAGGGAATATCAGAACGGAGATATGCACAAGTACCACCTTTGAGGCGAAAGGAATCATACAGCGAATAATTTGGGCTTCTGAGATGAGCAGTAGTTGAATCAACCGATAACTGAGATTCTGTCAGAAAAAGTACATGGGGTTTGGCAGACTGCAAGTGGAAATGGACATCGTTGAGATTAGAATTGAGACCACGTATATTTGAGAAATGAATTAGGAAGTGTTTGGGAGGTTTAGATCTTTTCAGATAAGCTTACTCTGTTAGTTCGACAATTCGTCGTGTATTCAATAGTAAGAAAAAGTGGGAGGGACATGCTGTATGAAATAATGAAATTTTTGGATATGGCGTACACATGGTAAGAATGTGCCCGGATCCTTGACATAACGTGGCCTCGACAATGCTCCCCGCATACACTGTACTCGGACTCACTCCAGTTACTATCTGGCAGAGTAGGGGTAGCAAGATTATACACTAGCTGATACGGAAGCCTCATAGAGTCTTCCGGTGTACCAACTAGCGGCCGACCTGCGAACACCGTTTTAGAGCTATACCCTCGAAATGTAAGGAATATTGGATCTCGCCACGATGTTCTTCGTAACCTCAAAAGTCGTCAATCATACTGCATGATGGAAGAGATGGGAAAGGGTTGACCCGAACTTAGCTGTAGAGACTAAACATGGGTTCCACCACTTCAAGCCTCCAATTTTGTACAATTTGTGCACTGACAAATTATAACAAAATGCTACTGTTTGTCATGTGTGTCTGGTAAAAAAAAGTCCACTAAGCACTCACCTGTCATTTCAAACTGATCTACGATGGATAAAAGTTTCGTTTCTTTGATTTTCTTGTAGCTCTTCTACTCTTCAGCATCCAGCAGTAGTCAGCCATCATGTTGACATTCCCTGGTACCTCATCTCCGTGTCTTTTAATGTCCTGGTGAAACCTCTTACCCTGTTCTTCACTTCATAGATTTTCTTGGAAGTAGTCGATATGGGAGTGTAAAAATGTACCTTGACACTTGTTGCAGCCCAGCTTCGGGTTTGCCAACATATGTTCAACTATATACTTGTGATCTATTCAACTATATACTTGTGATCTAAGAAGCTCTACACAACAGACCTGAAGCTAATTCATGTCGGTTTTTCTCTTTTCTTCATAGTTCCCTCAAAATCATGGTTTCCCATCAGTTTCCGAATTTGAGGTCCAGCAAAAATATTTGTTTTATCTTGGATAATCGATAGGATTTAGTACAAAGCTAGTTAAAGCTGGGACCTTCCTGAGGTAAAGCTTTTACAAACTGTTTAATCAAACCCTGTTTAATGTGTAAGTGTTGAAGGAAGACAGTCTTATGATCTACCAGTGATTTATGAACTATGTTCTTTGATCCGGGCAACAAACTGCCCCTCTCTGGCCAGACCTTGATGTCCCAGTGCTTACTCCTTGCCCGATTGCCCCACTCATAGATACTCACAAAAAGCAAAGCATTTTTGTGTAACCAGATTGCTGCCCAAATAATATGCCTATCCATTTAATAATTTAACTTAATAGTTCATTAAGTCATTTATATTACTATAAAAAAAAAAAAAAATCAATCGTCCTTAAAAAAGTAGAGGACTAGTACTCGTTCTCTGTGTTTATACCATGAGAAAAATATCTAAGTAAATTTAGTTTCTTATCAGATTCATGTCTGTACGTAGCAAACTACTAAGTAGTTAAGAAATGGCATCATTTAAGTATATCTCATATTGTGAATACCTTCACAATGAGTTACCACGATATTGCACTACTTCTAATAAGTAACACTTCGCCAATGGAGAAGACAACTGTTACTTATTCTCAGCGGATATCACCACCCAAACGGCACCGTTTGAAAAATGGTTTGTTTGTTTGTTTGTTTGTTATTTGGTTTTTAGGAGCATTAGCAACTAAGGCCCTATTGCTCCGGGATATGCGGTGGTCATTCCCTGACCTTTCCGCATCCTCCGTATTTGGTGGTGACGGGTTCGAACCCCGGTCTAATCAAGAAGCGTGTACTACGCACTGCTGCTCCTTCCCACCTGGCTACGGAGGCGCCTTGAAAAATGGTATGGGATAAGATACTGTGTTATCCACATACTGTCCCTATTAGACTTAGGAAAGCCAAAAAAGGTGTCGGAGAGGAAGAAGAAATGTCATCGAAAGAGGAAAGAGACAGTCACTCCTCACGCTCACTCACTGAATAACTAACCACTCATAAATCCCCCTAATCAATAGGCAACGCTTCCCCATTAGAGAAGACTGTTGTTACCTATTCGCGGCAAGGAGGGCCCCATCACGATACCCCCAGACCGCACAAGACTACAACAAGCAGTTCGGAGCTTGTTGGCTCCTCATCGGTGGGTGGGCAGGTACCCTGGTGTTGCAATGATGACAGCTCAATTGCGAAGTATAACTTCACAATATGAGAGATGCCAGATGGTGTACAAGTAATTAAGATTACATAATACATTTAGAGCAACAGCCTTAGGTTATATAGAAGATAACTAGCATATAAGTTAATGCTAGAGCATCATGCTTATACGTAGCCAACTACTAGTAGTTAAGAAATGGCATCATTTAAGTATATTTCATATTGTGAATACCTTCACACCAAGATACCATGTTACTGCACTACCTCGAATAACTAACACTTTACCAATGGAGAAGACTGCTACTACTTATTCGCAGACGGTGTGGGATCCACTCAGATGGCAGCGTTTAGGCGCCTCTGTAGCCAGGTGGGAAGGAGCAGCAGTGCGTAGCACACGCTTCTTGATTAGACCGGGGTTCGAGCCCGTCACCACCAAATACGGAGGATGCGGAAAGGTCAGGGAATGACCACCGCATATCCCGGAGCAATATGGCCTTAGTTGCTAATGCTCCTAAAAACCAAACAACAACAACTCAGACGGCACTGTTTCTGAGCTTGTTGGCTCCTCATCGGTGGGTGGGCAGGTACCCTGGTGTTGCAATGATGACAACCCAGTTGCAAAGTATAACTTCCCAATATGAGATATACTTAAAATGCCATTTCTTCACTTTCAGCACTCTCCGCCGTAACATTCTCCAATATAAGTGGAGGGCATGGAATCGTCAGGTCATCTGTCTCCATGTGGGACTGGTCTAATGGCAGATGGATTATCAAGATACACAATGCTCTTCTTACTCTTTGTATTGTATCCCTCTACATTAACTAAGCAAAAGTAACAGTCATCACCAGAGGCGGATTTAACGGCGGGCGCACCGGACATGCACCCTGGGCCCGACTTCTGAAGGGCCCACGCAAAACCCCAACAAATTAGTTGAACATATTAGTTCAACTAATAGTTGAACTAATATGTTCAACTATTAGTTCAAAACTTTGTGATTATTATTAATTATATTATATATACCGGTATATTTTATTCAAATTTTATTGGAAATAAAACATTAATAGTACATAATATTTTTTATTTATTTAAAAAAAATGGTTAACGTGTATTTTTATTTTCCCTGTCTCTCTCTTTTTTTTTAAGGGACCCAATATTTTCTTCTGCGCCCGGGGCCTCAACTGACCTTAATCCGCTCCTGGTCATCACAGTGGCTTGTAGGCCTCTGCCAAATCATGGGAATTTGAAATGGCATAGCCTTCTTTTTACTATTTTCCCACAATCTCAATGCTTCAAAACTGATCTGGCAAACTTTGTGGAGTCCATTGTTTATCGTGGTAACCAAGTTTCTCTCAAAAATAAGCACAATACACATTTTTACAAATTCAGTAATATCTTGTCTTTGCTTTCGGACTGCATAACTTCCACAAATATAACAAAATGTGTTGGGTTGTTCAAACACTTGCGTGAAGACATTTTACTTACTTTTTAGCACAAGTCTGACACGATAACCTGAAAAATAAACTGAGCTCACACTTGATGAATAGGCGCCTCCGTAGCCAGGTGGGAAGGAGCAGCGGTGCGTAGCACACGCTTCTTGATTAGACCGGGGTTCGAGCCCGTCACCACCAAATACGGAGGATGCGGAAAGGTCGGAATAACCACCGCTTATTCCCGGAGCAATATGGCCTTAGTTGCTAATGCTCCTAAAAAAAAAAAAAAAAACACACTGATGAATGCTGTTGCATGCAGCTCTCAAGGCCAAAAGACTGAAGGCAGTGTTGCCGCCATGTCAAGATTTACATTTACTCCTAACTTAATACATTCAGTAATACAACTTATGACATCAACTTAAGTGATTTGTGTAAAACCGGTACACGATTAAAAAAAAAAAGAGAAACATTTCTGAAGTCAGCGTTAAAAACATCTGTTAGTTTACGAACATCGAAAACCATGCAGGCGGTGTTATTATGTTAATAATAACACCGCCTGCATGGTTTTCGGTGTTATTATGTTAATAATAACAGTTAATTAATACTGTGGTAGTGCCTTTGTACATTTTTAACTCCCTTGTGATCCAAAGACTGCCAGTCCTAATCTAAATTTTTTTTTTTTTTTCTGTTTGTACTCCGGGACGACCAAACGGTCAGAGGAGTTCACAAGACAGACAGGAAATACAAGAAACAGCACCGTATTCACGGGCTTGAACCCCGGTCGCTGAAGGCACGTGTACTTATGCACCCGCGCGCCTGACCACTAGGCTACGGTGGCCTTAATGAACGCAAGGGGTTTAAATTCAATTAATGAAAAAGAGTAGGATACTGCGGTATCCTACTCTTTTACATCTTGGTTTACATTTTGCGTGTTAAGAAATGAAATAAAAACAAGGTTTCAGCAGCAGGATTAATTAGCATTTCTCCTGGCCCAAGGGCTGATAATAAATCAAAAAACGTATTCTAGATATTAAGTCCAATGACTTAATTCCCGATAAAAGTTTCCGAAAAAAATGAAAAGTTACCTCGAAATTTTCAGTTGTTCATTCACAGATCTTACTTTTGAAATTGATTTTGTTGTGTTTGCGTGGATAAAACGTCTAATATGAACAAATGAGTGCATTGGACAAGAATTATTCTTTTTTAAAATTCATTTACTGTATTTGTCGTTTTTACTCAGTGACCTCTTCTGTGTCTGAACTTCGTAAAGTGTCCATAATTTGATTACCAGGTGCTCCTTTGTCAACGGCAGTTGTAAGTTCTCTCTGTTTAATCAAGGTTCGGTCATATACTGTGTAGCGCAATTTGGAACGTGTAACGTACCCAGCTTGTTTCAAGGCTGTGATATATTTGTTGTTTTATTTTTTCAAATCTTTTAAAGAGAAGTTCGAAAAATTGCGTTCTGCTGATTGCCTTCACTTTTGCATCGTTCCTTACACAAGGTTTCCAACTCTAAAACTTGCCTGCACGGTTAGTGACGTTTGTGTAGTCATAGTTACATTCGTTACTAAGCAACTCGCAACAAATGTGTTATGCTCTGACGTTAGTACTTTCTGAATGCTCCTGTTGCTCACCGAATTGCATTCCCTGAAAGTAACGTGCCTTGCAAATAATGAAACGGTAAGACAGAGAGCGCCAAAATAAACAACGCGGTTTTAATAAATATTGCTGACCTTGATGAAATAACTGCTGTTGTAATGCATGTCGAAATGTTTCCAGTGTAATACTTTGTAATGTTAATTATGTGTACACAGTATTTCTTCCAGGTTAGTTCTAAGCTTTGAGGTATTTCTGACTGTTCTAGGCAACGTATTTCTAAAACGAAATAGCAGTTAAGTTTGTTTATTAGCCGATTTTAAGGTATTAAAATGGCATAATAACAAATAGGTTAAAAGTAAAGCCTCAGTTTCTTGATGTTTCCTCTCATTCGTGTTCACATGCTGTCTTGGGATGAATGAAAAATGTTCGACTGCGGATTGGGAAGGGTGTTAAGGCTTCTCTTTAAAATTAAATTGGATAGGGGCCTATCTGTTTATTTTGTGATAGTGCCTTGTTGGGATGATTAATGAAGCAGTCTTGGGTTCAGCATTTGGTAACAGTGCCGTAGTTTGCTCACCCAAAAATTCAAATTGAAGAAAGACAGTTGTAGAATAGATGTGCGGAAATTTGCCTTTAGCCGGCGGGTAGTTGATTTCTGGAACAAACTTCCATCTGTCGTTGTGGAAGTTGATAGCCTAAATAAATTCAAGGAGGAACTAGACAAACTTTTAGAGGGAACGGATGTGTGAAATTGTTTTTTTTTTTTTTTTTTGGCTGTTGTTACATAAGCTTGCTTTCTTGCATCACATCCTCTACTACCCTTGATGCATAAATGCATTGATGCAATATTTATTTATTTAAGATCACATATTGCAGTTTTACCCTCTAACAATATGTAAGAAAACTCTTATATAATTCAATACAGAACATAAATATAAAAATGCAACTATAGAGCGGTTAAGAAGTGAAGTTCTGGAACGGGTTACTTTCCAGAACATCTCGCGCAATTGACATTCACTCGTAATGTAGATAAACCCAAAAAAAAAAAAAAAAAAAAAAAAAAATTTCGATAATTGACCTATGAGAGTAACTCTCGCATCTAGCTAAGTTAACCCTACCGGTACGTACCATTCGTTTTCTTTCGTTGGAAGACTGGGCACTCTAAAGAAAATGATGAGCAACCAAAGCGATTCATTCATCTTTATTGGTTTACTTATTATTATTATTTTATTTTATTTTATTTTATTTTTTTTGTACAGTAAGAAAAAAATAGGTTCATTGTAACCAATACCTTACGCATGATCGATGAGAGGTATCGTCATGGTCAGATTCCTTTCCCTCGGATTCAGACCAGATAGGTAGGGGTGTTACGCTAACCGGGAGGTGGAGGGTTCACTTGACTGCTCCCTTTAGCGCTTGAAAAAGGAATTCAGAGTTAGTTGCTTTGCACGTTGCCTCTTCTCACGTAACAACTCATAATAGCAACCAAATCACCTGGCAGGTGCCATTCTCCAGACGTTGCAATTTTTAGAACTTAATACATTTTTAGAACTGCACAAGCCTTTCTTGCTTAGAGCACCCCTTTGTTCCCCTCACCAATTCACGTTGCCCTTCTCTATACCCGTTACAGTAGCTCTACATCCTTCCTAAAATGAGGCCTCCAAATTTGTATTGTCTTATAATTCGCTGAGTGTTCAAACACATTTTTACATCTTTCATAATTTGCCCTTTACCTTCACTGTCGCACTAATTGTTGAACTGGCTAACTCAACTCACAAGCTGATAGACAAGCCTTGTCTTTACTTACCACTGTATGCTCTTTTAATTGTATTTTATTATTTTATTTTTTGCTTCAAAAGTAATGCATGGTTTTTATTTTTCACCCTACCTGTTCCAGAATCGTCCTCGCTTTGTTTTCTCTTTTCACTCTGTCAACCAACCACACGTTTAAACACAATTCTACAAGTTACTGTTAGAGACACCGTCCTTTAGTAATAGTATTCGCCATATTATTATTATTAGCCATATGGTGCAAGGAAGCCTAAGGCTTATGCTGCACCAGCCAAAAAAAAAAAAAAAATCTGAATTACCCTGAGAGAAAGAGAGAAGGGAATCACCAAGAAAGAGAAAAATGATGATATCCAGCTCAGGACCCTATATAGTGCAAGGAAGCCCAGGCTTTTGCTGCACTGGCAAAAAAAGAAAGAAAGAAAGAAACAAGTAGATAAGAAAATACAAATTATATGCTTCCCTCCTCACACAGGTAACATCCATTTGACCTTTGAATTATTTAAACTGTCAGCCTGAATTACCTGCGATGGCAACTTATTCTAACAGTCAACGACTCGCTGGCTCAAAGGAAACTTTTGCAATCTAATCTAAACCTCAACTTCTGTAATTTGGATTTATGGCCCCTAGTTCTGAAATTCTTTATAACGCTGAGAATTCCACATTCATTCATTCATTTTACTAATTCCTCTCAGAGCCGTATAAACCTCAATCAGGTCACCTCTGAGGTGCCTGGTTGTCAAGCTCTGTAGCCCACCTAATCGGAGTCTTTCCTCATACGGTCGTCCTGCCGATCTCACCATTTGAGTTGCCCGTCTTTGGACCTTTTCAGGAAGTTCAATGTCTTTTTTTCAGATGAGGTCTCCATACTTGAACACAGTCCCTGGGTATGTGTTACCGAAGAGGCCTGTGGCCAGATCTTAAGGCAGCTCCTAAGCTGTGCTCCCATAAAACTCGACTTCAAGAAGGACGGTAATTTCTTCCCAACTCAGATGCTTCCACTTTTTCCAAGAACTGGATGCCGAATTTACCATGCTTGGGGATAACAGAATGTATCGAAAAGCATCCTGAATCACGTTTTCCACCAGTTCTGCCACTGTCATCAATGAGATAGTTCTCTCGGTTTGTACAGTGTTATCATTTATGGACCTTTATGAAGATAAAACATCTCTGACCCACTCGATTCGAGGTCATGTTTTCTGACTGCGTTTCAGATTAACTGTTCAGTCAACGTAGTTTGCTCTTACGTTAAGTTATGCTGTGTAAATATTTTTTCTGTTTTTCATTTATTTCTATAGATTACTTTACATGTATTTTATATTACATCTAATTTTTTTCCCTCTTTTTTACTGGCGATGTAGACTCCTTTACCTTAATGTTGGGCTCCACGCTACTCAAGCCCGTGACTACTAAATACGATAAATATTTGTATTGACGATTTATTGTAAACTCTACTGACTTGGTTGTCGTGCCGGAGTATAAACAGAAAATTTATTTATTTATTTTACTAATTCATCTGTCATTTCTGTAAAACCCGTCTTTTGGCCGTGAAGGGTCAAATTGCTAAATGTTGTACTTGTTATACATATACGTTTTGTACATATTTCTAGCAATAAATGGTTATAATAATAACTCTTTCCGATTCTTTGGTTAGAACACATTTGCTGTTCGTCTAGAGTTATTTTGCTTGGCTACCTAATTCTATAACCGGACTTAAAGCACGATGACTTTTTTGAGCAGTGTAATAAGAAATAAATTGGATATTTTTTTAAAAAAGAATTCTGGAGTTCATATTTTAAAGAAAGTAGATGGAATTTGTTAATAGAAATGAGCAGGAACCTGCATTTCAAGTAGAGACTTGAAATGCAGGTTTCTTGTGTTTTCTTTGTCTTATGAACTCCTTTGACCGTGTGGTCGTCCCAGAGTATAAACAGAAAATGTATGTATTGATTCACATAAAATGAAACTTGTTCTAAAACTTTTCATTTAATTAACAGTTTGTAACTCCTAAATCCTGAATATAAAGAAATTACAATTCAATTAATAAATAAATTTATAATAAACGTAATAAATTTTAATGTTGTTATATATAATAGTGCATATTATCCAATGTCCAGTGATAAGTATGATGAACAACTACACAAACAAATATAATAGTTCAATTAAATCATCATGTCTTATAATAGCCAATTTTAACTTTCCAGATATTGACTGTAACTTGTAGGTTGGTCTCTCACACAGTAGTAGAAAATTTCTGAATTTATTGGACGACTGTTTTTTACAGCAGCATGTTAGAGAGGCAACAAGAGAAAGCAGTACTCTTGAAGTGATTCTTCGTGCGTTAAGAATTTCCAGATAAATAAACCACTAGGTGGCAGTGATCATAATATATTGATATTGGTTCTGCTTATTAGATATAACTACTGTTAAAGGTAAAAGGAAGAGATTTTTCTTTCGTAAAGGTAACTACCGTGATCTTAGACAGTTTTCAAAATTCCTTTCACTAGTGATGCACGAACTGCAAATTCTAAATGGGAAACATTCAGGGAAGTAAATAGAAGGTACTAAGTGTGTTATCTTCTTCAAGAGGAGTGTTTCCATTTATAATGGGTTTCCTCAACCTACAAGTTATTTCTTGTTAGGAATTTTTTTCCGCCATAAAGTGCGGTTCAAATTGTCTTGGTCGGTTAAGCCTCGGGCTGTCATGCACTCCCGTACTCCATCCATTCATGTCCTCCTAGGTCTTCCTCTTCTCCTTCTTCCAGGAGGTATCCATTCCAGGATAGCCTTTGGATATCTGTTTTCTTGGTTATAATAATAACTCTCCGATTCTTTGGTTAGAACACATTTTCTGTTCGTCGAGAGTTATTTTGCTTGGCTACCTAATTCTATAACCGGACTTAAAGCACGATGACCAAGCATTTTATGCCAACCCAAATAACATATTGTTCAAAGTTTGTACCTATTTCGATGTCAGATGAAATGATGATTAGTTGTGGCAAAGAAGAAAAATGCATGGAATGATTATAAATTAGAAAAGTTCACAGAAACCCACGGTAAGTACAAAATAGTTTGCAGTCAAGTCATTAAGGGGGTTATACAATCTGTGGCAGGTTATGAGAAGGCCTTGGCTAAGAATGCAAAGAAAAGTAGCGAAATATTCTTTGCCTTTGTTAACACCAGAAGGAAATGAATGAACCACATTGGCTTACCAATAAGAATGGCATAACTGTTGATAGATCATGTTCAGGTTGCTGACAAACTAAATAAATATTTTGCATCTATTTTAACAGTGGAGAAGTTTTTCGGAATGGGGACGCCAAGTTATAACCGGGAACTAAATGATTTTGTGGTGTCTGAAAAGAAAGTTGAAGAGAAATTGTTGAAACTAAAAGTAAAGAAGGCACCCGGAGCAGATGGGATCTAACCAACTATGTTCAAAGAAGCAGCAAAAGAGGTAAGAAAAACTTTGGCCATAATAAGGACACCAACCATCGATTCGGGGGAGGTTCTTATAGATTGAAGACGTGCAGTGTGTCCTATTCATAAAATGGGATCAAAGGGCGAAGTGAGTAATTACAGACCTATACGCTTGACCTCTGTTCCAATGAAGACCATTAGGAATGCTTTCAGAAGTTGCAAAAGCGTTGGAATTAGTGTATAGTGTGAGGGACATTAGTTCATTCCTCGAACTTTTTGATCGCTCCTCGTATACTCCCTGGTGAAATGCTGTAACCAGTTTTGTGTGGCTTATAAGAAATAATGATAAAAGAATTATGCAGTAGGTTTCGTATTTGCTTGCGCTTTTATTGACTTTTTTGATATTCTTTTTACGTTATATATGGCACCTTGTCAATGGCTGCATAGACGAACCGTGTCCCTACATAAAAATATTGTCAGGACCAAATTAATAATAAAAAAAAAAATTACAGTAACTTGCATTTATTATTTATACATATACAGTAGCTGTAACTGAGCCATTTTATCCATTAGTCACAATAGGCACGGTCCCTAAGGTCTACAAGCTTTCCAAGAGCCTAAGAAAATGTTTGAGACCTAAAAAAATTTACTGACTCGAAAATAGGAAAAGGAAACTGGAAAATCAAAATAACTTTTTAATTAAATGTCTTTACAAAAACTTAGATATATCAACTCTTAGTAAACTTCTAAATAAAAAAAAAAATAATAATGTTTCAGTGAATTGTTTATATCCTAAACAAAATTAAAAAATCTTACCAAAACTCAAATTGTGTTAACTTTGCGACTCCTTTTTTTAGCAATATTAACATGTCTCCAAATGTCATTTCTCACATTGTGATTTTCAACTGAAAGTTCTGCCAGCGAAGATAGTCGCTTCTCTCCTATGGTTGACCGAAGACAGTTTTTTATTCGTTTGAGTTTTGAAAAAGCATGCTCTCCTTCTGAACTTGTTCCCAAAATGGAAAGATAAGATAATAACAAGATTCTTTATTAACATAAATTTTATACAATAGTGATTCCTTACACAGAAAGCCAGAGGAATCTTACAATTCGTTGTTTATACAAGTGATTTTGTTTTATAATAGAAAAAAAATTAATAAATAAAATAATAATAATAACTAAATAATAATTAATAGATAAAAGCAAAGATGATAATCAAAATGTAAAAATGAAGTAGTAATTACAGCGAAAAAGGACTACAAGTTGAGCAGAACGTGAAACGACATAGGCTAACTAAGATCGGCACTTACATAAATGCCTTTTACAAACAGCAAGATAAGACAAAATGCCATCGCGATATGCCTTGTCTATAGTTCATAGGTCGATGTCGAACGAGTTGAGAGTGTCCAGAGTCACATTTGGGAAGTGTCTCTTGATAATCTGTAACCGCTGGAGCCTTGAGCACAAGGAGGGGATACTACGGAGATGTCTGCCTGGCAAACGCCAGCCAACTGTGTTCCAGATGTTGATGTGATCCTGCTTAGTTGAGCACAGATGCAGGAATGACTTTATTTTTAGCACATGGGCTCTGTGGACTATGGGCGTATATTGCAGGTTGCAGCAGAGAGTAGATTTAGATGTTGTGTAAATCTGGTGCGACCACAAGTCGGCCCACTTCAGCACCCAGAATTCGAGGTCCCATAGTTTCCTGAGGCTGGTGGGTGGTGCCGCCGACCAAACTTCCACGGCATAGGAGAGTACACTACAGAAGTACGTTGCAAGGTATTTCTTGATTATTTGCTTATTGTGCGTTTTGCACAGATCAATTTTCATTCCCCAGAACGCTCTCAGGGCTTTGGAATACTGAGCTTGGATTTGTTTTTTATAGGTGAGGTTGGCATCAAGGATTACTCCTAGGAATTTGACACTGTCTGTGGGAGTCTGAACATTTCCTGCCAATTCCGAAAGTAGAGAAGATGCAGTATCAGTAGAAGTCATCCGAATTGGCGTAAAGATGAGATAGTTTGACTTCTCTGGATTGACTGACAGGCCAAAAAATTTGGCATACTTACAGAATGTATTTAGGTAGCTGTTTACTGATTCAGAGGAGGTTTGTCTTTCTTGTGAATCACCAACATGGCTTTTGCATGGCAAGTAGCATACAATATCATCAGCATACAATAGGAAATCTGGAATTTGATCCATTAGTGGAACGAATATTGCTGCAAATAGCAAGGCTGAGAGAGAACCACCTTGTGGGATCCCTGCTTCGACGCTTTTGGTGACTGTAATGCTATCGCATTCTCCTAGATAGCAAATTATTAAGGATCTCGAGCATATTTCGGGATATCCCGTAGAATCTCTCAAGTAAGGCAAGAAGAGGTGTTATTTGGACTGAGTCGAAAGCAGATTTCATGTCCAGAAAAATGGTGTAAAGATCTTCGTTATCATTCCAGGCGTGAAGTATTTTCTGTGATAATGACTGTAGGCAGGTTACAGTAGATCTATTAGGCATGGCATAATGGTATGCTTTGGCCTATGCGCAAGGATTGCGAGTGCTACATCATTATACATGCACTTCTCGAGGCATTTCAGGAAGGGAGAGGCAATTGATATTGGCCTGAAGTCAGCCGGTCTTTTCGCACGAGGCTTTTTCGGAACTGCCACGACTATGTATGATAACCAGCTTGAAGGCACTTGTGCAAATTTGAGTACTTTGTTGTAGAGTTGAGTGAGCTCTTTGCTGATGAAATAAGAAGCAATTTTTAGACTAAAAAGAGGTATTGCATCAGTTCCTATGGTGGACTTGTCAGGTAGTGAATTTATTATTTTTATTAGCTGTTCTTCGGAAATTTCTGTATTACTAGAAGGTGAAGAAACATTAAACGCTTCGTTCCAAGGATATGCTTTGGACACACGGTGATCTCGCTTAAAACGCAGCACATGCTCACACCATTCCTGGACATCTAAAGATAGAGGGGTGCAAATATGACTTGTGGACCACACACGTTTTCCCCTGTATAGCCGGCCGTTCATGAAATTGTCAATAGCAAATTGTTTACTCTTCTGGAAATCCATCCTTACTTTGGAAAATTTGGCGTATGACTCTCGTGAAGGCGACTTCTTGTAGGAGGCATGGGCTGCCTGTTTTTCCCTAAAGGCCTTAGTCAGGAGGTCATTCCACCATGGCTTTGAGTGGGGACTAAGGATGCACGTTTTGGACATTGCAGACCTTGCAATGAATTCCATCCATCTCGAAAGCCAGTAGGCAGCCTCATTTATGTTAAGCTCAGCCAGTATATTCCATGGGTAAAGTTGGAAAAAGGTAGTAACTTTTCCAATGTTGATGTATTTTGGATTGTATACTCTCCTGACAGTGTTTGTAGTTTGTACTTGTGTACGTTCATCCTGAGGTGCCTGCAGAGATATCAACGCAGCAATCGGAACGTGATCGGACGGGAGGATGTTCTCAGTTATGGTCAGGGTTTCCTTTACTAAACAGTTTGGGAAGATGCGCTGCAAGGTGGCATCGCCATGTGAGGGAGGAACATGAATAAGACCAATGCCCATTTCCGAAATGTTCAATGACAGTGTATCTAGTAGCTTATTTGTGGCTGGCAGTGGAAGGTTAAAGTTTCCGAGGATGATGAGCTTTTGCCGATGATTGGTTGTGGATGACAGCCATGCTGTCAGATTAAGGACAGAATCCTCAGAAACTGGTGGGGGTAAATACACGGCACACACAGAGATCGACAAACCAGCAATTCGGTATATTCCCCATTTCCGAAATGTTCAATGACAGTGTATCTAGTAGCTTATTTGTGGCTGGCAGTGGAAGGTTAAAGTTTCCGGGGATTATGAGCTTTTGCCGATGACTGATTGTGGATGACAGCCATGCTGTCAAACTGTCAAATTAAGGACAGACTCCTCAGAAACCGGTGGAGGGAAATAAATGGCACACACAGAGATGGACAAACCAGCAACTCGGTAGATTCCAAGAACAGCTTCTATGTCACCTCCTGGATAAGTGGATGCCTTAATCAGGGGGAGTGAACTCCTTTGACAGATTGCTACACCACCACCTCGTCTCCCAATTCTATTAGCAGCCAGTGTGTGATAGCCAAGATTTGAGGTGAAGGCAGCAATTTCCATTTCATCTCTGAGCCAGGTTTCAATCAGAATGACGAAGTCGTACTCTGCGCAGGAAAGCAAATCAAGTAGGCCATCTAGTTTGTTTTTGACACTCCTGATGTTTTGTAGGAAACATCGAATTTTTACTTCTAAAAGATATATCTAAATTATACCACTGAAATTAATAATATAGTTTATTAAACTACTATACATTAAGGTGACATTTTAATGATTTGTATTGGTAACTAATACAATTTACAAACTAAGCTCACGACCTTTTATATGGCCTTAAGGTCACGCTCGTGACCTTAAAAGTGACATTTTAGAGAGATAAATAGCTTAGTTATACAGCGAAAATTTCAACTTCCAAGATCTTGAAACGAATTCCAAAAAACAATGTGTTATTGGGTTCACATTACGATATTTTAACGATACGTTGGTGTCTCTGGAACTGATTAATATCGTAAAGCCGGGTACACTGTATCGTATACCCGGAATGCGGTATTTATGAATGTTTAGCATTCATTTTTTGCAATTAATGTTCATATTTTCGATTTTGTTGATACTTGGGGGAAAAAAACTCGTAAACCCGGGAACTCGTAAAGCGAGACCTGTCTGTACATATATACACACACTGAAAGGACAGAATTCATGTAATTCTGTCCTTTCAGTGTGTATTCTGGTCCTATCTGGTTCCTGGGCAATGCGACGCTGTCACCCCCCTCTCGCTAGTGGACGAACCCACCCTTTGGCAGGTATATAGGTACACTGCATTCACGTAGACGGTAATTCGATATCAGTATGGATAAACGTCGTGAGTTAACCGACTCTGAAAGAGGAATATTCCATGAATTCTGTCCTTTCAGTGTGTGTGTGTATGTGTGTATATATATATATATATATATATATATATACACACACACACACACACACACACACGAGGGGGGTATCAAAAGTGGGTGCCCAACGCATGGGTCACTATCGCGGAGGTGATACAGAAATTGCACTATCCTCGAGGTGATACAGAAATTGCACTATCCCCGAGGTGATACAGAAATCTCCCGCATTGTTTCAGCCAACCGGAGAGCGACAGTGGCGCAAATCGCCACCGAATTCAATGAGGGTGGTGCCAGAAACGTTTCCAACAAAACGATTAGGCGATCGTTAGCCGCAGTAGGTTATGGGAGCCGCCGGTCCACCAGAGTCCCATTGCTAACACCACGACACAGGACTCTACGCCTGTACCTTGGCACTGTACCTTGGATGATTGGAGACGGGTCTCCTGGTCCAATGAGTGCCATTTCCAGTTATTCCGAGTGGGCGGGAGGGTGGTTATCTGGTGGAAACCGCACGAAGCCATGCACCCGTCATGTCAACAAGGAACTGTTTAGGCAGTTTACGGTCAGTAATGGTGTGGGGCGTGTTCAACTGGTACATGCTGGGACTTCTGGTACGTCTAGACGCATCTCTAAACGTTACATGTCCATCCTTGCAGACCATCTGCATCTCTTCCTGGTCATCGTGCACCCACAGGGCAATGGACTTTTCCAGCAGGACAATGCGCCTCCCCACAGAGCCGTGGTGACTAGAACATGGTTCGAAGAGCATTCTGCAGATTTTACCACCATGGAATGACCTCCCCATTCATCGGACATGAACCCTGTGGCGCATCTTTGGGATGCTGTAGAAAGGTCCGTTCGACCTTTGGAGCCTTCACCCAGGAATTAGATGGAATTATGGACAGCGGTGTAGCAAGCATGGATGGAAATACCTGTGGAACGCTTTCGTGAACTAGTGGACTCAATGCCTCGCCATGTGACTGCCCTTATTCGGGCGTTACGTGGAAAGGTCCGTTCAACCTTTGGAGCCTTCACCCAGGAATGCGATGGAATTATGGACAGCGGTGTAGCAAGCATGGATGGAAATACCTGTGGAACGCTTTCGTGAACTAGTGGACTCAATGCCTCGCCATGTGACTGCCCTTATTCGGGCGTTACGTGGACCTACCCGTTACTATGTAGGTATCCCATGATTTCTGTCCACTCTGTGTATATACATATTAGAGTTTATCATACTTGCACAGAGAAAATCTCTACTTATGGAAAGTTAGGTTTAGGGGCCATACAAATAAAATTTAAACAAGGCGTATCAAAAAAATATCATTGTATCTGTGTTAGAGAAGCTAAGTAGGCTGGGTGGATTTATTCGAGTCACTTCTGTATAACAACAGCCACGTTGATGTGGTGTATAAAAACTTTACTGGAAAAAAAAAAAAAAAAATATATATATATATATATATAAGTAAAATGTTGACAAATTGTCTATTATATAAAAATTTTTATTTGTAAATTGCAATAATTTATGTAATTGTCAATTTGTAGTTTTCTTTTAAGGTGAAATTTTTATGTATGATAACAGCGGTTGGTATCACACAGAAGTGACAGGGATGAATTTTACTCTTCTTGTCTTCATTCGTAAGTTTATATTAGTGGAGTCGTGCATTTATTATTATAATAATTATTATTATTAGCTGTATGGCGCAAGGAAACCTGAGGCTTATGCTGCACTAGCCAAAAAAATTCCCGAGTTACCCTGAGAGAGAGAGAGAAAGAGAGTGATGATGATATCCAGTTCAGGACCCTGGGTGCGCCAAGCCCACATTCACCAGATGTGAGCCCCTGGGGTTGTATATTTATGTGATATATTTATTCCCCTCAGTTATTAAATTAGTACTGTATTAAATGTGTCAATTTCTTTGAAATTAGGAAAAATAAACAAATAAATATTCGAAAAAAAAATGTTCGAATAATCGAAATTTCCGATTAGAGTTCTGTGTAAGAAGAAAATTACATCCATATGGCGCGTTTTTTTTTTTTTTTTTTTCAGTTGAACATGAGTAATTCTTTTTATACTGGGTGATACTTTATTTCATACGTATTGAAGACCGCTGACTTTTATAAAATATTGCACATTACTTTTGAACACCTGTTTTACGAAATGTTTTACGTAAGGTTTTATGATGAAACACATTTCCTCTACGTTTATTTTTGTAGGCTGTTCTTGGAACAATATTTTGACATTATAGTAGACAGTGTAAATGCGATATTTGTTCGCCTAGTATAAATTTAAATATTCAGCATTAATGATTCATAGGTGGGTGACCGATGCGTCATTTCATTTCGTACAAATAATATGTCGAGAAAAGCTTTTGATTTATTGTGTAACAATTTGTGAGGACATGAACTGTACCATAAGCGAGTTTCCATGGCAATCGTTACCTTAGTAACATCTCTTTAGTACGTCGAAGCATAGGGATAAGAAACGCCGACAGCAGTGCAGCATCACTACTGACTGCCCCATTCTGTTTCGTGTGTTCTGCCACTTAAGTCGCAACGGCTGTGAAAAAGGATATTGTTATTCCCGTTTTGCCCTGTGTCCCGCGCCTAAGGGCCTCCCCATGGTTCTGTGGGCTGTATGCCTCATTTCTTTGGGGTTGTGGATACAGGGAGCAGCTTCAAGTAATGGCAGGACAAAGCCTACTACTACAGGTAAGTTACCATATGGTGACGAACTCCTCACTGGTAAGTGTTATGTCTGCCTTTCGGATGCGATGTGTAATCAAAATGCACGTGCAGTGCTGCTAACGGTTTGGTTATGCAGATATTTTAGATGTTTATAATTATTCTGTATGACATTATCAACTGTCACTGTCTGGTAATGATTCCCTTTAACTTTATTCAGCTGTAATAAAGTTAAAGGGAAAAACAGTTGTCCTCTATCTCGGAGGATAAATGAATTTGTCATTTCGCTATCTGTTTCGAAATGTCGGCATGCGAATCTCTTCAATGATACCATTAACTTGAGGCCTATTTAAGCGGCTTTTAGTTAATTGGGTTCCCCTTTTTTTCATTTCCTGAATAGAAACTGGCCTAGAACGCACCCAAATTACAGATATAATACACGAATTTCACCCCCTATCCCCACCTCATGGCGAGAGTTGTCACATTTGGGAATCAAAGGAGGCATTCATTTTTTATTTTATTTTTACGCATGTGGTAAACGTTTAGATGCAGGCAGTTACCGTGTAAATGTATTCGATTATATATTGGGTATGACAACCATAATAGTAAAATTTATTTGTCATAAAATATAACATAAAAATCAACATAAAAATAAATGAATAATAAATTATTCGTTTGCCAAAAAAAAAAAAAAAAAACCCCATTGGTTCCCCTTTGGCGTGTTTTTTTTTTTTTTTTTTTTTTTTTGGCTAATTAAAGGGAATTAACACGAGATTGGATCAAATATAATTTTTTCACGAAATTGTACTTGGGATAGCTTAATTTCATTATTTGTTATTTTTGACTTGCCACTGTCTGAAGATTGTAATTTTGAGATTTAATCAATTTTTCCCACTAAAAAAACATCTGCTTCGATATTTTGATTCTCAACTAGGTTCCGCGACGAAATTTGGTTCAAACAATGGAAATCGCTCTTCAGGAGCACCAATACAGCCCCTTTTTTCTTTCTTTTTTTTTTAAATCTAAGAGTTTGGGAACCACCGCTTTAAAGAATTTGTTGATTTTAGCATTTTAAACGTTCAGTTTCGAGAAAAAAAGATTCTCCATCATGCTCATAGAGCTAAATGAACGAAAATTTTCCACCTTTGCAAACAAAAGATTAACAAAAGTTGGCAGTTACTGAAACCAGAAATGTCAAGTATCTCTTCTTTTTCGAAGATAACGTCATGTTTATTCTAACATACGGGAATCATTGAAATCGAATCAGAACGCTAAAGGAATCAAGTACTACAGGCCAATTGCAATAAGTTATACACTACAAAAAATTTTTGAAAAGACGATTTTATCAACCCTGAATCACCTTCTGTTTCCCCACAGTCCTCAAAATCTGCATTCGGTTTTACCAGACAGATCAACAACAACCAACCTCCTGGATACTCTCCTACGTATACAAAACCCTTTTAAATAGCAAGGAGCAGCTAGACATCTCTCTTGGCATTTCTGCTGCATAATATTTCTATACCAGCGCTCATAATCATCTTGGAGAACTATTTTAATATTGGAGGAAACCTACTACAAATACTCAGCCGCGTGTTGAATGAGAGAAAAATTACTGCTAGGCATCGCGACTTAAAAGCCTCTTTCACACTACAAAAGGGTGTTCCGCAAGGTGGCGTACTCTGTCACTCTCTTCGCCGTTGCTCTGGAACCTTTCGTAGCTAATAACAGCAACTTTTCGATATATGCGAGCGACTTAAAATTTTTATCAATTCCGGCAGGCAGGTAGCGAATGGCAGAAGTAATATCAACAAGCCGATAGGATATTGCGGAGACTGGATACCTATCTTGATTGCATTGGACTGTATCTTAACTCAAGCAAATGCAATCAAGATAGTTATCCAGTCTCCGCAATATCCTATTGGCTTGTTGATATTGCCCAGTGCTTACAACTAATACATCATGAAATGCGTTGTCCCTTCCCCCATACGCTTCGCAGATTTGGTCCTCTGCTATTAATTATCACCTTAAGCTGTTTTCTGGGTTGAATATTGGTTTCTTAGATGGTTCAGAATCGCTGAGAAATTCTTCACCAGCCACGTTGTACTCGAACCTCAACATCAAGCCTTGTGGACTGCTTGTTATCATTAAGGAACTTGCTGCCGCTTGCTCAACTTCTCACCGGAAAGCTAGATGTACCAAAGATCGACAACATAATTTCACGCCCACGGCCCAATGCGAAGCTTTTTACTGGCCCGTAACTACATCTCCATCGTCACTAAACATGTTGACAGTCTTCGGCAATGATTCCCACCCAGCAAACACAAGATTTTTAATACTCTCAAGATTGACGCCGAAATGCTTTGCGAAGATACCGCTTACCAAAGATATGCTTTTGGGGATTCTTTTCTCCTCACTCAATTGTGAACAGTACCTTCAAATTGATTACCACTCCTTCGGTGTTCTCTATGCATACTAGTACAACAGGCTTTGTGCGTCTGCAGGATACTTCGAGCTATCCCCAAGCCTAAACTGTAGGAACAACAGAGAGAGAGAGCAGATGTCGCTCAAGTCTAATAGAATCCATATCAACACAGACTTTTGTATAACGTTGACCGTTTTGTGCCTTAGTTATCAGGTGGATCTTGCTGGTACTCCACCCAAGACTTTCTTCCATTTAAAGTGAATGTCTCTGAATAGTAAATTTAAAGATACTATTAATATAAGCTGTTGTTCTAGATAAGCTTTTATGTGACTCATGTAAACAATTGTTGTAGTAGGATTTTAGGAGACTAAGGCCATATGCTCCGTGTATATTGTCTGTAAATTGCATGTGTTCTGTGGTCGACTTTATTTTTTCTGGACGAGAAAACCGAGTTTCCGGGGAAAAAAACCGTGCTGCAGTCGCCCGAGACGGGCTAATCGACCACGTTTTGAAAAAGGCCCATAAAAATTCCTCACATCGACGGAATTCAAACTCAGGTCTTTTCCATCTGGTGTGGAGAAGACAACGATTCTACCAATTGTGCTACCCACGAGGGACATGTAAACAATAAGACTGATGTAAATATTTATTAGGTGGGACTCGTTACTGTAATGTAACCTCATGTTCATATGGTGGCTTGCACCTATGTAGCTGTCACCCTCCTAGCCTATGGCTGTCCAGGAGTGAATCCCTTGGGATTAATAAGCTTATGGTAATAATAATAATAATAATAATTAAAAAGATTTCATTGTACTTTAAATGTGAAAGGCACTTGTTATAGATTTCTCCAGAAAAGTTGCTACGCATGAGTGTTATTGCCATTCTCAGTTTCTCACTGCATCGGAAACTGTGGTGGAGTGGCATGCCACAAACAACATAGTTCTCATGATTTTGTGGTAAATCGTTGTGACAAATTCCCTGTTGTTTCTGAAGCAAGATTTGAAGACTCTTTGTGGGTCTTTAGATAAGGAAATTTATTTTGGATGAACAGTTCAAAAGAAGAGTTAAGATATGAAAAAGCAGCATGGACTGTCCTTAACGATATCTCCAACATATTGTCACTAGCATGCTCAATAAATTCAAAGAGTTGGATTGTAACTTCAGCTTGAAATGCATTTTTACAATCACATTTGGACAGGTTCCCAAATACTATCGGAAATGCATATTAGGTTCATCAATACATCAAGGAAATTGAGAGAGGGACATCAGGAAGGCGGAGCATCAATATACTGGCTGAATACGATTGGGTGTTACCACGAGGAGCGAAAGTAATACAAAAAAAAAAAAAAAAAACGTTACATTTCAGAATAACTGATGTTTATTTCAGAGTCAGGATGACTGACGATAATTATTCATTTTTACATCATTCTTCTTTTGTAAGTTTTTTTTAATTTAATTTCCTTTAATAAGCATAAATATTGTTATGACAATGTTCATTGCATTAAAAAAATAATTTCATTAATAATAATGTAAAAAGTTTAAATTCGCAGGCCAATGTATTCTGAAGTACAATCAGATGTTCAAGTCAAAGAATGCAGTTAACTATGCTGCGTGTTTTATTTACGAAATACTGTAAAACTCTTGTAATCTCTGCCTTGTAAACTCTGAATCCATTGTGGCTGTCTTCGCAGTTAGTACAGTGGTTACTATCACCGTCTACCACACCGTGATCGTAACCACTGAAGCTTACAGATTAGTGTTAAACCCCCATATTTATTTATTTACAAACTTGTCATCCACAGGACACGCAGATCCTAAATAATGGTGAGAACGCTGAGAATTACAGAGAATCAATACATAACAGTCACTAGTATTAAAATATATATACAAAATTTGGATTGACAAAGCAGAGTAAAGAGCAATTTCTCATACATAGACGTTTTAAGCATAAAATCAATATTGTGATTATTCAATACCTGAAGGAAACAGAACAGAGGACTTCCAAGTAAGTGTTGAGTACGAGGGAACAGGTAGTGAGAAATTATTTTTATGTGAAATGTGTTGTCATCTTTAACCTGTAAATGATAACACATTACAGCGCCGTACGCAGCTCTCCGGTTTCATATGTCTGGTATGCTCAAAGTATATATATTTTTTGGGTGAGCCATCATTAGTTGCCGCCTGTATGCGCCTGCATCTGCGTATTGCATCTTAACCTTCAGCTAATTGGTTAATGTGCAACGACACAGAGAGCCCAACTTTGGGCCAACACAAATGCAAACAAAACTAAAAAGAGATTTGACTTTATGACCATTTAGCCTCGCGGCGAGAACGGGTACTCACGCCTGTATAACAAAAATTGAAGTCAAATCTGTCCTTGGTCATGTTTCTGGTAAGTACAGTATAGTAACTTCCGATCGTACTTGACCTTGATTGAAGCCACCATATTTGAGATTTCTTATCCATAATTGATGTAGAAACTCCTCATGAGAAACTTCTTTGCTGACATAAAAAACGACCAGTCTAGGTCTTTTCTTGGTGGTCTCCTGGCTTTCATCCTAAGTTCAGCCAACTTGGGACAATACAGGATCTTTCTAATGTCTTGCTCGGACGGTGTCTCCAGCACCACCCGTTTATCAGTTATAGGTCTTACGGTAATAACCTTAGTATCTTTTAACTCAGGCCGAACAGATGCCAGAAGTTGCTTCTTAACTTTCTCAGTTGATTTAATCCGATCCATAACAGCTTTGATTTTTACTGTCTTTGACTTGATTTTCTCCTGCGTCGCAGCATGAACAACCGCAGCATAACATATTGACTGGGTTTGTTTCCCCAGTTCAGACTGCTCCACCCTCTCAGAAAAAATCTTATTCTCAATGTTGTAGGTCTTCATCACTGCATCTTATTTGTCCCGTAAGAACAAAATGCTGTTAATGTCTCTCCTCTACAAGTCCAGGTCGTCACCCATTATGATAGCTCTTAACTTAATATGAGCCTTCTGTACCTTACGAAATACTTCTGGTACCTAAGATACATACACGAGAACTCCAGCAAGCAAGTCATCAGACTGGGTCACTTCACCAGTACCGGAATCTATCTTGTTCTTCAGTCTTCGTAGCCACTTCGGCAGCCCTAGAACCCATGCTTTGTTTCGTATGGCTTTGGTAAGAAATCTCAATTCCTGACTCATATGAGGAATTATCACCTTCCGATTCTTCCTCGAGAATCGGAATTTTTTCCAAGGTCACAACCTACTCACTGGTGTCTTAGATTCAAGGCCACTAGGCCCTGCTTCTCCAGAAGCAACCACATCCACTTAAGGAACCTTCTTAGATCTCAGCGTCCCGGCGTGTACTGCTCCGGAGTCCTTAGGCTGTTGAGAGGCATTTTCTTCAGCTTCTTACAACCTTTTACGAGCACCTTTTCGAAGCCCTTCTAAAATGGCGTGTTTTATCTGTACCCTATATATGTATGTATTATTCTGTCTCAGCTTCAAAAAGTGCCCGAAACTCCGGGATACATTAAAAAAAAAAAAAAAAAAAAAACAAGAAAAAACAACTTTCAACATCCTTCTCCTCGGCAGATGTTATAGGACTTTTCTTCTTCTTAGATGATATAATACTTTATGTTAACAATAACCTAACTAAATATTACAAAACTATCAATTATAACAAACTAATAATATTAGTCAGATGATATGATGGCTAACTCCAAATTCAATAAAACCAAAAGAAATCGCTAAAATTTGACTCTACGACCGAAACTAGCTTCTGCCAGCGGGGGGGGGGGGAACCCAAACTGGCCGCTCAGACCACGAGAATGCGAAGCTTCTTTAGCGGGTTTGACTTGTGGGGGAAAAGCGGAAAACGTATGCTTTATCACAGAATAAGAAAACACCAGAGGTTCTCGCCAAAAACCAATGGCGCCTCCGTAGCCAGGTGGGCAGGAGCAGCAGTGCGTAGCACACGCTTCTGGATTAGACCGGGGTTCGAGCCCGTGACCACCAAATACGGAGGATGCGGAAAGACCAGGGAATGACCACCGCATAACCCCGGAGCAATATGGCCTGAGTTGCTAATGCTCTTAAAAACCAAATAACAACCAAAAACCAACCACCAGTCAAATCCGTTGGCACTCGGGACTTCAAGGAAGTACACAAAGAAAGGGGGGGACAGTGCGGCTAACAGATTGTTTCTTGTAGTCTTGGTAATCAATTCAGTGCCTAACACAAATCGGAATTGACCTACTAAGGCTCATAGAAGATCCGAAATATAGGAAACAAATCGCAGTGTGGCTCGCTGAGGCTACTGTTGCCTAGTAGTTGTGTGAATTTCTGTCAAGAACTGTGTGTACGCAATTGAATAATGTATATCTCGCACAAGTTGATCAGTGGATGTGATGTTAAGATGAACTTTTGTATTACAATTGCCAGGACTCTAGACAGAAATGTAGTTTAAATGTCATCTTTTCGTGTATATTTAACCTTTCTTGTATATTTTAGACATTCTTTTATTCGCATTTTATGATAATCCCCTGGCATTTTCTGCCGTGAAGGGAATTTGTCACTTACCAATGTACACCTATATTTTAAATTTGGTAGGACAAATAAAGATTTATTATTATTAAATCTGTGGTAAAATGCTTATGACAACTTTGGTTTCTCAGAAGGATTCTCTAGTCATCTTGTGAATGCAAACAAAATCACCAAATTAAAGATGCTTAGTTTAGAAATAAACAAATTAGGAATTATATGCATGTTTCTTTTCTTCTTCTTTTTTTTTTTTTTTTTGTTTTTAAAGAAATTTGAAAGCGTTTCTATAAATTTGATATGGAAATTATTTACACAACACTCATTCGAGCACTAACTTATTCGCAGTACGGACTTTGATGACATTGTTAATGATTTCACTAACAGAAAAAGCCGAAGAAAGAATTTATCTTTGAAATTGTATTTGAAACTTAGTTTGTAGAATTTTATTGTTGGAATAAAACCGTTAAATTCTATTTGAATTATATTTTTTCGGGTTCGTATTTTTATCGGCACTAGTCACAGTACCTAAAGTGCCTCATGGTAAAGACAGCCCTATTCAGTTGTGTTCGGTTATGAAATAACGTGCCTAAAAATTTCTATCTGTACCCGTGAAGATTAACAACATCCCACACAATATGTTGGTAGTGCGTGGTAAGATTTGTGTACAAGTTCTTTTTTTTTTTTTTAAATCTATTTTGGAAGTGGTACAGGAGATATGGTTAAACTATTAAAATGATAGTTGGTATAGAGATCTAGAATATTCTAAAAAAGTAACGAAATTTTGAAAAAAATGGGAGCTGCTGTTCCACCTTTATCACAATGTTTTTGTATAGAGGATTGAGGGGGAAAATGTTGATTCTGCTGTTATAGGGTATTAGGCGAATCAGCGACTCGGACAATATTCCGCCATATATATTATGTCTATAAATTTGGTCTTCTTTGGTCAGTTTGCCTGTTTTGCTGGACGAAAAACCCAGTTCCCGGTAGAACAAACCATGCAACTCTCGCATGAGACCGACTAACTCAGCTACGTTTTGAAAAAAAAAAAAAGCCCATAAAACTTTCTTGCTTCGTTGACGGGTTTCGAACCCGAGCTTTTTTCACCCGGTGTGGGAGAACTGTGTTTATATGCACTGTGCAACCACGAAGACGAATGGGACTGTGGAATCGCAATCTGTCTTAAGAGCTTCCCAGTGATCACCGAAACCCACGAGTAAAGTTTGGTGTCGATCCGATTTTCCCTTCTTGAGTAATGTTCGAACAAGTATTTAAAACAGGCATTTGTGGCCAAGCAAAAGGCTTACAGGAAATGGAGAAATTCAGGATTTAATGAAGATCTCGCTGACTATAAGACAAAAAGAGCTATTTTCTTGAAAAAGAAACGACTTTCACGCTACGAAGAGGTTCTTAGAAAACTGCGACATTCATAACGAATTGTGAGCAAAAAAGTCTACTAAATTCGAAATGGAGGAAACCACATTCAGATACTGGGTTAAGGAGAGCTTCGAAAGGCTGCCAGTCGAACGTAAAGTTAGAAATGTACAAGAGGATCAGCCGGAGGATATGGTGCAATATGTTGTTCATAGTGTCGGCATTAGAGGGAATGCGTAATCCGACGTCGCTATTTCTAAACCAGATCTCATCAAATGCGATTAACTTCTTGCCTTACAAATCTACGATCGGCCCCGACGGGTTCCCTATTTCTATTTTAAAAAATATGCAGCGTCTATATTGTTGATGTGTTGTTGCACATATTCCAAAACATCCTCAAAGATGAGATTTTTCCCCGGAGATGGAATGACTACTTTGTGAGGCCGGTGCCAAAAAAGAAGAAGCCTAACGACTCTTCAGACTTTCGACTCATATCGATCAGTTATGCTCTCTTGAAACCCTTTTAAAAAGCAATTCTTCCTTCTTTAACAGAACAGTGTTTTGCACACAGGCCACCCCCACCTCCATACCGTAGTATCGAGACGATCCACTATTACTAATTTGTTGGAGATCCTCTTTAGAATGCAACACGTTTTAAATGAAAAGGCCCAAATTGACGTCATATTCCTTGACATAAAGACAGCTTTCGATATAATATATCGTTACCTATATACTGAAAGTTTATTTCCGCATTGAAGGCAAGCTATTACAGATTATCAAGACCATTTTGAAGCCAAGGCACCTAACTGTACAACATCAAGAATTCCATGCAGAATACACCTTCACTTAGGAAATCCCTCAGGGAGGTGTCTTATCAGTTTTGCTGTTCGCTGCCGCCTTGGAACCCTTTCTCGCGTAGAATCGTAATTTCTTATGCTGATGATATAAAGTATTTAGGCCGCCGTAGCCTAGTGGTCAGGCGCGCGGGTGCATAAGTACACGTGCCTTGAGTGACCGGGGTTCAAGCCCGTGACTGCTGAATACGGTGCTGTTTCTTGTATTCTGTGTATCTTGTAAACTCCTCTGACCGTTTGGTCGTCCCGGAGTATAAACAGAAAATTTATTTATTTTATTGTCTCTAATGAAAGAGCTCTTGTGTCCGAATCTGTACACTAAACTACATTGCAATATCCACGCCAACGCCAAGCTTCATGAACTGCATTTATACTTAGATAAAATAGATTTTTGGCTAAACTCTGACAAGTCAGCACAACTGACAATAACTAACAAGAAGATAAAAAATTAAATCGAATTATCTATTAATGGAGCAAAGGTGAAGAAAGTCGGCTCAGATACCGACCTAGAAGTGACGTGGGACGAGGGTCTCTGCTTCCAAAGGCATTTTCAGAACACCAGATCAAAAACTCTTGCTGCCATATGGGCTGTAAGACAGGAGATAACTGGGATTTGAAACCAGCAACTAGTGATCCAGTATATCCAAAGATGTATCATTCCTGTATTCCTATATACTTCGACAATTTGGTCCTCTGCCCCAAATACTTATATTAGGAAATTTCTCAGCCTTGAATACTGGCTGCTCCGGTGGCTAAATAGGATTGCCGGGAAGCCCTTTACAATTTAAAAATCATACTGTATACAAACTTAAACGTAGCTCTGTGGATTCAAATGGTCATCCTACCTAACATCTGCACTCTGGCACAACTTCTGACTGGGAGTTTAGATGCCCCTCAAAATGTAATGAATAATGCATTTCAGGAAAGAGTTTTTTGTTCACAGCAAAAGACTTCAAAAGCCCATAAACTCATAAAAACTGAAAGGAAAGCTTTATAGTGTCTTCAAAAGACTCTTATAGGACTGACGATATTCCGTTCAGCAGAGTGACTGTGACACTCAGGTATAAAATGACGGTAGTTATTCTTATTTATTTATTTTTGTATTTTCTGATATTTTATTTTATGTAACTATATGTGTTCATATCTAATAAGTTATGTTCGATGTATGTATGAGCTACCCTCCTTAGACAACTTCAGTACAGGGGCGTTTGATTAATAAACTGATAATAATAATATCCTACAGGTGTCGCAATCCTGAACACCTGTAGGATAGTCAGAGAGTTCCGCGACTAACAGTAACACCAGACATAACAACCACCACCCGATGTGGAATCCCCAACCAGGGAGAAATAATATAATAATAATAATATAGATTTATATGAGGGGATTCGTACGTCCTGAAAATTTGGCGTCGAACTGAACTGACTTTTTCTTGTAGTAGAGTAATGCCTAAACATATGAAATATGTTTAGGCACTATTTATGCGCAAACATAACTCGAAATTTTACAGAATGGGGAATGCGATGTTAATGAAATTTGGGATGGCGCAACAAATCTTTTTAAAAGACCTGAATATAAGATTTCATGAAAATCTATTCATGGATGTCGAATTGTTGCGTGCGGACAGACGGACATAGTTTACCAGTGGGTGCTTTACACCTTTGCGAACGGCTATCGTGGGTAGCACAGTTGGTAGGAACGCCGTCCACCCCACCGGGTAGAAAAGACCCGAGTTCGAGTCCCATCGATGACCATAAGGAATTTTTATGGGCCTTTTCACAACGTGGCTGAGTTAGTCGGTATCATGCGAGGGTAGAATGTTTTTTTTTTTTTATCCCAGAAACTCGGGTTTTTTGTCCAGCAGTTAGAAAATCGACTTCAGAACACACAATTTGCAGACAATATACACTGGGAAATATGCCCTTAGCCGCCCATGTTCCTAAAAATCTTACTACAACAACAATTTTCTAACGCGCTTGAAAGCTTCAAGGTCAAGTATAAAATTAAAGATAGTTTGGCTGAATAGTATTGACAATCTAAGCACAGCTAGCCCTTAGGTGCACTGATTTTCCCATTTCTTGAAGTTCGCTTTATGATAGAAGTTACTGCGGTACCATTTCATAGAATCATCAGTAATGAGAAGCGCTTCTATTCTAAGAATCAGTTGACTCTCTACTGTGATAGCTAATGTACCTTGTTAAAGATTTGCAGTACTTCAGAATTTTATAAATCAGCAGCAGTTAGCTATTGTCTCAAGCGAATCTGTTGCATAATGGTATGCCTTACTTTGAGGTTTATATTCTCTATTGTTCAATATATAGTTGCCCAATTTTCGAGAAATGGGGAGTTCAGTATTGTCACTCTCACGCAGAACGTCTTAAAACTTCTCAAACTTTTATCTGTAATATTTAGCTTTGCTCACAAATTTTCCTTTGTCTTCCTAGATGAGCTCATGTTGGCAATGGAAATGACATGAGTGATTAGGGAACTTTTTTTTTTTTTTTTTTTTTGACATTCCTTCCTTGAATTATTTAATACTCCTAATTTATTACTTGGCTCTTCCAATTCTACAAAGTTATTCTGATTCAGTGGTTACTTTTCTTCCCAACATACCTTCTAAATACTTGCTTTATTTAATCATATTACATACGATTATTATACTGTTTGTCTTCTAGGAAGAAGACAGGCACAGTATTTTAAACGACCCATCAATGTAATTGTTACAGTTAGTTGATAAATTTACTCATTTAAAAAAAAAAAAAAAATTAAGCTCAAAGCCTTACGGTTGTTAAATTTCCCAATTTTTTTTTTTTTTTTAAATATGTGAAATGATCGTTGTTGATCACAAGTTCAGTTTTAAATCAACTTGTAGACTCTTTGTAATTTTCTCTTAATGAAAGAGCAAAGGTTCCAAGAAATTAGTTGCCATTCACCATAAGGCGAAGCGACTGCCAAGCATTACGCTCAGCATCAGTCAGTTTGTCTTCCAGTACTTATGAAGCAAATATCTGCTTAACGTGTGGACCAATAAATATTCCACCTTTATTTCAATTTTGCATCAGATAATTTTGGAAACATAAATTATATGTTTGGAGGTCACTTAGGATCCGTTGCTTTAACAGATTGTTTGATCGCTCCCAACTTGGTACGGACTGGTGGAAGCAAGACTGTTTCTTGAAACCAAGTTATTATTTACTACCTTATGTCCGCCAAGCTGCAACTCAATTCTGGCCGACTATCTCTTGAACTGCACTACTATTCCAGAAGCAGATAAAGCAAGGGAGCTTAATAAAATCACCTTGCAAAGTTAGAAGGCATCTCGGCATTTTTAAGTCCCCACAGACATCCATTTGTACTTGTCATACTTGATCTTCTCTAGCGCATGTTTCTTTAATATGAACAGTCGCAACAGAATTGATGGGTGTATATTCGCATTGTGAAGAAACAGGGCTTTCAAACTTTTAATTGTCAGTGCAAAGACGTCTCTTCTGGATTGTGACTAATATCAGCTTATTAATCAAGACCAATCAAATCAAAACAGGAATTCTGCAACAGTTTTAAAAGTTGAAAAAATGATCCAGTAGATTCCACTCTTTTAAAAGAAATGTCAGAGTTCTGTATTGTATTTGGTTAGACACAAGTACTTCACTGAGCCATCCAGTTCTTGCTAATTAGGGAAATATGGCACTTTACTTGAACAGACTTCTGAGGTGTAAACCCAGAGGCGTAGCTAGGTTTTCGGCGCCCTTGGCAAATTCCCGGCTATGCGCCTTTTTTCGATAATTGGTAAAATCATAATAAATAATAAGTAGTCGGACCTCTGTTTAATAAACTTCTTTATAGAGATAAATATTTTCTTTTTACCGATTTTTTTTAGAATTTTTTTATTTCTTCGTTTTATGGAAACGAAAATTTTCCACATAACGACTGCATTACGAGACTTAAGTGGGTACACATCGTTCGCACCCATGGCCTTCAAGCAAGCAATAGTGCTGTTGTTACGCTCGAATTAAAAGATAAAGAGATTACCATCTGTAACGCCTCCGTAGCCAGGTGGGCAGGAGCAGCAGCAGTGCGTAGCACACGCTTCTTGATTAGACCGGAGTTCGAGCCCGTGACCATCAAATACGGAGGATGCGGAAAGGTCAGGGAATGACCACCGTATATCCCCGGAGCAATATGGCCTTAGTTGCTAATGCTCCTAAATACCAAATAACAAACAAACAAACCATCTGTAACTCGGTGGGACCCATAAAACCTATCCGTCTACCTGTCCCACATACCGAGAAATCGAGCTGGTCAACTGCTTTCTCTGTATTCATAGCCAGTGGGTAGACCAAGGTGTATTGAACATTCGGACATTAGACTCTGGTCAATCTTCTATTGTAAGCACCCTGTTAGAGATTTAGAAGAGAGTGGTTTTCGTTTATCCCGACAAGCGGTCATCTGTTGTTTCGTGGAAGTGAAACGGCACCGTTTCAAAGCTATTGGCCTGTCATCGAGCATAATATGAGATACAGAGCAAATGATGCCTCCCACACTACTATCGTAGTTTTTTCTTAAGAGTTATCTATGGTGTATCCACACCGATATTATACAGGGTGTCTCAAAAATATTGGTACAAACATTTAGGAGAGGTAGGTATCATCTAAAGGAATGTGAATCGCATAGGAACCCATAACCAGAAACGTCACAGGAAAGTAGAAGCAGAAATGACACAAGACAGTCATTAGTGGCAAACATTTATCTGACATAATATTAACAATGGAGTATGGGATGGATGCATTTCATGATGTTACAATAGATGCTCGAAGGTTCCACCATGAGACGTGATGCATGCGTGATACCGACGCAGCATGGATTGGCGGACACGGCCGAACACACCTGGAGTTTCTTTGACAGTAGCAGCAGCGCAGATGAGTCTCGCCACTAGATCCATTTCCGTCTCCACAGGCGATTCATATACAATAGATTTGAGGCCTCCCCACAGAAAGAAATCAAGGCTCGATAAATCAGGTGAGCGTGGGGACCAGGCAACGGGTCCACCACGGCCAATCCATCGACGCCCAAAACGCCTGTTCAAATGGTCACGAACACGCCTTCCATAATGGGCAGGCGCCCCGTCGTGTTGAAACCAAATGTTGCGTTTCACATTTGCTGGAACACCGTCGAGTAGCCCTGGTAGAACTTGTTCAAGAAAGATCCGATATTTAGCGGAGTTCGTGCGGGATGGTAACAGGTATGGGCCGACTAAGCAGTCACCGACCATACCTGCCCATACATTTATTGCGAAGCGATGTTGTGTCGCGTGGGGGCAACCCACGACAACACCTTGTGGGTTGTCGTGAGCCCACACATGAGCATTGTGCTGGTTGAATAAGCCTTCCCGAGTGAAATAAGCCTCATCCGTGAACAAAACGTAGGCGGGAAAATTCAAGTCTTGAACACTTTCTTGGAGAAACCACACGTACAGGATGATCTTGTGGGAGCAGTAACTGAACCCTTTGGAGATGAAAGAGGTGTAAGGAATTGTTATGCTAGACACGCTGTACACTGCAATGAGGCACTCCTAAGGTAGAGGCAACGGCACGTGTGCTGGTAGTAGGATTATTCTAGACGGCATTCAACACACTTTCTTCCATGGCGGGAGTTCGCGTTGAACGTGGTCTGCCCGCACTACACCTGTTACCTCTAAATGACCCATAATCGCACAAATTTTGATGCACACGCGCAAACAAACGATGGTCTGGTACGTGTCGTCTGGGAAGCGTTCTATATAAATTCGTTGAGTGGCTCGTCCATTGCCCTCTGCTAATCCATACACTAGGTGCATGTCTGCCAGCTCACAGTTCGTATATTGATGCATGCTCTTCGTGTGGCGACTACTGCTTGAATGAGTAAACCAGAAATTTTCCCTGTCGCGAACTGATGAACAGCGCCGTCTACCGACTTACGGTGATGTTTCCGGTTATGGGTTCCTATGCGATTCACATTCCTTTAGATGTTATCTACCTCCCCTAAACGTTTGTACCAATATTTTTGAGACACCCTGTATATATTAAAACTCTTACTCTTAACATATTATACCTTGTTGCATTTAGTTATTTTAAGTTATTTCACTTCGTACTTTTCTTGCTAACAAATTAATAAATTCATTCTGAATTTCTGGAGATAAATAATTAGTGTGGTGTTTAATATGCGATTCCAGAACATGTTTCACACCAAAATCACATTGGCTGACAAATTTTATCAAGTTTAAAAATACGCCACGATTTTTTTCTTCGGTATCGATATTACTAGCGTGTCCACGAAATGCCAAATTATTTTCAGCCCAGAACAATATACATTTCAGTATTATTTTCAATACATGACGCCATTTCGAAATTTTGCTTCTTAGTGCTGCTTGTGCAGCGTCGCCAATTAGTCCACCTTTTTGAAAACCCTTTTCTAATAATTTCCAATTTGTTAAATTGTTTATGTGTTGTTGTAATGAATTCTCGTGAAAAAGAACGTTTGGATTTAGATGTTTCCAATCCTTAAATCCATCTGAGCTACAAAATGGAACATTAATTGTGCCAGATACAAATAAGAGGCACGGAAAACAATATATTGCATCTTTGTTTCTGCAATAAAATAATCATTTCCTCTCCTTTTTTTTTCAATACCTTCATTTTTGTATTTCCACGAATTATTGAAACATCGGCCATTAGTGACAGGATACGTATTTAAGACTATATGTTCGGGACCGTGTTGCGCCATAAGAGATCTGTTTTTGTGGGTATTAAACTTCCACGTGGTCGGATCATTAAAATTCAGACTTACATGTTCCACGTTAATATTATTGCTGCCATCATTTTCTTCTGCCAACTGTTGTTGGTTATTGTCTATACTTTTTAATTCTTTTAAAATAACTTCAACTGTTTGAGCTTTTTCTTGGACTTGCATTTCAGTGGCATCATCATTTGTTTCATCTTCATTCGAATCATTTTCGTTTTCTTTGTCACTTTCAGGTTTGGAGTGGCTTATTGTAAGCCAGTTTTGTAAACTAGCCGAATGTTTTTTTTTTCTAGTTCCCTCTTTATGCAGTCTTTCTACGCGGTATTGATGTCCACTTTTTTTCTTTGGTGGCATGTCTAAAATTAATTTGGCCTTTATTGTTTTATTTAAATTATAAATCGCAATATTCACGATTACCTGTTTATATAGCAATCACAAAAACACTGTAACATAATTTATTCAGTTTGTATACAATGCGTGAATTGCGAACTATTGTGCATTCGAGCATGCGCTGATGAAGCGGTCGCCTGATTGATCCATTCAAAGTTACATTCTGGACAGCAAATAGATCTATGATGCTATGCAGTAAGTACTCAGATGTAAGGATGCATGCAGGCTTGAATCGCCGTGTGAAAATTAATTTTCACACGGCGATTTTTTCAATTAATTTTCATCCTCCCTGTGCTGTCATCTTGATTCGACATCATCGAGGGGCGCCATTTCGTCAGCTAGCCTCAGGTGTCGAAATAGCTTGGCACTCTACTGATGTGACCTGTTAGTGGCGCCCTTGGCACCTGCCCCAATGCCAAGGCGTTCCTACGCCACTGTAAACCCAATTATCCTGTTCACCAAATTCATCATGCAATTCTGGAAACTCTTCTCTTGAAGTTGGATTGGGAGTTGGCTGTTCTTCATTGTGTGACATTGGAGCAAATGTTCAGATAAATTACAGCGATTCGCAGACTTCTTAACTTTGATGTATTCACCATACAAAAGCAACAGAGGTCATGATAGTTTGTGGTCTTCCTCCATGTTTGAGGCAAAAGGCGTTCACTTATGACTATCTCGAAACCAACCCTCTGGTCTGTTGACTTGCAACTGCTACAACAAAAATGAAGAGCCCACATCTTAGCTTGATCACACATAGACATTCCAAAAACAGGCTTCATATTGTAAGACAAAGTCTTACAAATATTTTTCTTAGTAAGAATAGTTTGTGGAATCAAAGCACTATAAAGGAAACGTCATTACGGAAATATTTCCATTAGTGGGATAAGCCTGGCGGTAGGGCACTGAAGGAATATGGTAAACGGTGTGTCATGTGTGGAAATAGGTGAAAATTAAAAGCTTCGGAACATTAGCTTAATCCTCCATTACACCGCTACTTGAGGAAGCGACACTTAGTGCATTTTGGAGAATTGTTATTTGTTTTTTAGGAGCATTAGAAACTAAGACCATATTGCTCCAGAGATATGCGGTGGTCATTCCCTGACCTTTCCGCATCCTCCATATTTGGTGGTCACGGGCTCGAACTCCGGTCTAATCAAGAAGCGTGTGCTACGCACTGCTGCTCTTGCCCACCTGGCTACGGAGGCGCCATTTTGGAGAAGGGCATTGGTATGGAGCACTTCAAAGGTATGGTCTGCAGGTGATCTAGAGGTAAAATATGAAAGCATTCAGTTGTATGGAAAAAGCAGAATATGCGAGTTACTGACATATGAGAAAGTGTGTTAAAGAATAACACCGTGATTTTGTCAGGTTAAATTAAATAGGCAGAGGTAAGTAATTGGGAAGAAAATAAACAAGGTTTTCGCGGCAAAAGAGGGTTACTGTTGTAGTTCTGGGAGAGTCCCGCTATGAAGTGAAGAGTTCTGCTGTGCACTGCAGTGGCTGTTTTAGTCGTGTGGTGGGTGGGGGAGAAGTCTCAATGTTAGGAGAGAAAGTGTCGAAAATAGTAAAGTAAAATAGTACCTGTCTTGTCTAGTTACTCCTTAAGTAGTAACGTTTTTTGGGAAAGTTTGGCTTATCTGCCTTCGGGCATGTTCATGTGCTAGAAGTTAATGCGGAAGCTAAATGACAGGCCAGTCATATTGTGTCCCTGGCTTTTACTACTGTTGCGGTAATTTCCTTCAGTATTAACAGAGAACTATTCCCGAAATAGGACAGTACTGGAAGAGCTATATGGCAGACTTCAACTAAGAAGAGATTCACCACACTCCGTGGAAGAAATCCGCATAATGAAACCCACCGGGAAAGAGAAGGAACGTAAGTCCTCTGAATTGCGTTGTATTGGAAAGGGTGTGTAGATAAAATTGTAGATCAGTTTAGAGTAAAGTTGAAGGTATTACGAGAAATGTAAGGAAATGTTTAGTATTGAGTTTGTTTATTGGTTGTAAAGATACTTGGTATTGCTAAATTAGTATTAAGTTAGCTTATTGCTGTTGAGTTGATATTGCTGAGAAATATGAGAAATCAAATTAATTTGGTGTCTGCAGCTGTAGAGAGAGAGTTGATTTTGTTAATTAAGAGAAATTTTATGGAAATGATCTAATGTATTACATATTAACAGATTAAATGAGAAAAATGAATAGATTAAATGTAAATGAATATCAGTTATGTATATACTTGTAAGTAGTTTTGTATATTAAATGACTTTTTGATTAAAATTATAAATAATGATTTGTGTCATTGCTTATGAAAAACTGATAGCTCAACATCAGAAACTGATGTTGCCTATTGTGTGTATATATATATTTTCAATAGGCCCTGGATTTAACGGACTAATTGGGGGAAGGGGTGTCCGCTATTAACGAAAGTCCGTTAAATCGAATGTATTTTAAAAACATTATTTTAATAACGAGCTTACAATGTACAACATGTATTAAAATGTTATTATAATGTATAAGTATGAATAAAATATTATTATAATATTAACCTCAGGGGCTCACATCTGGGCTTGGCACACCCAGGGTCCTGAGCAGGAACCAAACTTATTATTATTAATTATATGGTGCAAGGAAACATGGGGCTTATGCTGCACCATCCAAAAAAAAGAAAAAAAAAACTTCCTGAGTTACTCTAAGAGAGAGAGAGAGAGAGAGAGAGAGAGAGAGAAGGTAATCACCAAGAAAGAGAAGAATGTTAATATTTTAATTAAACACGTCAAAACCTATACAATGAAACTAATTGAGTGTTTCCACCACTTTTTTTTCCCTTAAAGCTCACACAAATTTGTTTTCAATGTGAACGTTAGTTTTTTTTTTTTTATTTAAATCCATTTTAGAGGGAAAAAATACTTTAAAATTCTTAAACTCAATTGAATAAAAAAACTTTAAAAAAAAGATACATAATATTTAATATTAACTTAATTGAAATAATCACAGTTTTCAGAGTCAAAAACAACTGTCATATGGAGGGAGAGGTGTTAATTCCTTGCTGGTAGAGGGTTCTGGTGAAACAGGTCCAGTTGATGAAGTGGTCTTGAAGAAATCATCAAGCTTCAGTTGCCTTACATCTTGGTGCTGCTTCATTATTGCTGTAGATCGAAATTCTCTAAAATGTTCATAATGAGGAAGCACACCAGGGTCTGATGATGATTCAATATAATGTATGCTGTCATCCATATGTTGTCTTATAACAGACAATTTAGGAAGAGGTGCAGCTGAGTCTTTGTCATCATCATCGTCCTCTTGTTCTCCATAAAGAACATTTTCCGCAATCTCTCCCTCAGAAAAAATTTGATAGGCCGGATGACCTTCATCATTTTCTAGCCACTGTTCCACATCATCTTCAGTTGCATTTTTGTTGACGGCTCTCAGAAGAGTGTTCCGAAGATTAGACGCCTCCAAGTCCATTTCAGGTTCTACGTCGTACAACAACTTCTTCCAAGCATTGGCCAAGGTAGTAATATTCATATCTTTCGACGCAGCAGCAGCAAAGTTGAAGATAGCAGATCTGATGTTGTATGTATGTAAATTTTTCAGTGTTCTGGTGCCTCTTGTATCTTCTTCTTCTTCTTCTTCTTCTTCTGCGTCTTCTGTTTCTTCCAAAACAACCATCACCTCTTCCAAAACTTCTTATACGCACCTGATCCATCGGCTGTATCAGTGAAGTAGTGTTAGCAGACAGAAAAACACATTTAATTCTCCCATCCCTGCTATCTAACCTCTTTGCATTAGGGTTAGCAGGTGTATTATCTAGCTGCAAAACCATTAGAATGAATTTTCAGTACATCTGTCTGATAGCGTGGCACATCAGACAGATGTGCTGTCTGATGTGCGACGCTATCAGATATAAATAGGTTCTAAAGTTTTCCTTTAGGAAAAGAAATTTTTTGTCCATTAAATCGGGGTCCGTTAAATCGAGGGCCTACTGTATCTGTATACTGTATATACAGCAGACTCGATTTACCGGGACACTTCAAGATTACAAATAAAAAAAATCTACCAGAAATCATAAAATTCAAGTTGTTGTTTGGTTTTTAGGAGCATTAGCAACTAAGGCCATATTGCTCTGGGATATGCGGTGGTCATTCCCTGACCTTTCCGCATCCGGTGGTGACGGGCTCGAATCCCGGTCTAATCAAGAAGCGTGTGCTATGCACTGCTGCTCCTTCCCACCTGGCTACGGAGGCGCCGTAAAATTTAAGTAATAAATAGAATAGGTATAAACAGATGTTTTGCAAGTCGCGGCGTTAAGTCATTAGGAGATTAGTGTGCCTATTATCTTGCCACACCCGCCACTGGAAAAAAAAAAAAAAAAAAATGACCAGTGTTTATAGTTTGTTTTAGTGCGTTGCGTAGATCAGTGGTCTCAAACTGGCGGACCGCATCCGGCCCCCGAAGCAATTTTACACGGCCCGCGAATACATTTCAATTATGCGTTTGTTGTAAATACGGTGCTTATAGTTTTAGAGACATAGAAATATGGACTGAGCTTATGTGCGCGACTGCTATTGAAGGAAAAAGAGATAGAATGAATAGGTTGGGGCTTTGTCTTTGTCACTGTATGCCAGACCACGTGACTGGGGTAAGATAGGAGAAATTCCCACGTCGGTACAATCACTAAATTTAGTTCGCCAGACGACAGTTGGTGGCGCTTCAGTATTGTGGTGTTTCCGATTTTTGCTATTGAGTTGGTACTTCTGATATATATTTTCCTTGAGTCAGTCACTAGTTGTTAGCTGGATGCACAGCTGCGCAGTTCATATTGCTATATAGATGGAGACAAATTAACGTACGGCTTATAAAACCTGTTTATTTGTGCTTGTTGTTAGATCTACAATGTAGATCTAACAACAAGCGATAAAAGATCTATCGTTTATCTAACGATAAGCGATAGGTATTGATATAATGTAGATTCTACATTATATCAATACCTATCGTTTAGAATTGTGCATACCTTTTGAGTGTTGCTTTCATATGAAAATTCATCTTGTTCAATTAAAGTTGTAAATAAAATTATAATAGTGATTTTAATTAAGAGATTAAACTGAAAGCCATGTCTTTAACAAAGGATAAAAGAAACGTGGACGAAGAAGGACGCGTTTTTCAAGATAAATGGGAAATTATGTACTTTTGCGGTGTTGTGCGCAATAAAATTGTATGTTTATTTGTAAAAAGGGAATATCAGTTCCAGAAGAATACAGTTTACGTTGCCATTACGAAACAAATCATAAAGAAATATTTGAAATGTTTGAAAGGCAAATTGAGGAAAGAAAAGTTAGTTTATGAAATCTGTCTTACAACGACCAGTAATTACTTGTAATTACAGACCAGTTAGTTTAACTTCTGTTCCGGGTAAAATAATGAGAGTCACTGGTTAAAGATGCATTGCAGGATCATCTAGACAAGACTGCAGCAATAATTCAGACACATCATGGGTTTGTTAAGGGAAAGTCTTGTCTGACAAATTTGATAGGATATTATGATGTGGTTACAAAGGAACTGGATGCAAAAAATAATTTTGATATCATATATTTGGATTTCAGGAAAGATTTTGACACTGTTGCGCATGGAAGATTATTGTACAAATTGGAGCAGAATGGTATTAAGGGTAAGTTGCTACAATGGATAAAATGATGGTTAAGTGGGAGAAGACAGAGGGTGGTAATCAATGGGCGCTGCTCTTCGTGGACTAATGTTATTAGTGGAGTCCCACAGGGTTCGTTGTTAGGTCCACTGTTGTTTTGTATATTTATCAATGATATTGATGAAGATATATCAGGCTTAATGTCGAAGTTTTCAGATGATACAAAGGTTGGCAGGGTTGTTAATGACAGTAATGGCAGTGTGCTACTGCAACAGGATCTAGATAATTTGGGCAGATGGGCTAAGAAGTGGCAACTGAAGTTTAACCTTGACAAATGCAAAGTACTGCATATGGGTAGAAGTAACCCCAGAGAAACGTACCAACTGTGTGGTACTACACTTAAGGTGGTAGAAAATGAAAAAGACCTGGGAGTAATTGTGCAGTCAGATATGAAGTTTTCTGAGCAATGCAGACAGGCTGCCAGGGCAGGTAATGGGGTTTTGTCAATGATATATAGGAATTTTGCTAGCAGGGAAAAGGAGGTGATTATCCCTCTGTATAAGGCAATGGTCAGGCCACGCCTTGAGTACTGCGTACAGGTCTGGAGGCCTCATTTTAGGAAGGATGTAGATTTACTTGAGCGTGTACAGAGAAGGGCAACAAGATTGGTGAGGGGAATGAAGGGATCCTCTTACCAAGAGAGGCTTAAGTTCTGCAAATTGCAGTGGCTGGAGACTAGGCACCTACGAGGTGATCTGATTGAGGTGTATAAGGCCTTGAATGGGTTGAGCACGCTGAATTCTGATGGGATCCTTCCACTTGTTCAGATTACGAACCTAAGGGGGCATAAATTCAAATTAAGAAAAGACAGATGTAGAATAGATGTGCGGAAATTTGCCTTTAGCCAGTGGGTGGTTAATTGCTGGAACAAACTTCCATCTGTCGTTGTGGAAGTTGATAGGTTGAATAAATTTAAGGAGGAACTGGACAGGCATTTGGAGGCAACGGTGTGATTTTTTTTTTTTTTTTTTTTTTTTTTGGCTGATGCTGCATAAGCTCATACACTTGCTTTCTTGCATCACATGCCTGGGGCGCCTCCGTAGCCAGGTGGGAAGGAGTAGCAGTGCGTAGCACACGCTTGTTGATTACACCGGGGTTCGAGCCTGTCACAACAAAATACGGGGGATGCGGAAAGGTCATTCAGGGAATGACCACCGCATATCCCGGAGCAATATGGCCTTAGTTGCTAATGCTCCTAAAAACCAAATAACAACTACAACAACAGCATCACATGCCACTACTACTACTACGACAACAAAATTTTTACTGAAGCAAATAAATCCAGTGAAGCAACAGTTCACGCAAGTTTTGCTCTCGTGCACATCATTGCAAAACGATCAAAACCATTTACTGCTGGCGAATTCCTTAAAGATTGTTTGATTAAGTCTGCTGAACTTCTTTGTGCTGACAAACAACAATTATTTAAAAATATTAGTTTTTCAGCCAACATGGTAGCGGAACGTATTAACGAAATCGCTAGTGATTTACGATGTCAGTTAAAAGAAAAAAGTATAGATTTTGCAGCATTCCCAGTAGCAGTTGATGAGAGTACTGACATCACAAATATAGCACAACTTGCCGTTTTCGTACGAGGTGTTACTGATGTATTTGAAGTAACTGAGGAATTATTGGGAATAATTCCTATGAAAGTTAAAACTGGTGCACAGGATATTTTTTCTGAAATAAAAACTGTAATAGATAAATATAAATTAAGTTGGGATAAAATGGTTGGATTTGCAAGCGATGGTGCAGCTGCTATGGTTGGTAAAAAAAATGGAGTAGCGGTAAAATTAAGAAATATAGTGAAAGAAGAAAAATTTCAGAATAATTTTTGCACTATACATTGCATTATTCATCAAGAAGCACTTTGTGCCAAAAGTTTGCAGATGGATAATGTTATGGAAAGAGTAACTAAAACAGTAAACTTTATCCGTGGACGAGCTCTGAATCATCCAGAATTTGTTGCATTGCTTGAAGAAATTGAAAGTGAGTACGGAGAAATGATTTATTATAACGAGGTGAGGTGGTTTAGTCGAGGAGCTGTATTAAAACGTTTTTTTGATTTATTAATGAAATCAAAATTTTCATGACGCAAAACAATAAAACCATCGACGAGCTACATAATGATACATGGATAACAGATTTAGCATTTCTTGTTGACTTAACCGGCCATTTAAATATTCTCAATAAAGAGCTGCAAGGAAAGAATAAACTTATCACTGACATGTATGCTTGTATTAAAGCTTTTAAAGTTAAATTACAATTATGGGAAACACAACTGGAATCAAAAAATTTCGTACATTTCCTACATCTTAAATCCTGCCCTATTTCAAATGAAAAATCTCAAGAATATGCAAAAAAAATAGCATTATTACGACAAGAATTTGAAGAAAGATTTAAATGATTTGGAGTCCGATTTTACATTATTTTCATTACCATTAAAAACGAACGTGAATAACGCAGAAAAATCTACAAATGGAGCTAATTAATTTACAGCGTGATATAAATCTTATTTGAAGATAGGGATTTGATTAACTTTTATTCTTACTTGTCAAAAGATAAATACTCTCAGTTACGAATTTTTGCAATAAGAATAATCGCTTTGTTTGGGAGTACATTTATATATGAACAGTTTTTTTCGCGGTTGAAAATTAATAAGTCTAAGAAAAGACCCCGATTGACCGATGAGCATCTACAATCCGTGATGAAGATAGTTTCTAGTAATTTTTCTCCAAGGCTACAAACTTTATCAGAATCGAAACGCCATCAAGTGTCATCAAGTAAATAATTATAAAGAAGTTTATAATTATTTACATACAAACATATGTATTTTTTCTGTATGTGTCGTAATAAATATTTAATTAAACCATGTTCGAGGCAAATTAAATTTTAAAAGTAAAATTTCCAAACCTATTATAAACTTACACGCAACACACCACACACACGCGTCACACCAGGTTATAAAGGGGTGGTATCCATACATTAGGGGTAAGTACGGTGCAATATATATATATATATTCACTCTCATTTTGTTAAAAAAAAAAAATTCCGGCCCGTCAGCCGCTTTCAGATCGTGCATTCGGCCCGCATGCAATTTGAGTTTGAGACCACTGGCGTAGATTGTTGTGTTCCATCGCCCCGCAAAAGGACAAACTTTGTTTCGTTATGCATGTCACGGATGTCGGAATTTTTTTTTTTTTTTGTTGTTGTTTAGAAATCGCGAAAATAATGGGCAAACGCAAAGAGTCGTGCTTTCATTTAAACAAAAAAAAAAAAAAAGTTTGAAAACGGTGCATCCATTAAATCTCCAAAGTACCATTATAATGTTGGCGACCAAACCATACTCGATATTGTAAAAAATAAAGGGAGGCATCGAATTGGACACGCGAGTAGTGCGTGGTAAGTTCTTTATCACCATACTTTTTACGTAGGTTGGTGAACATTTTTCGATACAGTAAGTCCCCGACTTACGTAGTTTCGGACTTACATTACGTTATTTATAATTTTTTTTTTATATGACTGAAGATTTCAAGTGAAGGGGACACACATTTCACCATAATGGAACAACTCACAGAATTCCAGCTATCGGTATTATCGCTAATGCAATAAGATCGAGTTTATTACCCTTTTATAATTAGATGCACTAAGAAAAGCCCAGTAACCTGAAAAGTGCAAATTGTTTTTATTGTTTTATGGCAGTGACCTCCAGAAATGTGCTTTAGTAAAATGTGAGCTCACGTGGAGTGATAATAGTGAGTTTTCGCCTTAACCCTGTGAAGTTATTTTCAGAAAATTTCGTTTTGACCGTTACCATGGCCAACTAAGAGAATAAGTGACAGCGGTGCTAGTAAATCTATCAAGAAAAGGAAAGCGATTGAGTTGGATCAGAAAATTAAAATAATTGTATGAAAATGGCCAAACATTACAAGTATCACGCGGAATTCAGATTTGCCAGTGGCAACAGTGAACACAATAAAGGAGAAAGACAGAATACGAGAAGCAGTGAAGCGGTCGGCACCAATGAAGGTCAACTATAATAACCAAGGCTGCGAAATACATACCAATTTTTATAGTTCTTTACAATAACATGCATTTTTTCAGTGGCAGGGTTGGTAGGTGCAGTGGCACCTACCAACCCTGCCACTGAAAAAACAAAGCAGTGATTGGTAGGTGCAGTGGCACCTACCAATCACTGCTTTGTTTCTGTCCGTTTGTTGAAATATGGGAGTCACAACTTGTCAATCACTGCTTTCCCACTGTTTTGTTTGCCACCATGTTGGAGGGTGTACACTGTTCTGAATTTTACCTTTATTCGACCTTGATAATGCTGCCTGGTGGGGTAGCCAATGGGAGAAGCGGGATGAGGGTTATGTTGTACAAGTGGGAAGGGCAATTACGTCACTACAAATGTACAGGTAAAAAATTACATAGGTTATTTTCTGATTAGATTAGTGTGTTTCGACAGGTGTGTCTTTGACATGGAAAAGATTTGTCTTACTCCGTCATACATCTGTGGGGATGGACGAGCGTAGTGAGCATGGCTGGAGACCCCTAGTATAAATTAAATTTATTTACCCTTTATTGAGGAATCACCAAAAGATTAATCTGCCATTTATTTAAAAGATGAGAGCTTGTTTTAATTTAGGGATTAAAAAACTCAAGATCGCTAAATGCTGCTGGCAAAAAAAATAAAATAAATAAAAAGTTTGCAAGAGAATTTTAGAACTAGACAAGACAAGGCTGTCTGAAATAGAACACACGACCTGGTGTTGCACTACTTTCAAACAAACCTTTGAGTAAATGGCAGATTAACCTTTTTACATTGCCATTTCTTTGAAAATAGTACAATACCAAATGACATCGCTTAAAGGTTAATCTGTTATACACATAAAATGTTTGGGCATACTTGCATTATACATGGTATATCAATGCACCTGACGTCATTCTTGCAAATCTAGGTTTAGCATATCATGTCATTTGTACATAGATTGAAAAAACACATTTTTTTTTCCTTTTGGCACTGGATTATTCAAGCAAAAGAAATAGTTTTTTAATAGATTTTCATTTTGAACTCCTTAAGAAGGTTATGTTAGTTTAAGCCATCAATTTGGGACAGATTCGAGCAAAAAATGGTGTGTCCATAATTTTGTATAAAATAGATTACGAAAATCGTTTTACGCATTAATCTGTTAGTCTTGTTGTTTATTCCCCCTTGCCACTGTTTAAAACAGCGGCTAGTTGGGGATAAACACCCTAACTAACCACAGCAGGCTAGGCATGTCAATTGCTACTACTTGCAACAATCAGTCAGAAGGAGTATCAGATTGTAAAGACTTTTTTTTCTCCATTATTTTACTTTTACTAGTATAATACAATATATATATATATTTTTTTTTTTTTGATAATTTTACGTTACCAAGCATAATACAATGGCTTTCCCTCATATGCCGTTATATTAAATCCAAACTGTGATTCACTGTGGAAGTGTTTCCTCAATCTATGTATAAGTGACACGACACACTAAACCTATATTTGCAAGAATGACGTCAGGCACATTAATATACACCGTATAATGCAAGTATGCCAATCTTTGTCTAAAAAATACAGGAATCCCTTCCCACCCGCAAATTTTGATAATGCCATTTTTATGTTTGCATACCAAAATTTCACAATCCATGCCCTTTTTTTTTTTTTAATGTATGTGTGCTGTGAACTGCATTTAGATAGCAGGTTATTTATTTGTTCTTTAAACAAAATAACTGAGTAATTATTGCTCCCACCCATCATATTGGGCTTGGCTAGTGAGCACTGCAAGATTTAGTTAGTATGGGTCCCTGGTACACAAATTATTAGAGGTCCTAAAATAACGTCACGGAGTACCTGAATCGCCACTAATTGCGTTGTTCTGGAGTCACCGCGACTGGGGACTGCAATGACCGTGATACTGCATTCTAAGTGAATCCATCTTGCTAGTGTGTAGTGCAGAAAGCAGATTTGTTTACGTTCGACATTTCCAGTGACTTGCTCTTCAGTATCATATATTGTATATATAACAGGGATTGCCAATAAATTTTCTTCATGACTTGATCCCTTTTTGGTATAAAATTAATAAAATGTCAAGACTGGTTCTTGAGGCTGTCGCAGACATTCTCTCAGATAGTCCAGACAAGCTGCACTTGCTACCTGGGAGTCTAAAATGCTGATGAAACTGATATTCACGTGACACTCAAGTCAAGGGGATCCAATTTCGGCAGAGTCCGGACGGTCTGTGACAACCAAATCCTTTGCTTGCACCTTCACAATGGCGAGACTGTTAGTAATCCTGGGTATAACCCCCATGTGCAAGCACACTGTGGATGACCACCCAGGTGTGAACCAACGTAAACAAGGGTCAAAGTGTGGCACCCACACCACACGGAGGAATGCCACCCCCCTGTGTTACCAGGCAATGCTAGGTGGTAGATAACTCTCATCGACCAGTGCAGTACCACCACTCTGCTTATTGGAGGCTTGAAGTGGTGGAACCCATGTTTAGTCTCCAGAGCTAAGTTCCTGTCAACCCTTCCCTATCTAGTAAAAAAAGGTCTACGTGCTCTGGATTCATTATGAAAAATTTTATTCTGTTTCTCAGAGCAAAACTGGAGTTACAATTAATAAGCTTTCGGCTGGGAGGCAGCCTTCTTCAGATTGAATACATGAATGGCAGTTGGAATAGAGATGTGCATTGCCAGGATGGTGCGTGAGGCGCGTGGTTAATTGTTTGTTGATGCTTGTGGCTGTGACATATGGTGGTGGGGTGACGTGGCCAGCGTTTGTCTATGGATAGAATTACTGCCTCTGTGATGGGGTTAACTTGGCAGCCACTGTTCCTGTTCAAAGAGGCATCCGAGCATTTTATATTTAACGATTCCAACCAGGTGCGCTTTAGGTAATGGTGGGACCTGTCCACAACCACGACATCGCGGTGTGGGTCGATGTCGTGGCGGGTTGTCCAGACATGCTCGGCGATAGCTGAGTGTTCTACATCTGCCAAACGGATCGCCCTTTTATGTTCTGAGAGACGTTTCTCTAGTCGACGTCCAGTCTCTCCAAAGTAGCAGCTGGTGCAGTCACGGCAAGAGATGCGATAGACCAAACCGCTCTGTAGAAGAGTGGGGACGGGTGTTTTTACGTTGGAGATAAGAGAACGCAGTTTCTTGCCTGGGAGTTGGATGCATTTTATCCCATATGATTTTAGGATTCTACCGATCTGTTGTGACAGGTTGGGGTAGTATGGGATAAATGCCCTCGTGGATGACTCGACCCTGTTGGCGTTGCTGTTGGTCGTCACGTTGTCGCGTGCCTGTAGATCACACCTGTCAAGGACGTCGATGGGATAGCCACACCTCGTAAGGTCTACTTTGACTCTGGTGCTCTCTTTGCGTCTTTCATCTGCGGAGCTGGAATGTGTCCAGGCGCGAGTTAGCAAGGTTCGGGCAGTGGAGAGGAGGTGGCCCCGCATGTGTGCTGACCGGAAGTTGGTAAATTGGCCAGCACACATAGGTTTGCGATAAACTGTCGTCTTCAAGCATGTGTCTTCGCGCCGGACGAGTGTATCTAGGTATGGTATAGAGTTGTTCGACTCCAGCTCAATCGTAAACTTTATGAAGGGCGATAGTGAGTTAAGGTGGGTTAGGAGTCGTTGACCTGAGTCTCTAGGGATGACAACGACTTCCCTATCTCTTTCATCATTCAGTATGATTGATGTCTTTTGAGGTTATGATGAACACCATGGCGAGATACATTTCGAGGGTACAGGTCTAAATTGGTGTTCACAGGCCGGCCGCTAGTTAGTACGCACCGAACCTATTAGTAACTCTCTAGGAGGCTTCCGGAACAGCTAGTGTATAATCTTGCTACCTCTACTCTGCCAGATAGTGACTGGAGGGAGTCTGAGTAGTGTGTATGTGGGGGGCATTGTCGAGGCTACGTTATGTCAAGGATCTCGGTATATTCTCACCATGTGTATGCCATATCTAAAAATTTCATTACTTTCTACAGCATGTCCTCCCCACTTTTCCTTCTATTGGTTGCACCATGAATTGTCAAACTAATAGAGCAAACTTATCTGCAAAAAGATCTAAACATTCCAAACACTTCTTGTTTATTTCACAAATATACATTGTCTCAGTTCTAATCTCAGTGATGTCCATTTCCACTTACAGTCTGCCAAACCCCGTGTACTTTTTCTGACAGAATCTCAGTTATCGGGTGATTTAACAACTGCTCATCTCAGTTGCTCAAATTATTCGCTGTATGGTTCCTTTCGCTTCAAAGGTGGTACTTGTGCATATGTCCGTTACAATATTCCCTGTCAAAGACTTGGTAATTTGTAATCTCCTCTTTTCAATCTTCCCTGGCTTAAAATTTCTCTACCTCATTCTGTCAAATTCGTCTGTTGTCTCTACCGTTCTCCCAACTCCACTAATCACTTGGAGCTCTTTGACTTCCTCTCTTTGCAACTTGACTTTCTCCAGTCCAACTTTCCTAACAGTGAGCTAATTTTCCTTGGTGATTTTAATGTTCACAACTCCAGCTGGCTTCCGTTTTCTAGTCGCACTGACCCAGCTGGTCGAGATGCTGAGGCTTTTGCAATTACTAATGACCTTGCACAGATTGTTCATTTACCTACCAGAATACTAGACAATCCTAACCAAACAGCCAACACACTTGATCTTTTTCTCACAAACAACCCCTCTAAATACGCTGTCGAAGTGAGTGGTCCTTTAGGCACCTCAGATCACAACTTGGTGATTAGCTCTTCTCCAATGGAGCCTGCATCTCATGGCTCTTCCCAACCTCGTGTTGTTTGGCATTACAAGAATGCAAAATGGGATGACCTGCAAGATTTCTTTTCTTCTTTTCCTTGGTTGGATTGCTGTTTCAAAACTTTTGATGTTAATGTTTGCTCAGATCGTGTCAGTGAAATTATTCTTGTAGGAATGGAATCCTTTATTCCACACTCTACTTTAAAATCTTGTTCTTTATCTAAACCTCAGTTTTCCAATAAATGTGCTAAGGCTGTTCAAGAGAAGAACGTTCCATATCGTAATTGGCTTGTTTCCAATTCTTAAGTTTCATTTTCTGCCTACACCAAAGCTCATGACAATTGTAAAGCAGTTATTAATCAGTACAAAGACCATAATCAGAATTATGGTCTCTTGCCAAAGCTATTGGCTACAACTTTTGCCCACCTCTGTCAGAACTACATGGTTCTATTGTCACTTCAGACAAGGATAAAGGTGACCTGCTAGCATCCTATTTCTCTTCCAACTCATGTATTAATGATCTTGGAAAAACACCTCCCACCATTCCCAGCACTCTCCATTCAATGTCTCCTGTGGTCTTCTATCAAAAGGTTGTCAGAAGGATTTTGACTAATCTTGATGCTAAGAAAGCTCCTGGTCCTGATGGTGTTTCTCCACTTGTTCTCAAAACCTGTGCTCCTGAACTTACTCCTATTCTTTGCTACCTTTTTTCACTTTCTTATTCCAAAGTTGGTTTTCCTTCAACTTGGAAATTTGCTCATATCCAGCCAGTTCCTAAAAGGGGTGACAAATCCCTCCCATCCAATTATCGTCCCATTGCAATTACTCTGCTCTTTCTACAGTAATGGAAAAATCAATTAACCGCCAACTCTTAAACTATCTAGAAACCTTCTGTCTGATCAATGATCGCCAGTATGGATTCCATCAGTGTCGATCCACTGGTGATATTCTTGCTTACGTTACCCATTTATGGACAAATTCAATGGAAAAGTTCGGTGAAACACAAGCAGTTGCGCTTGACATCTCAAAGGCTTTGATCATGTTTGGCATAAAGGTCTTCTAAACAAGCTTCCATCTTATGGTTTGCCAACTGTATTTAGTAATTGGTTATCCAGTTTTCTTTCTGATCGCTCACTGAGGGTGATGGTAGATGGCTCTCTGTCTTCTAATTTCTCCACTAATGGTGGTGTTCCCCAAGGTTCAGTTCTTTCCCGTACTCTTTTCCTCTTGTATATTAATGACCTAGTTCCATTGACCGGAAATCCTATCCACAGTTTTGCTGATGATAGCACATTGCATTTCACTATCCAGTTTGAGAAACCTCACCCTTCTCAATCAGTTTCAACTTCTCGAATATCCACTACCAATTCCTTAAATGCCAATCTCCAGTGGGGCAAAGACAATTTAGTTGATTTTAATCCTTCTAAAACTCAGTCCTGTCTTACACCTTGCAAAAAGGGTTCTTCTGCTCCTATGCTTATCCTTGGTAACATTCCGATTTCTAGGCAAGATGATATATCTCTTTTGGGGATTATCCTGACTTCTAATCTCTCTTGGCACAAGCACATTACAAATATTGCTTCCTCTGCCATCTAAAAAACTTGGTTTTCTCTTTTGCACTCAGCATTACTTTTCTTCCAAGCAGCTGTTCACTCTGTACAAATCACAAATCTGCCCTACCATGGAATATTGTTCCCACATCTGGGGTGGTGCAACCAAAACCTCTCTCAGGCTTCTAGATTCCATTCAGAAGAGGACATTTAGGTTAATTAATGACTCGCCTCTAACAGAGTCTCTCCACTCTCTGTCTCATAGATGTTCTCTTTCTGTTGCATGCCTTTTCTACAGATGTTTCCATGGGCACTGCTCTTTTGAATTGACTTTTATAATTCCTGCTCTCTCTCATTCAAAACATTCCGATCATGTTCTGCCACCAGCCAACATCCATTTACTGTCCACTTCAAACTTCGAGAACAAACTTTTCATCTTCATCATTTATTCATTCAACTGCCGTTTTCTAGAACAACTTTCCTTCATATGTATTTCCTGAAAATTAGTCTACAGAATTCAAGCCTAATGTCAACAAATATCTTTTTTTGCCTTCTCAACCTCCAACCCATGCACGGTACCAAGTACTATAGGTTCTAATACCTCTCGTGTTTGGGGTTTTAAAAAAAAAAATAAAAAGTAAAAATTGTGATAACTTATTTTTATTTCAAATTATTGCAGAACTTGAAAATGTTCATTCAGTATAAACATAAATGATTTTTTTAAAAATTCCTATAAAATAAAGGGAACTTAGCAAAATACAAAACTAAAATGATTACTTTATTTGCAAGTTAATTTAAGAGGATAAGGGTTGAGTTGTTTAGTGTATACTTATACAGTTTTGCTACTGTTTTGCTACTTTAAAGATGTCAGTTTTTTTTTCCCCCCTTGTACTGGAGATTCTGTATTTTTGTTAAACACTGTTTTGTTCTTATTCCGTTCTTTTTCTTGCAATTCGACTTGTCTGATGGCGATAGGGATGTCCCTAGGGTATGTGGTGCCCGGGTGGCAATTGCAATTTGGCTCCCCCCTCTTAAAATTTTCTCCCTATGTGTATGTAAGCTTCAGGTTTTCAGGCACCCCCCCTTGAACGTTGGTGCCTGGGTGCAGTCCATCCCTTGCACCCTCGGTACGGCCCATCCCTGGATATCCATCAGAAAGGCACTAAATGCCTTATTGACTCTTGGTTTCCTTAATATGTATTTATCATAAACCCACTTCATTTTAAAGTCCTGTCTGATTCGAATTATAACATAATGAGAAACTTGGGCACATTTTGCTTCATCGGATAATCCTCGCTTAATCCTTTTCCCTGTCACAGGATGAGCAGGAAAATGTGCATTGCCGTCTTGGCATGATTTTCTACTTGGGTTGGGGCAATGAATGACTTTTTCTGTCAACAGGTAAATTATTGACGACCGTACCCAGTGATATTTTTGAACTACAGAATGTATCATGTATAACTTCTATTATCGTGGTAAAGAGAACATGCAGTTTTCATTAATATTAACTATTAACTTCCTTTTTATGTTAATTACAGATGGAAAAAATCAAACTTAATCAGAAGACAATGAAATAAATTAGAATGCTGGTTAGCAGTTATCTTTTTTGGTTGTATGATAAAATGTAATGCTTTCGCTAACTTCAGAAGGCCTGCAAATTGCGATCATTTCGTATGCCTAAATGCAAAAAGTGTTAGTGTGTTTGTATTAGCAAGTGCTCTTACAATATTACAAGGGCTGTTTCTGACTGTTGTTCTTTTTCTCACTCCCCCATGTGTTTCTCTGGGTAACTCAGAAATTTGTTTTGGCTGGTGCAGCATAAGCCTCAGGCTTCCTAGCACTATATGGCTAATAGGCGCCTCCATAGCCGGGTGGGCAGGAGCAGCACTGCATAGCACACGCTTCTTGATTAGACTGGGGTTCGTGACCACCAAATATGGAAAGGTCAGTGAATGACCACCGCACATCCCAGAGCAATATGGCCTTAGTTGCTAATGCTCCTAAAAAAAAAAAAAAAAAAAACCCAAATAACGATATGGCTAATAATAATAATAATAAGATGTGAGGAAACAGATTGAAGGTGTTAAATCAGGCTGTTTGTGGGATGCGTATGCCATCTGGTCTGTTCCAGCTAACCCGCTATCAGTTGCACAGTGTGTAGTCTGCATTTTGTGTAAGATAGCAGCACCTCCGTAGCCAGGTGGGCAGGAGCAGCAGTGCGTAGCACACGCTTCTTGATTAGGCCGGGGTTCGAGCCCGTGACCACCAAATACGGAGGATGTGGAAAGGTCAGGGAATGACCACTGCATTATCTCCAGAGAAATATGGACTTAGTTGCTAATGCTCCCAAAAACAAAATAACAACATGTAAGATAACTTGAGCAACAAGAAGTTGGTTTTCTTCCTATTGAATTTCTCAGTGCATGTAGAGTTATGCAGTATGTTTAGGCTTTAACAATGGAGCCATGTTCTAAGAAATCGATTAAGGGAATTCCTCTTTTCAGTTTCATCCTACAAGTTGCTTTTCTCTTCTGCTTGTAATTCACAGCAGTAATTTCTTTTTGGATTTATATTGGTTTCTTGCCTTTAGCCTATGAGAAACATGATTTCTCATGTTTCTTTGGTGTATTTATGCAGTTATCAATTGCACAGTCATTTCTAAATATAAGCCAATGAAATCAGTTTTCATTTGTTGTTTAGCATTCTCTAATATCAAAAATTATATTTCCATACCACATCTAGTTTCTAAATTACAACATTGGAGATCTTACTTTCTGATTTGTCCTTGTGAATTGCCTTTTCTAACGTGCGATTTTCACCAATAAAAAGGTTTAAGGACATTAATACAACTGAAACATTCTGAATAACTAGTGTAATTATTTTGATACCACATCAGCTGACACAATTGGCCTGAAAAGCTGTGCCATTTGCAAGAAACCAAAGTGTAGTTAGTGCCGTGAAAGATAAATAGAGATTAGAGAACGGTTTAGTCAAAAATCCACTTGGATGTCTAAGTAGATATCCAAGTGGATTTTTTGCAACCTTAATTCTGCATTCCTTCTAAGTCTGCTGGAGTATTTGGTTTTAAATTGAGGTGATCTATTTGTTTTTCTTAAATAACTCCTCCAAAGCAGGACTTCCTACCTGAAGTACAATAATGACTGCTATAGTCAAAAGATGTGACTCCAGGAGTTTTCTTTTCAGTCTCCTGTTCTCAGCCATGCTTTTTTCCTTTATGTGCTCCAGAGAACATCTAATAATTTACTCAGACGATGCCAAGATATTCACAACTATACCTCAAACAGCATGCCAATCTACTATCATCTTAAAGATTAGCAATAAATGCACTTGTTCACATAAATATCTCTGATGCTTTGTCCTGAACTTAAACAAATCTGCCATTCTCTCTCTTTTTAATTAAAACCCTATCTTACACATATATGTCCATAACAAATGTCGCCTGTCACAGAAATTTTTACCAAAAGATGTGGTTTAGCATTAGCATTAGTAGAGGCATATGATGCAAGAAAGCAAGCTTATGCAGCATCAGCCAAAAATAAAAAACACTCCCATTTCACCCCTCCATTCGTTCCAAGTACCTATCCAGCTTAGACTTAAATTTATTTAGGCTATCAACTTCCACAACAAAGGATGGAAGTCTGTTCCACCAACCAACCACCTGCTGGCTAAAGGCAAACTTCTGCACATCTATCCTACATCTATCTTTCCTCAATTTGAATTTAGGCACTCTCTCAAATGATTATTCTGAGCAAGAGGAAGAATTCCATCAGCATTGAGCATGCTGATGGAATTCTTCATTCAAGAATTCCGGAATTCTTCATTCAAGAATTCCATCAGCATGCTCAATGCTGATTCAAGGCTTTATCTTCAAAAAGGCCTATGGGGCTGGGTAATTCCATATTGAAATAATTACACTCAAACACCAGCCAAGCGGTTAAAATTTCACTATAAAATAAAATAAGATATAAAAATAAATATGATACAAATATCGGTTAAACTAGACTGTTACAATAAATACAATAAAATAGGTTAAAACAATTAAAAACAATGCTAAAATCGTTAAAATATACTAAAATACCGAAGCTTTCGGAGACCACTGTCTCCTTCCTCAACAGTGTACTATTACTGGCACGACACATCCTTAAGTAACAGGCCCATGGCACTGTTACTTAAGGATGTGTAGGGGTGCCGTAAAATAAAATAAATTACTTAAGGGTGACGTTATTAAAAAAAGGTTGAAAACCACTGGGCTAAGAGAATATAGAAAGGAATTAGGTTAGATGCATGTTAAGTGTCAAAGCAACTAAGGTTATGAAACATCATTATATTATGTCTGTAATTGTCTTCTTTGGCTGGTTTGCCTGTAAAGATTATTTCTTTATTTTAGTTTCAAGTTAATCCATAATAGTGTTCCAGAAATGATTAGGCTAGCAAAAGATGACAATGAGAAATCACTGGCCTATGGAATAATAGGTCAGTAGTACGTTAAGTACCAAAGCAACTAAGGCAACATATGATCCATCAGTATGTTGTATTCGTAACTGTGTATATTCTTTGATTAGTCTGCCTGTTTGCTGGACACAGAATCTTAGTTTCTAAGAGATAAATCCACAATACTCCTCTTGGCTCGTTACACAATGCAGATAATATGGGGATGCAGTTCTCTTTCTCAACTGCAGAATTAAATGTGACTGTAGCCTTGTGGACTTTTTGCTTAATGATGCAGGAACGTCATTGATAAACTAGCTGATGAACTGAATGGATAAGGCAATTGTGAGATCACATTTGGAATACTATATCCAAATATGGAGGCCAGGGTGTCAGGAGCCAGCAGTGGCCCTGGAGAAATTGCCTCACTGCACTAACCTGCCCTTCTCAGTAAGATCCTGGGAAAGCTGATCACCCCCCTCCCCCACCCTATGATCCTGTTGAAGGCTATATATGAAAAAAGACATTTCATAAAGGCAGGACACATCTGGTGAGATTGGCAAAAGGGTTTCAGTCCCAAGTGGATCTTCAGCTTCAAATATCTCGGCTGCAGAACTTGGTAATCAAATAGCTTTGAGGAGATATGACCGAAGTTTAGAAGTCTCTGAGTGTGGATAGAAAAATTAATGAAGGCAAAACCTTCCCTAATGAATAATGCTTGAACACGGTGGCATAAATTAAAACTAAAGGGGAAAGAGTGGATTCTAGGGTTTAAAAAAAATAATAATAAAGGCCGTGAGTTTTTAATCATTGGAATAAATTCCTCTGTGGATAGCTTAGGCGGACAGCTTGGGTCAGTATACCTACAGGAGGAGAGAACTGCATAGATTGTGGTTTGTTTATTTATTTATTATTTTTTTTTTCTTGGCTGATGCAACAAAAACTTGGCTGCCTTGCACTAAGCCAATATTAATACCAATAATTTAATTAATATTGTAATTAATTAAAACTTAAGTTATAATTATAATAATGAATATTTTATTAAATCATTTAATAATCAGATTAAATTAATTAAAATAAAAGGTACATTTCTGATATTTGGCCATTCTTGCCAAAAGTTGTTGTCACGCCTCTGCTCTTTGTGCAATGCAGACAGATGGCAACGAGGACCATGACGTCCTATTGACAAACAGTTGCTTGGTGTGATATTGAGGCTATAAATTCCACTGTTTAAGGCAGTTGTGTGGCCGCATTTGGAATATTATGGAAGCTACATCTAAAAAATATGTTGGGATCCTTGGAAAAATTCCAGAGTTAGGCAACAATGTCACTGAGATTGACAAAAGGGCACTTATAGGAGGAGACTTTGAATACATGAGGGGCTCACATCTGGTGAGTATGGGCTTGGCACACCCAGGGTCCTGTTGGATATCATCATCACATCATTCTTCTCTTTCTTGGTGATTCCCCATCTACTTCTGACTCTCTCTCTCTCTTAGGGTAATTTGGAAATTTTTTTGGCTGGTGCAGCATAAGCCTCAGGCTTCCTTGCACTGTGTGGCTAGTAGTAGTATTAATAATACCCAGTTACAGAATCGGGTATCTTAGAGGGGATCTGATTGACATTTATATGACACTGAGAGGAGATAGCAAGACGAATGAAGGTAAAATTTTTATATATAAATTATCCTAGAACCAAGAGTCATAAATTCAAAGAGGGCAAGAGTTATAGGGTGGATTTTGAATAAGCTGCCTCTGTAGATAGTTGAGGTTGATGGGTTGTGGAAATCAAAAGCTAGCTGGATTGGTGCCTGTGGAAAGAAGGGGAAACACATAGTGTTTTTTGTTGTTGTTGGTATAGCAAAAGCCTAGTTTCCATGTATCATATATTTAATATTAATGCTAATTTCTTTGCACCCGAATATCATATTTATTTTGAATGAACCACACAGTGCACTGCACCTTCTTTTGTGGTGATACCAGTTTCACTGATTGTCATATTATGCCTCAAGGGCATAATATGACATTGACTTTATTTATTTATTTATTGACTTTATTGACTTATTGACTTTATTTATGGCAATATGAGTTTTCTGAATTTCTTTAAGCCGGTAGATCATAAGGGAAGGATCTAGAAGAATATTTGGTGGAGGGGGATCACAATTTAAAGCACAAAGAACTAAGATAATTACAGAACAGATGATGTTTTGTGTCTTACTTGAAAAGGGACTATCAAAATTAGAAGGTTGAGAAGTATGGTCTAAACCAGTGTTTCTCAACGTTTCTATGCTTGTGGCCCTCTGTGGCCCACTCCTCATAGTCACTTTTAGTTGGGAAAAACTTTCGTGGCCTCCTGGGAGTGATATGGCCCACGTTGAGAACCACTAGCCTAAACAATAAAAAAACTGTATTTATTGATATTATTATTTTATTTAATGATGAGAGTGAATTATTTCATTTTTAATTTAATAATGAAGTTGTAAAGATAATTTGTATTCACCATATTTATTTTTACAGAAACAAAATAATTTTCTTGAATATCAATAATAAAATTTTATTTCTGAAAATGAATCTTATTTCTTTTATTATAGTTGAAGGAGCTCGGCTAGGTGACGATGTTCCAGAATATCGTTCAAGTTATCCCCTTCCTTTGCATTATTCTCAAGCAGCATTTCAACAACTATACCAAACTGCACCTCGTGTAGGATATTTGGAAGAGCTTTCTAGAATAAACCATGCATATATTGAAGGTCAAGCTAGACCATATTTTAATGTTAAGGAACCCATAAATCGATGGCCACTTCAGCAAAATCCTTCAATTCCTGCTCGCTTGGGTCAGAATAATTGGAGAGATAACCAAGAACTGTTTGCCAATCAGTTATCAGCCAGTGCATCCAATGTTGGACCCTCTACAGAAAACAAGTTTGTTTCTCGTGACATAAGTAGTGAGACAAGACCATGGAAAATAGCAGACAGGAATGCAAATGGGCACATAAATGTCAGGGTGCTTTCTTCACCACCAGTTAAGGATGTGCAAGAGGAAGAGAACCTTGCTGACCAGACTGGTATGTAAATAAAATATTGAGCAAAATATGTGTTCAAAAAAGTTGATTATCTCATTTAAAATTACTCCATTGAAAATCCATAAATTTTTGTTTCTGACTTCTTTCCTTGAACAGACTTTCCTAAAAACTTTGTTATAAATATCCCTCCTTCCCCCCTTCTCCCCAGCAAGGTGTAATGAATGTTTTCCCACATTAAGAAAGCTTTAATGTGGAAAACTGATTACACTTGTCGGCATCAATTTCCTCCCTGAAATAATTTTGACAGATTCTCGTAGGAAATAAAAAGAAATGTTCAAAAACTCAGATATGTGCTTAAAAAGTTCTTATCACCCTCAGTTTTCAAATATCGTAGGTTAATAATCGAAAACCAAGACCTGTCATTAAAGCTTCATTTCCTAGATTCCCACTTAGACTTTTTTCCTGAAAACTTGGGAGCCGTCTCCAGTGAACACAGTGAAAGGTTTTGCCAAGATATTTCCTCAAATGGAAAAAAGATACCAGGAAAAATGGAGTCCAAATATGTTTGCAGACTACTGTTGGAATCTCGTATGGGAGACATTAATGGATGATTATAAAAGGCAAAACATGACAAAATAAATGTTTTGTTATCAGATAAACATTTTTGTAAATAGAATAAGGTTAATAGACCCATTGTTTAATATTTAGTACTGTATTTAATAATTTCTTAAAATATATTAAAGATTTTTTACTAGAAACGTTTTTACTTTAATCCCTTCTCCCTTTCAGCAACATCAAATATACAAGAATCACCCTGAGTTTTAACAGAGTGAAAAAAAATTTTTTTTTGTGGACCAGTGTTATTTATTACTCAGAAATATGAGTTTCTTTTTTATGCGTGCCAATCACATTTGTTAGTTGTACTATCCTCTGGTTTACACTAATCTAAAACAGATTATGGAATATAGAAGTGTTTGCAGACTTTGATTTGGTCACCCAGCTACACTGCGAAGATGATACCTAATGATGAAGATTGTACATTGATGACTTGAAGGTACTTATTTTATGGCACAATATGGCCTGAGAAGCCCTTGTGCCAAAAATAAAAATAACAATAACAATACTTATTTTATGTTAAAATTGCAAAATTAGTAAAAAAGAAAAGCCTTCATATTTCTGACAATGAAACAAGAAAAACCTTTTTAAATTGAACACAGTTTATCTTGTGAAGAATAGTTGGGTTTAAGGGTGGTATGTAACTATAATTGTGGTGGATACCAGCAGTTTTTCACAGCTGTTTGTGTCCTAAACATAATTCTGAAGTCAAAGTGCATTATGCAGATTTGGCATACACACCCTGTTCGTAGCTTGCACTGGTTTATTATCATTATTCTTCCTGGAAAAATTTCCATTCTAAGATGAAAATTGGAGGAGAAAATTAGAAAAATATATTTTCTTTTGATTTTTTTTACAAAAAGGATTCGGCAAATATATGTGAGTAGATATGTTAATTTTTATAATAGAATTAATGCATACAAATTATGTAGTAATTAAGGTATTAATATCGCATAAGACATTAATTTATGTTATGTTATTTTAGGAGAACTTCAAGAATCAATAAGTATTAAGGAAAGAATGCAAGACACAGTAAAAAAGTCTCCAAGACCACAGCCAGTTCAACAAGCATCATCTTCCAGTAGGGAATTTTCATCAAATACATATGCTCAGACAGATGCAGAGAAAGTTTTGACTCCTGCAGCTCATCATTACAAGCAGAATAAAGATGAAGTTACAGAAAAGCAGAATTCCTTCAGTGATGTTTATTTTGTTGGTAGGTCTTCTTTCTTTTTTTTTTTTTTTTTTTAAAGAATATTTAGCTATCTGAAATAGAGCAATTAGAGTGAGCACAAATAATTTGCTTGGCATTAAGATATTTATATTAAACAAACCATGCAAAATTTAAAAACATTAACAAGAGTGAAAAGAGTAACTCTTGTATACTTTTTTTTAATCATTTTTTTTTTTTTAATAAGCAAATATTTTGAGTTCCACAGGTAATCCTAGAAAGATCTATATCTCATTCAAATCTTGATTCTTCAAAGTTTGAATAAGATCTGGATCTTTCTAGGATCTACTGTCCACTACTCTCCAGTATCATTGATTTCAATGTAGCTTTTTGAGGGTTGTAAAGGTTAGCTAGTACTATTGGAATATAAACTCAATATTTAGCATGACATGAAATACTGGGAGAACTTTGGCTTTGGTGTTTATAACCATTCCATCTTTCAGAGTTTGCCTTTCATTCCCGAACTTCATTATTGAATTGTGATAATGCAGTTAAACTTATGAAAACAATTTTGAAAAAAACAATGCTATTAGGAAAATCACCTAACTCTGAAACATTGTTCAGTTTTCCAGTATGTGTAAACTAGATAGAAAAATGCTCTGTTGGAGCAGCATCAAGGAGATTATGTTTAAGTATAGAAAAGTGTAAGTTAGTAAATTAATAAGAGGAGTTTACCTCAATATAGTACGTGGAACACTTCCGTATGATACCCTCCAGAAATTAAAACGGAAAAAACGAAAAAATCGACAACTTACCGGTACATTAAAGTAAAATATAAATAATTAAATAATTAAAGTAAAATATAAATAATTAAATAATTAAAGTAAAATATAAATAATTAAATAATTAAAGTAAAATATAAATAATTAAATAATTAAAGTAAAATATAAATAATTAAATAATCAATTTAACACAATTCAAAATCAATTCAAAACAATTAAAATTCAAATTAACGCAATTAAAAGAATCTAACAAAAATATTCAAAACGATTTTCCTTCCTGAAGCTGACAATGCTTTTCGACCGACTGTCGTGATCACAGGAATGAAAATTACCGAATCAGGCTAAACCTGCAACTTAAATAGTGATTATATGTCTTCGCGCATGCGCGTAAAGGTCCACGCATCGGAGATCAAATATGGCCGCCGAACATTAACAGAATTCTCGTGTAATTTGAGGGAAAAATAAAATTACACGAGAATTCTGTTAATGTTCGGCGGCCATATTTGATCTCCGATGCGTGGACCTTTACGCGCATGCGCGAAGACATATAATCACTATTTAAGTTGCAGGTTTAGCCTGATTCGGTAATTTTCATTCCTGTGATCACGACAGTCGGTCGAAAAGCATTGTCAGCTTCAGGAAGGAAAATCGTTTTGAATATTTTCGTTAGATTCTTTTAATTGCGTTAATTTGAATTTTAATTGTTTTGAATTGATTTTGAATTGTGTTAAATTGATTATTTAATTATTTATATTTTACTTTAATTATTTAATTATTTATATTTTACTTTAATGTACCGGTAAGTTGTCGATTTTTTCGTTTTTTCCGTTTTAATTTCTGGAGGGTATCATACGGAAGTGTTCCACGTACTATATTGAGGTAAACTCCTCTTATTAATTTACTAATTTTATTATCAACGTAGAACATATTGAGTATTACAGCTCTGATTCATACTATCTAAAGAAAAGTGTAAGAAAAGATAGATATTCCATGGAAAAAATAACTGATCATAGAAAAGGAGAGAACAAGATCTTCCCATCCCTAGAACCAATTTGCTTTCTTTGGTAGCCTGCCAATCTGACCTGTAAAAGCACATTCCATGCCCTTTGTACTCAGTGTCTAATATAGTGTTAATTTAAATATTTATTTATTTACTCTATTTGAAGTAATAGCATTACATGCTAGCATTATATGCTAGTGGGATAAACAAAAATAAGTACTAACATGTGAATAACAAGTACACAGCAGAGTGGAATATACATAATAAATTAAATACAGTGCAATATATAGAATATATTATAATACAGTACAATATATATATATATATATATATATATATATATATATATATATATATATATACACAATAAATATAAAAATGATGATTGCTGGAGCTGTGGCACATGGAGCTGTCAAGAGGGTCTCCATCAGCTGGTAAGTTTGGTGAAAAATGGAAGTTTTGTAGATTTTATTGGAACACAGTTTTTTGATATCTATGCCCAGTCAGATCAAAAGGTTCATCGTATTGGGTGGGAACATCCATTCTGAGCTGGTCATAGTTGGAAACGCAGTGGCATTGCCTCAGTTACGTGTGCTATCTTTTGGCTGCAAGGAAGTGAAATAATTTTTGAACGGTTTGGTGCATCTATTTTAAATGTAAGAGTTTTGCCAGGGTGATTATGTTGGTCCTGATTAGAATTAATTCCCAGAGGTCCAGTTAAATGCAGTATATAGAAACCTTCTTTAGATTGTGGAGGGTTTTCCAAGTGTCCTATTTAGCCACCTTAGGATCTGTTATTCTCTACTAAGGAATCTCTTGAGTCAAGTAAACAATGCAGAGGACAAAACAACAGAAGCATAGAGTGCAACTGGGGAGACATATCTTAGGACACATTGCAGTATCCGATCAGGATGGTAAAAACTGGTGAGTTCTTGCATTGTTCACCTAGCATGCATAATTATCATATGTATGGCGCACTATGGTCATAGTTGCTGATGCGCCCAATAAATCCCGAAACAAACAAACAAACAAACAAACAAGCATTGTTCACCAGAAGGCTGTGTGGGTCTTTTCTTGGTGTCTGCAAAGTGCTGCAAGAAGGTGAGTTGTTTAACATCCCAGGTGACTCCGAAATCAGTGTGGCATTGGAGGCAAATTGCTGCTATGGATAAAGGGATGGTTGAGTGGGAGAAGACAGAGAGTGGTAATCAATGGACACTGCACTTTGTGGACTAATGTTATTAGTGGAGTTCCCCAAGGTTCAGTGTTGGGTCCATTGTTGTTTTCTGTATTCATTAATGATATTGATTTATTTATTTTATTTATTTCGTATGATGTGATCAATACACGAAGGAACCAGTTTTTTTCTTGCTTCCTTCGTGTATCATGACCGGGATATCCAACCAACCGGTTAGTTCGGCGCCATCGTGATATCCAGCCCGAGGCGGGAATCGAACCCGCGCCCTTTGGGTTGCCAGACAGGCACTTTACCTGCCCGGCTAGCCCGGTCAGCAATGATATTGATGATGGTATATCAGGCTTAATGTCCAAGTTTGCAGATGATGCGAAGGTTGGCAGGGTTGTTAATGACACTAATGACAGTACGCTTCTGCAACAGGATTTAGAAAAGTTGAGCAGATGGGCTGAGAGGTGTCAACTGAAGTTTAACATTGACAAATGTAAAGTACTGCATATGGGAAGCAGTAACCCCAGAGTAACGTATCAACTGTGTGGTAGTACACTGACAGTGGTAGAGAGTGGAAAGGATCTGGAGGTAATTGTGCAGGCAGATATGAAGTTTTCTGAGCAATGCAGATGGTCTTCAAGAGTAGCTCATGGTGTCTTGTCAATGATATACAGGAATTTTTCTAGCAGGAATAAGGAGGTGATTCTCCCCTTGTATAAGGCAATGGTCAGGCCACACCTTGAGTACTGTATACAGGTCTGGAGGGAGGCCTCATTTTAAGAAGGATGTAGAGCTGTTGGAATGAGTACAGAGAAGGTCAACAAGATTACTGAATGAAACAAAGGGGTGCTCTTATGAAGAAAGGCTTAAGTTTTGCAAATTACAGTGTCTGGAGACTAGGCACCTACGAGGTGATCTGATTGAAGTGTATAAAGCCCTGAATGGTTTGAGCATGCTCAATGCTGATGGGATTCTTCCTCTTGCTCAGAATAATCGCCTGAGAGGGCATAAATTCAAATTGAGGTAAGGCAGTTGTAGGATAGATGTGCGGAAGTTTGTCTTTAGCCAGCGGGTGGTTGATTGCTGGTACAAATTTCCATCTGTCGTTGTAGAAGTTGATAGCTTGAACAGATTCAATGCAGAACTGGACAAACATTTGGAATGAGAAGGGGGTGTGTGCTTTTTTTTTTTTTTTGCTTTCTTGCATCATGTGCCCTTGCTAATGCTAATTCTGTGTGGCACCGCCCCTGTTTGCAAGAAGGCCATCTAGATGGACTGCAGTGTTATTTTTATTCTTTTATATGGAAAAGTGATCTAGGCAGACTTGCTGGGATATAACTCATAACTCTAAGCCAATAGCTTTTAGATAGTCTAGAAGATCAGAAATCTGGTGTGTTGCAGCCTGCAAGATATGTACAGCATCTTGGCACTCTTGTGAGGTGACAAAACTCGTGGAGTCGTCTGTGTACAAAATCAGCAACACGAAGGGGTTGAAGGCTACCTCAAAAAATATGCGGACAGAATGCCCCTTGGGGTATACTTCTGTTTATAGTGTACATGAAGCATATTGTTATTGTGCATCACAAGTATTTGTCTTCTACCCTGTGTAATTCTACTATGTAATTTTGAAGTGGTTCTTAAGTGGTTCTAAAGTAGGGAATTGATTGAGAATCTGTGATATGCAACTTTGATATCGAGGAAAAGTATTCTGAATATTGTATTTGAGAAATAAGCATACTTCTTTATATATTCCATATTGAACAAGGTCTCTTGTGAGTATTCCAAGAAGTTTTTCTTTTTGATACCAATTTCACAGTGCCTTTGGTTATCCATTTTGGTTTCTGCCTTGTACTATAACTTTTTAAGATTTTTTCTTAATCCCCTTTAAGAAAATGAAAAATCTTCCCTTCACTCACAGATGGGTGCACCTTTGTATAATGTTTGCCAGAAACTTTTGAATAATAATAATAATAATAAAAAAAAAAAAAATATATATATATATATATATATATATATTATATGAGTTTATATAGTATGCTGATAATTGTTATTATATGGATTTATGTGCTAGTGACATTACAGTGGCAATAAATATACTATGTCCATCATGTAATATATATACTGTATTATTTTGTTAAATATACGTATTAGTTTATGCGGAAGATTATCGTAAAATATATACCTAGAGAAACCTATGGAGAATGCATAGGTGAAGTATGTTACATATAAACAAAGGATAACATACAAAAACTTATCACTGCATAGCTTCTTCTGGGGTCACCTATCCAAATTAAAAGTAAAAACAATGATAAGGGGTTCTCTGTTTCTGTAATGATCAGTATGCACTATGGCAAAATCTATTTTGAGGTTATATAACAAATAATAGAATTTAGGATTATATAAAATATAGTAGAAATTAAGAAATTTTGAATTTATAATGCATAGTACACATTGATCATTGTTGATCCTACTATGATGGGTATCACCATGAAAAAATGTGCCATTTAGATATTTTCCCTTGAATTTCCTCCTGTTGATATTGAATTTAACCTAGTCCATTCACCATGGTAGAGCAGTGATACACAACCCACAGCTTGTGGGCTGTATCTGCCCCCTGAACATTTATTGCAGCCCATCTTATCCAATAACTGTAACCAAGTTACAAAGGAGGTTAGGCAGGCGAAGGCAGATTACGAGAAATCTTTGGCAAGGGATGCAAAGAAAAACAGCAAAGAGTTCTTTACTTATGTAAACTCTAGAAGGAAGGGGATGAATCAGATTGGTCCACTTGATATCGATGGGTCAACTGTTGATGATCCTGCTCAGGTAGCTAACAAACTAAATGAATATTTTGCATCGACATTCACACATGAGGAGTTATTTATCGAGGGGAATGCCAGAGGTGTATTCAACTCTAGCAGTAAGCTAGAGAATCTTGTAATAACTGAGAGTAAAGTGGAGGAGAAATTGTTGAAGATAAACACAAGAAAGGCACCTGGGGTGGATGGGATCTATCCAGTTATATTAAAGGAGGCAGCAAAGGAAGTAAGCAAACCCTTAGCCATAATTATGAGAGCTTCCTTGGACTCAGGGGAGGTACCCATAGACTGGAGATGTGCAAATGTGACCCCAATTCACAAAGGAGGATCAAAAGCTGACACAAGCAATTATAGACCTGTGAGTTTAACTTCTGTTCCAGGAAAATTAATGGAGGCACTAGTTAAAGAAGCACTGCAGGATCATTTAGACAAGACTTCAGTTATAGCTCGGACACAGCATGGTTTTGTTAAGGGGAAGTCTTGCCTGACCAATTTGATTGGATACTATGATGCAGTCACAAAGGAACTGGATGCAGGGAATAACTTTGATATTATATACTTGGATCTTAGAAAGGCTTTTGATACTGTTGCACATGGAAGACTGCTGCACAAATTGGAGCAGTGTAACATTGGAGGCAAATTGCTGCTGTGGGTAAAGGGGTGGCTGAGGGGGAGAAGACAGAGAGTGGTAATCAATGGACACTGCTCGTCGTGGACTAATGTTATTAGTGGAGTCCCTCAGGGCTCAGTGTTGGGTCCATTATTGTTTTCTGTATTCATAAATGATATTGATGATGGTATATCAAGCTTAATGTCGAAGTTTGCAGACGATACAAAGGTAGGCAGGGTTGTCAAGGACACTACTGACACTATGCTGCTGCAACAGGATCTGGAAAGGTTGAGCAGATGGGCTGAGAGGTGGCAAATGAAGTTTAACATTGACAAATGTAAAGTACTACACATGGGAAACAGCAACCCCAGAGCAACGTATCAACTCTGTGGTATTACACTGACAGTGGTAGAGAATGAAAGGGACCTGGGGGTGGTTGTGCAGGCAGATATGAAGTTCTCTGAGCAGTGCAGACGGGCTGCAAGAGTAGCTCATGGTGTATTGTCAATGATATATAGGAATTTTTCTAGCAGGGATAAGGAGGTGATTATTCCCTTGTATAAGGCAATGGTCAGGCCACACCTAGAGTACTGTATACAGGCCTGGAGGCCTCATTTCAAGAAGGATGTAGAGCTGCTGGAACGAGTACAGAGAAGGGCAACAAGATTAGTGAATGGAACAAAGGGGTGCTCTTACGAAGAAAGGCTTAAGATTTGCAAATTACAGTGTCTGGAGACTAGGCACCAGCGAGGTGATCTGATAGAGGTGTATAAAGCATTGAATGGTTTGAGCATGCTCAATGCTGATGGGATTCTTCCTCTAGCTCAGAAAAATCACCTGAGAGGGCATAAATTCAAATTGAGGAAAGACAGATGTAGGATAGACATGCGGAAATTTGCCTTTAGCCAGTGAGTGGTTGGTTGGTGGAACAGACTTCCATCCCTTGTCGTGGAAGTTGATAGCCTAAATAAGTTTAAGGCTCAGCTGGACAGGTATTTTGAACGAACAGAGGGGTGAAGTGGGAGTGGTTTTTTTTTTTTTTTTTTTGTTTTGGCTGATGCTGCATAAGCTTGCTTTCTTGCATCAAATGCCTCTACTAATGCTAATGCTAATAAGAATATTTCAATAAATTTTCATAAAACTTGCAGTTCAAGTATCAAAAGTAATAAGATAAATAGTTGCTGAAACATAAATGTTAATAATAACAACAGATATTGTCAGTGTCATTTCCACGCTGTATTTCTCTTGCATTGATGAGTAATGTCATCGCAACCAGCTTACAAATGACAATCTCAACTCAAGCAATACCATTAGTAAAACAGATATTGAAGCAGATTTAAGAGGTTTAGTCTCCTCTATGCAAGCTCAAAAATCTAATTAATAAATTTTACTATAAGTTTATTAATTCATAAAAAAAGCTTTGTGTTCTTTACTAACATAAATACAATTTTAAAGTTTCAAATAAAATTTCTATAAAAGTTTTATATACAATCCGAACTTATTTTGTTATATTTGTGAAAGTTATGTAGTCCTCAAGCAAAGACAAGATATTACAGAATTTGTAAAAAATGTCTATTGTGCTTGGTGACCAACATAAACAATGGGCTTCACATAAAGTTTGTCAAACCTGTGTTGAAGCATTGAGATTTAAAAAAAAATGGTAAAAAGAAGGCTGTGCCATTTACAAATCCCATGATTTGGCAGAGGCCTACAAACCGCTCTGATGATTGATACTTTCTATCTATCTTTTGCTTAGTTAATGTAGAGGGATACAATGCAAAGTGTAAGAAGGGCATTGCTTATACTAATATTCCATATGCCATTAGACCAGTCCCACATGGAGACAGATAATCTGCCAATTCCATACCCTCCACTTATATTGGAGAATGTAGCGGCAGAGAGTGATGAAAGTGAAGGTTCTGAAGGTGAAACTGAAGTCTAACCTGGAGACATTGAGTCCAGCCTTCAACTGTTTCCACACCATGAACTCAATGATCTGGTGAGAGATTTAAATTTACCAAAGGAATCTGCAGAACTCCTTGATTCTAGAATTAAGTCAAAAAACCTTCTAGCACATGGAATGTTTTTCTCATGGTACAGACACAGAGGAGGAGAACAAGTCCCCTACTTTTCTGAAGAAGATTCTATGATTATTGCAGTAATATAAATGACTTAATGAACTGTTTAGGAATTAGTTACATTTCTACACAATGGAGAATTTTTATTGACTCATCAAATAGGAGTCTCAAAGGTGTGTTGCTCCACAATGGAAATAAATATGGGTTAAGAGTGAGCTCACCCATATTTAACCCATATGGGTTAAATATGGGAGAACTTGAAGTTTTTGACAAATATTAAGTACGAAGAACATGGTTGGTTGTTCTGTGTGGCTTTAAAGTGATAGTTACTAGGACAGCAATCTGGCTTCACAAAAATGCCTTGCTTTTTGTGAGAGTAACTGTGAGTGGGACAGTTGGGCAAGGATATCAAGGTCTGGCGAAAGAGAGGCAATTTGTTGCCTGGATCAGAGAACATAGTTAATAAACCACTGTAGTCCCCAAAACTGTTCTCCTTTTACCCTTGCACATCAGGAGGCTTTACCTCAGAAAGAGGTAAAGCTTCCTGATGTACAGGTAAAGTCCCTGCTTCAATTACTTTTCTGCTAAATTCCCATTGATTATCCAAGAAAAGCTAAAACAAGGTATTTTTGTTGGACCTCAAATTCACAAACTGGTGAGGGACCAAGATTTTGAGGGAACTATGAATAAAAGAGAAAAACAGACATGAATTAGCTTCAGGTCTGTTGTTGAGAACTTCTTGGGGAAACAACAAGAATCCAGAATATAGTTGAAAATATGTTGGCAAACTTGAAAAAGCCGGACTGTAACATGAGCATCAAGGTACATTTTTTACACTCTCACATTGGCTGCTTCCGAGAAAAGCTAGAAAGTGTTAGTGAAGAACAGGGTGAGCGGTTTCACCAGGACATTAATGACATGGAGATGAGGTACCTTGGAGGTTGAATGTCAAATGATGGCTGACTATTTGCTGGATGCTGAAGAGGGACTGTAAAGTAGAAGGATCAGCAAAAAAAATCAAAGAATTAAAAATTTCACCCATTGTATTTATCAGTTTTTAAAATCAGAGGTGAGCATTTAGTGGGCTTTTTACCACACTGCCCTTTTTCTCTTTTAATAGTTTTCAGCGTGTATTTAAATATAAAAGTTTGGTAAAAGTAGCCATATTTTATAATTTCAGTGCACAAATTGTGCCAAAATTAATAAAAATTTGTGAAAAATCAAATTTTCTTATGTGATTTTTGAAGAAACTTGATGTGATGGAAACAAACAGAAGCCATTTTGAAAATCAGCATTAGAAAATGATTCAGAAACACCCTTTTCTGAGAAAATATCAGTGAAATTCTTTTCAAAATGCAGAGTAGTGTAATTTTTTTTTTTGGTAGTTGTTGGCGCATAGGCTTCTGTGGCCATAATGCACCTCCCAAGGTTTTTGCAGTACTTTGATCCAAGCCTGAGGCGGGAATCGAACCCGCGACCTTTGGGTTGCCAGGCAGGCACTTTACCCACCGGGCTAGCCCGGTCGGCCAGTAGTTGAAGGCACCACATTTTTACTTATTTCTCCTCCCCCCAATGTTTTTTCAAATGAAAATTGATAATTACGGATCAGAGACAATCATAAAGTGAAATAAGTAGGTGCCAGTTACCATAATCACTGGTTGGTAGAATCAGCCTCTTTATAGAATCAAATTTAAAAAAACCAATTCAAATGATTAAAATGAACTACACTTTCATTGTTATCATATGTTCAGTTGTAAGAATCAATTTTGACTGCCTTTGTGATATTTTTCTAAAGCATATTTCTGGAGGTCGTTACCATAAAACAAAAAACAATTTGCAGTTTTTGGTTTATTGGGTTTTTCTGTTTGTGCAATCTATTATAAACAGGTAGTAAACTCAATCTTATTGCATTTGTGATAAAACCGATTGCTGGAATTCTGTGAGGTTTTACATTATTATGCTGAAATATGTTTCCCCCTCCATGAAACCTTCAATCATATAAAAAACATAAATTTTCAGTATCTTCTCATCATTCCTAATTTTTAAGCATCATAAACTTGTTACTCTGTATCTTATTAGATACAGAGTAACAAGTATACAGAGTTGCACGTATTGTGGCTTGTAATTTGTGCAAACCATGTTCTTTGATATTGATTGCTTACCTTTTTACTGTTTTAAATTTTGCAACCCAAAAAAAAAAAAAGTCAGTAAACAGAAATATCAATTAGTTAGTATGTAAATACTGCAGTATTAATTAAGCTATGTACATAAACGTAAATTTAATTTATTTTTATTTTGCTAACCCGTATAAAATATTCTTCCAATTTTCATGTATCATTTAATTTTGTTAATTGATAATTAATCAGCATTGGTGAGGTAATAAAGTGTAAATTGTACTTAATATAGCTTTATTTTTACCGCCTGTGGATACCAGGGGCTCACATCTGGTGAGTATGGGTTTGGCACACCCAGGTTCCTGAGCTGGATATCATCATTCTTCTCTTTCTTGGTGATTCCCCTCTACTTCTCTCTCTCTCTCTCTCTCTCTCTCTCTCTCTCTCTCTCTCTCTCTCAGGGTGAGCCGAAATTTTTTTTTTTTTTGGCTGGTGTAGCATAAGCCTCGGGCTTCCTTGCACCATATTGTTAATAATAATAACAACAACAACAACAACAACAACAACATTCCTCCTATAGTAACTTATTAGAATATAATCCTGTTTTAACTTATTAGAATCGTCGTTTAATAGAATTAAAATTCAATTTGCAAATGTGATCACAGTGACTGGCTCTTACTATGTATCATAGTGAACGGTATTTTATTATGGAGAGTCCATCGTAAAGTGATTTGATTGTACAGTGAAAAAACGTAAAGTGGTCGGGTTCACTGTATTAACCAGAATTTGCTAAAACAGGCATAACACTGCTAAACAATGATAATCATGCAACCACCAATGTTTACAGTATTGCTGCTAACTGACGGACAGTATAAATAACGCACCTGCACTTGTGATTCTCTGACATAAACTAATGCTGCTATATATACACCAATGTTATAATTTAATGGAACTAAGTGGATTTACTGAATTCCAGTTGCGGTCACATAGTTGGTGAAGCAGATTAAGAACTTGTGGAAAAAAGAAACATAAACTATCATAGTAAACAGTGGCGGCTCGTGACTCTGATGTTTGGGGGTGCTGCATCTTAAAGTTACATTAAATTGCCTTGGTTATAAGACATGTAGACATACACAGTAATAATAATAAGCAAGTTAAAAATACTACAAAACATTAACTAGACATTTACCATTAACAGACTTGAACTTTTATTTAAAAACAAAATCAATTCTTCTGTTTTTATTTGTTGAAAATAGATTAATAACGTTTTCATTAAGTTTGGTGTTCTGTTGACCAAGCTTTTCTCTGTTGAAAGCATTGCTTGAGCATTTTGCCTTTCCTAATTCATAGTGCTGCTTAAAAATGTTTTTATTCTTTTTAGTAGTCATCGGAATGGTCAAAAGAACTTTTATGAGTTTTGTAAGTTCACCAAGAATTTCAGCTAAATTATTTTCTGAGGTAAATTTCGACAAGTCATTTAATTTGCAATAATTGTGTAGATCATGTCTACTATAGAAAACTTGTAATTCCATAAGAAGTTTTTCTCTTTCAATCATGGGATATGCCTCAGTAGTCTCCTGTACCTCTTCCAATGGCATTTTTGTATGAAAAATAACACAAAGTTTTCCCTATTAAACAATTTAGCAGCAATTAATTGCTTTGTAAAAGAATCTCTCACTTATGTCAAGACTTATATAGTCGCATACTTCCTTCGTTACAATCATGAATGTTTTTGAAGGATTTTCACAGTACATTGAATTCCTGATTTTTAGAATGGCATTCTTAAAGTTTCCTATGTATTCATGTATTTTAACTGCCTCAATTTCTTGAGATTGCATATGATTATAAATAACTTCCACGTGAGGCATTACAGTATCTGATGGAAAAGTTCTAACCAGAACTCGAATTTTTCATTACTCAAGATGTGCAAAATTCCAGTTGATTTTGAAATCGTGTTATCTGCATTTGCTGTCGCTTGTAGTTCCTCCATGCACTTTTTTAAGGATTCTAAATTTTCATAAACGCTATTCACGGTGCGTATATTGAAGTTCCATCTTGTAGGGGTAGGCTGGGCAACATAGCTGTCCATATGCTTTCTGAGAACAGAGAGACGCTGTGGTGATCTCGAGAAAAATTTTGGTATTGACACGAGGTTCAAAAAGAATATTCTTGAATCTCGGATACTACTTGCTGCATTTCTCATCATCAGATTCAGTTGGTGTGCATAGCAGTGAATAAAATGTGCATTTTTCTACACTTCTTTTATTTTAGCCTGAACTCCCCCTTTCTTGCCTTTCACCACACTTGTGCCATCAAATGTCTGAGTAAGTAGTTTTTGAGTATTTCCTTCAAGGATTTTGTCTAACTGATCTAAAATGCATTTCGATATTCTGTCTGCTGTTTGGTTTTCCAGAGTGAAAAAACCCCAAAAACACCCAAAAAATGTCTCCATTCAGTTCATATCTCAGAACAATTACCATTTGTATATGTTCTGAAACATCTGTTGTGTCATCAGCCATGACAGCTATGGATGACGCTTCTTTAATTTCTCTTTTTATTTCATCCCGGCATATTTGCAGCAAACAGTCAAGAATATCATTCTGAATAGTTTTTGAAATGCCTTTAAATGCTGCATTACTTTCTAAATGGTTCTTTATAATGGAATCTAATGTACAGGTGAAATTTAATAATCCTCTGAATACTCCTGGATTTTTAGAATAGTCTTTTTTGTTGTGTCTACGTAAAAGAATTTCAAACTGTCCGCAAAATTTAATGCAGTATTATTTTAGATAATAGCTCACGATTCTTGGTAACTTTTCTGTTACGTTTGCAGATCGAAAGTCTGTAGGCCTCGCTAAGCTGTTCATTAATATTTACGCTTCCTAAAAGGGATAGTGAAATCACATTATTAATATGTTTCTTCGAACTCTCATATTTTAGAGTTTTTTTTCTTTCATTCTGTTTATGTTTGTAAAGCCACTTTTTGTCTCCGCTAAGTCACCTCCGAACAGTAAACATGGAAAACAAAGCAATGCATTTTTAACTTCACAACGACAAAGCCAACTTTTCCTTTGGTACCATTCAGTTTTAAAACTGCAAATATATTTCTTATTATTACTTATTCCCTGCTGAGAAATTTGAATCTTTGGTGTGGGGCGGCCTTCTTTTTTTAATCAAATTTTTTTCTTGGAGAGATAATTGCGAAAAACTAAGTTGCTGAAGTTTATTTACTGTCACACGATTTACTTCATGAGGAGGCATGGAGGCCATGATCGAATCAAATTTCATAAAATCGTGTGTTGTAGAAATAATGCTTTACTTGCACATCTTTGTTGTAGAGTTGTGTGCTGTTGAAGCAGCCATATCATTTGTAAGAAAAAAATCATTAATTTTTGAGAAATTAGATTACAATTGAGAACCAGATAAATATGCGGAGATTAGATAGAAATTCCAATTGAATCTGTGCTGAAGATGTTATGATATACAAATTTGTATACATGTTAAAAAAGTTAAGAGCATTCTGGTAAAAATAAATTAGTATTAGCCATAGGGTGCAAGGAAGCCTAAGGCCTATGCTGCACCAGCTAAAAAAAGAAAGAAAAAAAAAGAGTAAAATAATAATAATAATAAAAAATAATAATTAAATAAATAAACAATAAAAGAAAAAGAAATAGACAACCTTTGTGTTTCTCTCTTCCCACAGGTAACTGTCCAGCCGACCTTTGAATTTCCCCAAACTGTCAGCCTCTACCATCCTGGGTGGCAGAGGCTGGCACCATGAATTATGGGAGCTTATTCCCATAATTTATAACTCACTGGCAAAAATAAAAAATTCCTGCAATCCAGTCTAAATATCCCCCCCCCCGTAACTAGAATTTATGGCCCCTAGTTCTAGAATCATTTATAACTATGAGAATTCGTCCTCTTTCATTTTACTTTTGCCTCTTGGAGTCTTAAAAATCTCAATAAAGTTTCCTCTAAGTTTCCAAGCTGTGCAACCCATATATTCAGTCTTTTCTCATATTTTACTTTTGCCTCTTGGAGCCTTAAAAATCTCAATAAAGTCTCCTCTAAGGCACCTAGTTTCCAAGCTGTGCAACCCACATATTCAGTCTTTTCTCATATGGATGCTGTTTTGCCAATCTCACTATGCAAGTTACCTGTCTTTGCCCCCTTCAAGAAGCTCGATGTCTTTTTTTTACGTGCAGTCTCCATACTTGAACACAGTATTCCAAGTGTGGTCTAACACAATACCCTTGTATAATGGGATTATGATGTCCTTATTTATACTAGCAAATGTTTAATAAACCATCGATAGGACACTGTGGACCTTCTTTGCAACCTGTCTGTAATGGTCGAAGAACTTTATGTCCAACCATATCGTAACTCCCAAATCCCTTTCTTCCACCTTATTTTGGAGACTGCACCTTATTTTAGGGTTACTGTGCTCCAGGTATGAGACCACCTCTGGATTAAAGCATAGTTGCCACTTGTAACCATCCCTGAAGTCTGTCTAGGTCACTCTGAAGAAGCTCTGCTTGGTGGTGATGATTAACTATTCTACCAATCTTTAAATCATCTGCAAATTAGACATCACGGCCTATATCCCTTCATCGATGTCATTTAAGAAAATTGAAAATAACAGTGGTCCCAATACTTATCCTTGGGGAACCCCACTTCTTACACTAACCCAATCTGAAGAATAACCATTTATCACAACCCCTCTGCCTCCTGCCCTGAAGCCATCCTGCTATCCATCTAAAGATTTTCCCTGTGATTTGAACCTGTTCAAGCTTAAAAAGTAACCACTCATGCTTTGCTGAAATCTAAACAAACAATGTCACAATTATTCTCTAAATCTAGCTAATGAGTGACTCTGTCAAAATAGCTAACCAGGTTTGTTAAACATGATTTTCCCTTTACAAAATCTTGCTGTGTATTCTTCAGACTTCCACTTCTATCTAAATAATCCGGAATACCATCCCTTATCATTGTCTTCATGATTTTCCGTACTACTGAAGTTCGACTGATGGGTTGGTAATTTCCCACTACACTCTTAGAACCGTCTTTACTTTATGCATTGGAGATATATTGGCATTTTTCCAGTCCAATGGAATCTCTCCTGGGTCCAGTGATGCTCATAATTAGCCATAATACCCCAGGAGCCTTACTTGCCTATAGACTAAAAGTTTTTTCGTTAAATAAGCATATGAAATTTCGACATCATTAATTTCAACTTCACTCCCATAATTCCTTATTGGTGTAAAGGGTTTTTCTTCTGTAAATATCGATGCAAAGTAACTGTTGAATCCATCTGCAACATCAGGTGGGGTATCTGATATCTCACGTCCATTACATAAGGGTCTAATCTGGTTTGTCCTTCTCTTCTTTGTATTTATATAGTATTAGTAATGGCTGCAAGGTGCAAGAAAGCCTATGGCTTATGCTGCACCAGCCAAAAAAAAAAAAAAACCCAAATAAAACAATGATAAAAAAAAAAAAAATAATAATAATAATAATAATAATTAATAAAAGAAAAGGAAATTAAACCTATCATCCTATGTGCTTTACTCACAATAAAGGTAACTATCCAGATGATCTTTGAATTTCCCCAAACTGTCAGCCTCTGCCACCCATATAGGCAACTTATTCCAGTAATTTATAACTCGCTGGCTAAAATAAAACTTCCTGCAGTCCAATCTAAACATTCCCCCCCCCCGTAACTTGAATTTATGTCCCCTAGTTCTGGCATCATTTATAATCTTGAAAATTTCATGCTCATTCATTTTACTAATGCTTCTCAGAGCCTTAAACACCTCAATCAAATCTCCTCTAAGGTGTCTAGTTTCCAAACTCTGCAACCCACATATTCGAAGTCTTTCTTCATAAGGACGCCCTTTTGCTGATCTCGAGTTACCCGTCTTTGCACTCTTTCAAGAAGCTCGATGTCTTTCTTTAGGTGCGGTCTCCATACTTGAACACAGTGTTCCAAGTGTGGTCTAACAAAAGCCTTATATAATGGAATTATCACGTTCCTATCTCTACTTGCAAAAGTTTGATAGATCATCGATAGGACACCATGGGCCTTCCTTGCAACCTGTTTACAATGCCCAGAGAATTTCATGTCCGACTGTATCATAAAACTCCAGTACTGGGTTTAGTTGAACTCTACCAAGTGAATAAGTTATTTTGGGATTACTGTTTCCCAGGTGTAATACCTTACACTTTGTTGGATTAAAGCATAGCTGCCATTTTTCTGACCATTCCTGAAGTCTGTCTAGGTTTCTCTGAAGAAGCTCAGCTTGACAATGATCATTAACTACTCTACCAATTTTAACATCATCTGCAAATTTAGACATCACGCCCTCTATCCCTTCATTGATGTAGTTTATGAAAATTAAAAACAACAGTGGTCCTAATACTGATCCTTGGGGAACCCCACTTCTTAAATCAACCCAATCTGAGGAATAGCCATTTATCGCAACCCTCTGCCTCCTGCCCTGAAACCATCCTGCTATCCATCTAAGGATTTTCCCAGTGATTCCAACCTGTTCCAGCTTATAAAGCAACCACTCATGTAGGACTGAGTCAAAAGCTTTGCTGAAATCTAAATAAACAATGTTGAAATTATTCCCTAAATCCAGCTCGTTTTGAAAGTGACCCTTTCAAAATAGCAAACCAGATTTGTTAAATATGATTTTCCCTTTACAAAACTATGCTGACTATCCTTGAGAATTTCAGTTCGATCCAAATGATCCTGAATTCCACCCTTGATCATTGTCTCCATGATTTTCCCTACCACTGAAGTCAGACTGACAGGTCGATAATTTCCCACTTCACTCTTAGAGCCACCCTTATGTATGGGAGATACATTGGCACTTTTACAATCCAAGGGAATCTCCCCAGAGTCTAGTGATGCTTGCATAATTAGCCTCAATGGTTCAATGCACTCATTTGCCACCTCCCTTAAGATTATAGGGTATATTCCATGAACTCCAGGAGCCTTACTGGCCTGTAGGCTCGAAAGTTTTTTCATTAAATAATCTTGCGAAATTTCAATATCATTAATTACATATTTTTCAGCTTCGCTCCCACAATTTTCCATTGCCACAAAAGGCTTTTCATTTGTAAATATTGATGCAAAATAACTGTTGAGTTCATCTGCAATGGCAGCTGGTGTATTTAATACTATCCCCTTTCCCTTACGTAAAGGTCCGATCTGGTTTGTCCTGCTCTTCTTAGCATTTATATATGTGAAGAATTCCTTACCCCCCCCCCCTTTGCTCTGTTTGCTAGTGATTTCTCATAAACTGCCTTTGCCTGTCGAACCTTTTCTGTGGCTCTATTACAGATCATCTTGTAGCTGTTATAGGCTTCAGTACTTTTTATTGTTCTGTAACCTTTCCATGCCACCTTTTTCTGCTCAAGTAATGTGGCAACTTCACTATTCATCCAACTTGGAACCCTCCTCGTGGAGTATTTTTTTAATGGTAAATACGCATTCAAGGCATCTGTGATTAATGTTTTAAAAGCATACCACAGTTCAATTGTATTCATTCTCTGTGCGATATCTACCCAGTTAATGATATCTACCCAGAGGCCATGTAGTACCTTAAGGCATCTTAATTTCCTTTTCTGAAATTAAAACCCATTCCTTTGCCTTTTACTACTGCTACCTCACTCATCATCATCCACCGTAGAACTCCGTGATCACTTCCTGCTACTGGTTCCTCTATTGTCAACCCTGTTATGTCATCTGATTCATGGGTGATGATGAGGGCTGGGATATTCTTTTCTCTAGTACTTTCCCTGATATGTTGATACAAATAACAGTCATCTAGTTGATTTAAAAATTTTGTTCCCCATGTCGAGTTTCCTTCCCATTTACTCCAATCAATTAGAGGCAAATTGAAATCACCATAATAAGATATTGACGCTTACTTGCCCATTCCATTTGCATGTAGAGGCTTTCGTCATAATCTTCACAATCACCTGGTCTGTAGATTACTCCTACTCGCATTATACCTTTGTTTCCAACTATCTCACACCATACAGATTCTATACTAAGGTTAAACGTCTGAATCCTGGAAAGCTATTGTCACACTCAGGCTGCTTCTGATAAGAAGCATTACCCCACCACCCCTTGTATCTACCCTATCTTTCCGAAATACATTTTACAAGCTGTACTGAAACTCATCATCCCCAATTTCCGGGTGGCACCACGTCTCCGTAAACCCTATTATGTCCGCCTTACTTGTTTTAACCAGCAGTTCGAATTCGCTCATTTTATTGACGACATTTCTAACATTACTATATAAACAATTAAGACTTACTGTTATTGTATATTTAACTACCCTAACACAACCCTTGAAGTTTTTTAGGCTCTCTTCCCTGGCATTAGCTACCTGCTCACTTGAAACGTTTCTGTCCCCAGAACATTTAGATAATATGTCCAGTTAGGGTAACAGATAAGAACTCTTGAACTATTTCACACCATACAGATTCTATACTAGCATGTGAAATGTCTGAATCCGGGAAAGCTATCGTCGCACTCAGGCTGCTTCTGATAAGAAGCATTACCCCACCACCCCTTCTATCTACCCTAAAAAAAGTAAAGTAAAGTGCAGCCATTATCAACCCACTGCAGGATGGAAGCCTCCTCAACAATTCATGCTGAGGGAAATGGACCATAATCTGCCACGCTGGTCCAGTGCGAGTTGGCAGATCGACCGTATTCAGCAGTCAGGGGCTTGAACCCCGGTCTACTCAGAGAGCGTGTGCTACTGCACTCCCGCTCCTGCCCACTCGGCTACGGAGGCCGTCTATCTACCCTATCCTTCCTAAATACGTTATACAAGCCGTACTTAAACTCATCATCCCCAATTTCCGGATGGCACCACGTCTCTGTAAGCCCTATTATGTCCGCCTTACTTGTTTTAACCAGCAGTTCGAGCTGGTTCAGCATATAGTGAATATCTGCCCCCATGGCCTTGTTTAAGAATCGAAAACATATTCGAACAGTGCGAACACTCAGGCTGCTTCTGATAAAAAGCATTATGTGAAGAATTCCTTATCCCCACTCTTTGCCAGCTAACCTTTTATGTGGCACTATTACAGATCAATTTGTAGCTGTTATAGTCTTCAATACTTTTTATTGCCCCGTAACTTTTCCATGCTGTCTTTTTCTGCTCAAGTAATCTGGCAATTTCATGATGCATTCAAGGCTTCCATGATTAATGTTTTAAAGGTATACCATAATTCAATTGTATTTGCTCTCTGTTAGATATCTACACAGTTAATAGAGGCCATGTAGCACCTTAAGCCATCATAATTTCCTTTTGTGAAATAATTATTATTATTATCATCATCATTAGCCGTATGGTGTAAGGAAGCCTGAGGCTTTTACTGCACCAGCCAAAAAAAAATTTCTGAGTTAGCCTGTGAGAGAGAGAGAGAGAGAGAGAGAGAGAATAAGAGTCAGAAGGGAATCATCAAGGAAGAGAAGAATGATGGTATCCAGCTCAGAACGCTGGGTGTGCAAAGCCCATACCCATCAGATGTGAGCCCATGGGGTTATAACCAGTGGTGAGCTGTGAATATTTTAACAATGGGCTTGCAGTTTTGCCGACTTTTTGATATGAAACATCCTTGGGGATTCTTGCTGCAGATGACATCACAGAAGTGATACCTACAGCAGATGACATCACAGAAGTGATATCATCTGCTGTAGGCTTCCGCCTGGGGCACTTCCCATGTTCATACTACTAGTCTGCGCCGAGCAATCACTAGTAGTGTGATTAGAGCGCATGACACATTTTTCGTGACCGGTATGATATCTCGAGTCAGCCAGGTCATCATGCCCCCCCCCCCACGATAATACCTGGATATGATAGTATCTTGAGTTCTAACTTTTTAGAATTTTTGAATAATATGATGTCATAATCATACTTCCTGAAGTAAGTATGATTGCAACAATACAAGTATTTGTCAACAATTTATTTTTTCGTCTTGCATTCCATTGTTAGGTGCTCCGAACAGCTGCGTATGTCGTTTCAACTACAAGATTGGTATTTCAATCAATGCTGTTTTCTAGACATTTAGATATTTTGCAATCGCAAATATACATCTCTTACTTTAGTTATAAATCCATTGTATCTTGTCTTCCAGAAATTATGAAAATTTCTGTGAATGTTCAATAAAATATTTACAATACAGAAGCTCTTTTATTTCGTAATCAATATACAAATCAAAATACCTAAAAGAAATGTGAAGGATTCACATAATACCATCTACCACTTTTTTATTCGTCTCTCTCTTTTTTTTAATGGATACATTTTTTCATGATAAAATTGTAATATTGCAAATAAAAAATAACACGAAATATTTCCCACTCTACAATATAAATACAAATATTACATAAAAAACAAACTCTTCTAGAAAAGGTACACAAAAATCACAGATTACATGAAAAAAATTATTATACAAATATTCAAGAAAAATTTATTCTGAAAATTGCCATATACAATTTACTTCTTTATTAATATTTGTTTTCGATCTTCTGCTTTGCTCAATAGCTGAGCGATGATTTGATGTAACGATCCCGATCAAATTGAAGCAATGGTTTCCATTTAGATATATGGTCTTCATAATCTGCAATGTGTTGAATTGTCACAATATTATTCATTACGCTGAAACCTCGCTCAGCTTCAGCACTGCTAATCGCAATGGTTTAAAAGATATTTCTGGCTTTCTTAATTGAAGAGGGAATTTCACTCGATTTTAAAGATAAACTGTCTTCAACAAAATCTCTAAAATCGTTAATTTTTATTTCATATTTTATCATAAAACTTAAATTTCTTATTCGTTTTTTACCGTCTTGCCACAGAGACGAAAGTTCTTTCATATTCCATGATTCCAGATAGCATATGCTTAAAATTTCTTTCAATTCCTCATCATCAATAGTATCATTATATTCTTTATTTAATTTAAAATTACTCTGTTGCATTAATAACTTAGATTTAATAACCTGTCACAAGGTCATTTTTTAAATGTGTTCTTACTTTCGATTGCTTCAAATTCTTTCAACTTCAACATGCTCTCAATTTCAGCTTCATAAATTTCCTTCAGAATTTTTATAGAATAATTAATTTCCTTCAGAATTAATAGAATAATTAATTTATCTGCTTTTACTATAGTAATTCTGCAACTTTGTAAAGCTTCTGTAAATCCCACCAACCCTCAATTGCCGTCTGCAAGCTACAAGCTACCCATCATGGCAAGAACAAATTCCGGAAAAAAATATCTGCCAGAAAAAATATCCCTTGTAAAAATGTTCCATTTTCTCGTTATTATTATAATAAGATTATTTAAGTAGGTAAAACTGCAGATCAGTGATTGACAGAAGCCACTCACTGCTTTCTCCACTCACTATGCCTAGGGTGTTTTTCCCCCACTTGATGATGTTTTTAAATCACGAACTCATTTACCGATTTTAAAACAGCTGTATGGGGGGAAAAACACCCTAGGCATATCAACGGCCTCAGTTAAGATCCACCCCCCTCAATGACACAAATCAATCAGAAAGAAAACGCCTTCACAATAATCACCTTCACTGAATCACAAAATTCGACAGTACAATCAATCCGTTCTACGACAACGCACACTGCACGGAGACAAGTGTTACCCAAATAATGGAGTTTAGCCTTTAACTATTATTATTAAGATTATTTAAGTATATTAAGATTATTATAATACTTAAACGTTTGATTATAATTTGTATAATTTTTTGCAAATTTTAATTTGTGATTTTGATATAATTAAACTGTGATTACTGTCAGTAATGTGGTGTTTGTGAAATATAATTGTATACTGTCATTATTTTAGCATTAAGAAATATTTCCTTTTGTTTTCTCATATTGCCGTCCGCAAGCTGCAAGCTTCCCATCGTGGCCCGAACACATGGCTGATCGTTATACAGTAGTTTCCACCTCGAGTACTTTAGCAATAATCCTTAATTCGTGCTAATTTTTTGGAGATTGTTGATATAATGCATATAGTTTTTTTTTTTTTTTAATTATTGCCTGTATGCCATTATATTTTGCAACGTTTTCTTCACAGTGAAAGCCTCAACACGGTTTCCAAATCTGCCAACATTTCATCTTCGAAAGTTTACCTCAAAGTTGCCTCATTCCCCTCCCCCTCCCCTCCCCCCTCAATGTCGCTACTGTCACTAGTTCTTTGAATACTGTGCAAAATATCAGAATCACTTGGATATTCAGCTACTGTAACCAGGTAACCATAGACAGGAGAAATTTACTGGAAAGCATGGATCACTCACTTCTCTGAAGAACATATGCCCTTTTGTCAGAGTAAAGGGGAACCCACAATACGGGTTATATTAACTGGTGCCACTTCTCGGAATGTGGCTCCATAGGTTTTACGGACACTAGTAACATTGTGGAACGGTAATCCCTTTCACTCTTAATTCGCGCTTTCTGATTACCTAAATTGCCTAAAGACCAGAGGTGAGAACAATGCATACAAAGTTGTCTCTCGTAATCCGTCGTTCCACGGAAATTATTTTCAAAGTTTCCGTAGAAACCAAGGAGAATTCAAAAAAATTCACTATGAAGAAGTTCGTTAAACAGAGATCTGACTGTAATTAACTCAAAAATGAAGCAATTTTAAAATACATAACTGGTCAACTGTGCCATTAAAATGCTGGGGATGAGGCCCTGCTCGCTCTACTGTAGTTCCGGCTCTGGATACTCAATAATTAAATTCAGGATTTCATTTGTAAAATAAATAATCATTTCAACAATGGGCTCGCAAATTTTCAAAAAAAATAATAATAATAATAATAATAACAGTGGGCTCTTGCGAGCCCACTATAGCTCACCACTGGTTATAACCCATTCCTTTGCCTTTAACTACTGCTACCTCTCTCTTCATCATTGGTGCCTCCGTAGCCAGGTGGGCAGGAGCAGCAGTTCGTAGCACACGCTTCTTGATTAGACCGAGGTTCGAGCCCGTGACCACCAAATATGCTCCAGGTGGGCAGGAGCAGCAGTTCGTAGCACACGCTTCTTGATTAGACCGAGGTTCGAGCCCGTGACCACCAAATATGGAGGATGCGGAAAGGTCAGGGAATGACCACCGCATATCCCCGGAGCAATATTGCCTTAGTAGCTAATGCTCCTAAAAACCAAATAACAAACAAACAAATATCTTCATTGTCCACCGTCGAAGTCCTTGATCACTTCCTGCTACTGGTTCCTGTACTGTCAGCCCTATTATGTCATCTGGTTCATGGGTGATGATTAGGTCTAGAATATTCTTTTCCTAGTACTTTCCCTGACTTGTTGATACAAATAACAGTCATCTAGTTGATTTAAAAATTTTGTTCCCCGATGTAGTTTCCTTCCCATTTGCTTTAATCAATTAGAGGCAATTAAAATCACCCATTATAAGACATTCACACTTACTTGCCCATTCCATTTGTATGTAGAGGCTCTCATCATAATCTTTACAATCACCTGGCCTGTAGATTATGCCTACTCTTGTTATAATTAACTGAAAGTTTAATTTCAACTATCTCACACCATACAGATTCAATACTAGCATATGGCTGCTTTTGATAAGAAGCTCAGGCTGCTTTTGATAAGAAGCACGATCCCACCACCCCTTCTATTTGCCCTATCCTTCCTAAATACATTGTACATCCTGTACTGAAACTCATCATCCCCATATCTCCAGTTGGCACCACATTTCCATAACCCCTGTTATGTCAGTGTTACTTGTCCTAACCAGAAGTTAGAATTCATTCATTTTATTGACAACACGTCTGACATTACTGTATAAACAATTATGACTTAGTATTCTTGTTTAGTTAACTACCCAAACACACCCTTTGAAGTTATTTAAGCTTACTTCCCTGGCTTTAGCTATTTGCTCATTTGAAATGTTTCTGCCCTCAGAACATCTTGCTAATATGATATGTTGCAGTAACAAACAAGAACTGTTGAGCTATGTTCAAGCGTTACTTTGACAAATTTTAATTTATGGAGGGTTTCTTTCCTTTCATCGATGATTTGATGGAATGCCAATTGAGTGTCATGATAATAGTGTATTGATTCCCTTATACAGGGTGATTCAGGAGGAATGGTAAATATTTTGGGAGGTTATAGTATCGATTATTCTGAGTAAAAAAAGTTCATATAAATGTGTGTCCAATTCTCAATGGATATGGAGATATAGCTGTTTGAAACAGGCATGCACAAAGCCATTATGAGAGGTATTAGAGAATGATAAATGACTTATTGTTTGTATTTATTGACTTTTTGAATGATACAAAACACAAATTTGTTCTTTTGAGTGTGAACTACTAAATGTGATTTGAGATTACGTAATCTCAAAAGTGCCTTGCCACATATATCACACAAAAAAGTTTCTCCTGGGTGTGAAGCAGTAGATGCTCCTTCAGATGGTATGATTGTGAAAATAGCTTATCACATATTTCACAAGAGAAGGGCCAAGTGAGCTCACCTGACAGCAAAAATGCCTTGTGGCATATTTTACAAGAATGAGGTTTGTCTTTGAAATGAACGATTAAATGCTTTTTTTAGATTATATAACTGGGTGAATGATTTGCCACATATTTTGCAGCAAAATGGTTTCTTTTCAGCATGAATGAATAAATGTCTTAACCCCCAGGGCTTACATCTGGTGAGTATGGGCTTGGCAAACCGAGGGTCCTGAGCTGGATATCATTCTTCTCTTTCTTATTGATTCCTTTCTACTTCTCTTTCTCAGGGGGTAACTCAGAATTTTTTTTTTTTTTGGCTGGTGCTGCATAAGCCTCAGGCTTCCTTGTACCATATGGCTATAATAATAATAATGCCTTTTGAGCTCACATGAATTTGAAAATTTGAAAATAATTTACAAATTTTTTACAGTTCACAATAAATGTTCGAAAATCCCACCGCCAACCTCAATGCACTTTGTTACTCTTCTAGTAATGTGATGTGTTGTTCTTCTGAGTTCATCTTGGCATTTCTTTATGGGGGCAGCAGTATCCAAAATGCGAGCAAGCAATTCGTCTCTTGAATTCAAATTTTCTTTGTATACTGCGCTTTTTATCTAACCCCACAAACAAAAATATAACAGTGTGAGGTCTGGAGACCTTGGTGGCCAATGAATGGGACCACTGCAGCAGATCCATCGTTTAGGGAAAGTTCAATTTAGATATTGTATCACCAGATGGGTATAATGTGCAGGATCTCTGTCATGCTGAAAGTACATACCAATCCTTATAGCCAAGGGAACACCCTCCAATAGTAGTGGAAGTTTTGCTTGATGTTTGTGGAGCAGTCGGGTACAGGACATGATACTGCCATGGGCAATGTCTTTGTGCGTGCGCGATGCAAGGAGTGTAAGGAAATCAGGCGACAACTCAGCATTGTTATGGGCCTATATGAGAGCTTGAAGGACAGGGTGGATGCCCTCGAAAGATTAAAAGTGAGGGGCCCATCAAGCTCTCAGCTGCCCACACCAATGCCAGAGCTTGCACTTGGTCATCATGCAACACAGCGGCAGCCCCCCAAGGCAGAATGCGCTGGTCCCAAAGGAACTAGTAGTTGTTGATCGCTCTATTGTCAGGGAAACGGGAAACATGCTTTGTAAAAAGGATAGGTGGAACAGGACCAGGGTATGTCTGCCAGGGGCAAAGGTTGATGACGTTGTAGAGTGGATATCATCTTTTAAGGGCACAAAAGGTGATATAGTTGTACACGTTGGCACTAATGATATTAAGAGTAGGAGACCGGCGGAATTACTTAACAAGTACAGGTCACTGTTGAAAAAAAGCCGTGAATTAGGGTTGAATTTGAAAGTGTCTGCAATTCTGCCCAGACACGATAGGAGGGAGTATATGATGAGAGCCCTGTCGATCAGTTCGGCCCTGAAAAGATTGTGCAAGGCTCAAGGGGTAGAATTTTTTTCAGCCTGGTCTGTACTTGTTAACAGGAGAGACTGCTTCTACAGGGATGGGATTCACTTAAATAGAAAGGGTGCAAGAATGTTTGCTGATGCTATCGAGGCAGTGTTAGGTGAGTCGGAAAACTGCTAGATTGGGGGATACAAGGACTAATAGATTAACAGTAGCCACTGGCAGAGGTGAAAGTGATTCTTGCACTGCTTCTATTGGAATGAGCAGCAGCCTGGAAAATAAGATGCAGGATATTTCAGAGACTGCTGGGAATCATTGGGGTACAAGTAAACACATGGGTTGTGTTAGGGTAGTTAAGAAAAAGAACAGGTGCATGTATACTTGCGTGTACACCGATGCTAGGAGTTTAGTAAATAAATTTGATGAATTTGAGGTATTGCTCAAAACATCAAAGGCAGATATTGTTGGGATTTCAGAGACGTGGTGTCACACAGATATAAGGAATGCAGAACTGGAATTTGGGGATTGCAATGTCTACAGAAAGGATAGACAGGATAGGAAGGGAGGAGGGGTTATACTATTAGTTAAGAAATACATAAAATCCAAGGAAGTGAAGCCAGTCGACATCGTTGGACAGTGCAGTGTCGAGTCAGTTTGGTGTGACATAAGCATTGGAAGATCAAAATTGAGAGTAGGAGTGTGCTATAGGCCTAATGACTCTGATGAGTATAATAAGAAACTGTACAGGGAAATAGAGTGGGCCAGTAAATCAGAGAGTCTTATAATGGGGGATTTGAATTTCACAGATATTGACTGGAATTTGGGGGGGTGGTCATTCACACACTAGCAAGGCTTTTGTGGATTTATTGGATGATTGTTTTCTACATCAGCATGTTCAGGAGGCAACTAAAAAAAAGTAAAGTAAAGTGCAGCCTTTATCAACCCACTGCAGGATGGAAGCCTCCTCAACAATTCATGTTGAGGGAAATGGACCATAATCTGCCACGCTGGTCCAGTGCGGGTCGGCAGATCGACCGTATTCAGCAGTCAGGGGCTTGAACCCCGGTCTACTCAAAGAGTGTGTGCTACCGCACTCCCGCTCCTGCCCACTCGGCTACGGAGGCCACTAGAGGGAGTAATACTCTTGATTTGATTATCAGTAGCGATTCTTCATGCATTAAGAATCTTCAGATAAATGAACCACTAGGTGGCAGTGATCACAGTGTGCTGAAGTGGGATTTACTCAAAGAGGTAACTACCATTAAGGTAAAGGGAAGGGTTATTGCTTTCGTAATGGCGACTACGATGGACTGAGACAGTATTTAAATTCTATACAGTGGGACCAACTGATGATGTTACCAACAGCAAATTCAAAATGGGAAGCATTCAAAGAACTTATCTTGGAAACTACTAGGCTTTACATACCAACTAAGAAATATTGTTCAGGGTTTAGGCCAAAATGGATGTCAGATGAACTAATGAGGCATATGTCAGAGAAGAAAAATGCATGGGATACATACAAATTAACACGTGACACAGAAGCCTATGGTAGATACAAGTTGATCTGTAACCAAGTTACAAAGGAGGTTAGGCAGGCGAAGGCAGATTACGAGAAATCCTTGGCAAGGGATGCAAAGAAAAACAGCAAAGAGTTCTTTACTTATGTAAACTCTAGAAGGAAGGGGATGAATCAGATTGGTCCACTTGATATCGATGGGTCAACTGTTGATGATGATCAACAAACTAAATGAATATTTTGCATTGACATTCACACATGAGGAGTTATTCAGCGAGGGGAATGCCAGAGGTGTATTCAACTCTGGCAGTAAGCTAGAGAATCTTGTAATAACTGAGAGTCAAGTGGAGGAGAAATTGTTGAAGATAAACACAAGAAAGGCACCTGGGGTGGATGGGATCTATCCAGTTATATTAAAGGAGGCAGCAAAGGAAGTAAGCAAACCCTTAGCCATAATTATGAGAGCTTCCTTGGACTCAAGCATTTGCACATCTCCATGGACTGGAGATGTGCAAATGTGACCCCAATTCACAAAGGATGATCAAAGGATGACACAAGTAATTATAGACCTGTGAGTTTAACTTCTGTTCCCGGAAAATTAATGGAGGCACTGGTTAAAGCAGCACTGCAGTATCATCTAGACAAGACTTCAGTTATAGCTCGGACACAGCATGGTTTTGTTAAGGGTAAGTCTTGCCTAACCAATTTGATTGGATATTATGATGCAGTCACAAAAGAACTGGATGCAGGGAATAACTTTGATATTATATACTTGGATCTTAGAAAGGCTTTTGATACTGTTGCACATGGAAGACTGCTGCACAAATTGGAGCAGTGTGGCATTGGAGGCAAATTGCTGCTATGGATAAAGGGGTGGTTGAGAGGGAGAAGACAGAGTGGTAATCAATGGACACTGCTCATCGTGGACTAATGTTATTAGTGGAGTCCCTCAGGGTTCAGTATTGGGTCCATTATTGTTTTCTGTATTTATAAATGACATTGATGATGGTATATCAAGCTTAATGTCCAAGTTTGCAGACGATACGAAGGTTGGAAGGGTTTTCAAGGACACTACTGACACTATGCTGCTGCAACAGGATCTGGAAAGGTTGAACAGATGGGCTGAGAGGTGGCAAATGAAGTTTAACATTGACAAATGTAAAGTACTACATATGGGAAACAGTAACCCCAGAGCAACGTATCAACTCTGCGGTACTACACTGACAGTGGTAGAGAATGAAAGGGACCTGGGGTGGTTGTGCAGGCAGATATGAAGTTCTCTGAGCAGTGCAGACGGGCTGCAAGAGTAGCTCATGGTGTATTGTCAGTGATATATAGGAATTTTTCTAGCAGGGATAAGGATGTGATTATTCCCTTGTATAAGTCCATGGTCAGACCACACCTAGAGTACTGTATGCAGGCCTGGAGGCCTCATTTCAAGAAGGATGTAGAGCTGCTGGAACGAGTACAGAGAAGGGCAACAAGATTAGTGAATGGAACAGAGGGGTGCTCTTACGAAGAAAGGCTTAAGTTTTGCAAATTACAGTGTCTGGAGACTAGGCACCAGCGAGGTGATCTGATAGAGGTGTATAAAGCCTTGAATGGTTTGAGCATGCTCAATGCTGATGGGATTCTTCCTCTTGCTCAGAATAATCACCTGAGAGGGCATAAATTCAAATTGAGGAAAGACAGATGTAGGATAGACATGCAGAAATTTGCATTTAGCCAGCGGGTGGTTGGTTGGTGGAACAGACTTCCATCCCGTGTCGTGGAAGTTGATAGCCTAAATAAGTTTAAGGCTGAGCTGGACAGGTATTTTGAATGAACAGAGGGGTGAAGTGGAAGTGGTTTTTTTTTTTTTTTTTTTGGCTGATGCTGCATAAGCTTGCTTTCTTGCATCAAATGCCTCAACAAAACTAAGTTCGTTTTGCAGAAAAACTGTGTAAATTGGGCCTGTAACACAACGGGCCCAATCATCTGATTGTCAGTGATACCGCACCATCACACAATTACAGAGAAGCGAAGTTTAAAATTTGTTTCTACAGTGGCATGTGGATTTTTGCCTGACCACCTATGAGAGTTACCGGTGTTGTTGATACCATCATGGGTGAAAGTAGCTTCATCACTGAACAGTATTAATGGAATTAATCGGCGATTAATATTTACTCACCGACAAAATTCCCATCGCTGGGTGTCGTCTCCTGGTTGAAGGTGTTGCACCCACTGTATGTGAAATGGATACAAGCCGTGCTCACATAATGTTTGCCACACTCTTGTCTGTGGAACACTGATACACGTAGAAATTATTCATGTGCTAATAGTAGGACTACGTTCTACCTACTGAAGAATGTGTTCTAATTCATCCACATTTTGTTCATTTGCACGTTCAGAAGAAATATGAGTGCTGGGAACTGTACCAGTCTCACGCAGTTTGGTGTAAACACTAGGAAATGCTCTTGAATCTGGTATTCTGCAGTTAGGAAACTGTTGATGATATTCTCTACAAGCAGCAGTAGCACTTCCACCACAAAAACCGTAGACAAACACAGCATATTCACATTTGTGAAGATGTATGGCATTCTTAATAACACCTCTTACACCAAACAGCATCAGGGTATAACTGCTTCTTGGTCACATCAGATTCAGGGAGCTGTGCCTGCCAGTTTCAAACAGCTCTGTACTCTGTATCCATCGAGAATTGGACACACGTTTATATGAACTTTTTTACTCAGAATAATCAATACTGTAACCTCCCAAAATATTTACTATTCCTCCTGAATCGCCCTGTATAATTATTTCTTGGTAGCATTTGTTTTTGAGAGACAGCAGCTAAAGAATAAAAAGAAATAATAATTTATGGATTTCTGTTGGTCTGATTGTGATGAAATCTGGGCAGGCTTAGTGTTATTACTTGCAAATGGACATAATGGACAGACATTGTGAAGGCAATAGGCACATTACAGATATATGCTCAAGCATCTAAAAAGCACCGGCTTTTACATCTTATGATGTAGTATCATCTTATGCTTCTATATCTTCAAGCATTGTGACATAAAAAATCATTGTAACAACCAAATAGTGAAAAAACAGTAATCCAGACAATATATAGACAATTTTAGCTTATTCTTTCCAGCAAAGTAAAATGACTTCAGAAAATTAGTTGCAAATAACCATATTATCTTTCTCCAAAATGTACAATGTTATGAACCCTCTTTTCGCTCCTTAATCAGTGAATTTTTTTTATGTTCTTTGATGCATGATTACCAAACTAATAATGCTAATCTTAGTAGTTCAGTCAATACCCATGGAGAATGAATTTCAAACATTTGTATGATTTTTTTATAGAGCCAAAGGAGGGTCCAGAACATTTCCAGTGGAGAGAAGATTATATGTGACTAATTTTTACCATAGTGATAGCGTCCTTAGGAACACATAAACTAATTTTGTGTATTTAATGCAATGGACTAGTATTTTTTGCAACTTATAATTTCAGTTTCCATGCTATGCCTTTTGCACAAAATGGGTGCTGTAAAAGTTTTGTATAGAAGCATGCAATGTTTCTACATCTTGTGATGTTTAAGCATCACATTGTGATTTTCTGCTTAATAGTACCGATGCAGTATGCAATAACTCTACACCATAAGATGTAGAAGCAACACCCTAGTTAAATATAGAAAATTAACAAGTTCCTAAACCATATTTAGGAATAAATAAATATATCAATTTTGTGTTTTTGTTGGGATATTGGTATTTTTTACAACTTGTAATTTTTTCAATTACCATGTCATCGTTCCTTTTGCCTTTCACAGAAAAAGGATCAAAATACAGTGCATTCTCGATATAACACCCTTATACGTACAGTGGTTTCAGATATATACCATGAGTATGATCATGTCCCCCAAAACAAATTACGAAAAAAAAAAATAGTGTGTTCAGAGAACTAGCAATTTTATACAATGGACTCTGGTTATTTGGGCCACCGGTTAATCGGGGCAGCCATTTATTTGGGTCAAATCTTAAACAACAGAACCCAATCGAGAAAATAGCCAGGGTTTACTTCGCTTAATTGGGACAACATGCCGTTTAATCGGGGCAGGAGACTGCGGCACACGAGATTACCCTACGATTGTCTCTGACCATACCACAGTGCTTCAGTCATATAAAAATTAATTTTCAGAATCTGCTCCTCATTCCTATTTTTTAAGCTTCATAACTTGTTACTCCGTTCTCACTTGCACGTATCATGTTACATGCAATTTGTGTGTGCTGTTTTCTTTGTTATTGATTGCTTATCTTTTTTACTGTTTTAAATTTTAATCCCCACCCACAAATATCACTGAACAGAAACGTCAAATAGTTAGTATGTACATATTACAGTACGTATTAATTAAGCTATGCACGTAAGCATTATTTTTATTTTGCTAACCTGTGGAAAATATTCTTCCGATTTTCACGTATCATTTAATTTTTTAATTAGTAACGTAATAAAGTGTAAAATTGTACTTAATACAGTATATCTTTACTTTTATAGCCTGTGAATAATATTCCTCCTATTTTCGCTAATTAGAATCGCTGTTTAATAGAATTAAACTTCAATTCACAAACATGATCACAATGACCGGCGCTTACTACACATTGTATAGTGATTGGTATTTTACTATTATGAGTCCATCGTAACATGATTTGATCTTATAGAAAATCAATTGTAAAGCTGTATTTTTAACTATTTACGTGAAACTCTGCATAATTGTAGCAACCGCTTAATCGGGCCAAAATGCACTAGTCCCGATGTGTCCCAAATAACTGGAATCGACTGTATTAGAAACTGAAAAGTGTATATAGTGTATACTCATATCTACTGTACATCCTACTACTATATTTTCAAAAGGGAGAATTAGCTAAAAATTGCTGTAAGTGCATTACATTAGTTACAAAGTAAATTTTTGTAAACAACACATGACATCCTTTCTTTTTGTTTACTTTTCTCAAAACATGGTAAATTCTAGGCCATTAGAAATGAATACACAGCAAAATCAGTAAATCAGTAGGGCTGAAGTAATGGCCACCAAAAAACTAAAAATTATACAGTTGAAGAAATGTTAAAGATTATCAAAAAGAGTTAAGAGTGGAGAAACAAAATGTAGTACGTTTTGTGGGTGTGGAATTCCAGATGGAATGATTTGTGATTGGATGAAAGAGGAAAAAAAATTGTGTTCATTTGTAGACTCTGCAGAATATGAAGTAGGCCTCCAAAGAAAGAAACTAGACTTTGTGAAAACAGTGATTTTTTTGGACACTGCCCATTTTATGATATTGTGATTGCTACCTACTGTTGGTACTGCACTGTCTTATCCTTGATCCTGACCAGATCCTAACTGAGAACCAGCTCAAGGACATTTGTTTCCCTTGTACCATTTCTGATATGTTGGAATAAATAACAGAAATCTAATTGGTTCAAAAATCCAATTCTACTTAGTGTATTTTTTGTTAGTCCATGATTTACAAATTGTGGTGAGCATGCTCACCTGATCTCTTAATTGTATATATTTTTATATGTTGATACACTGGAGCACTTTGTGTGGAACTATATTCCTCTCAGCACAGTTCTACCTACATTTCAGCTTAAATTCTCAGAACTGGAGTGGGGTATAGGTCACTGTATTGAAATGCATTGGTGCATGAATTTATAATGAAAGTGATCACTTTTGCACTTTCTGTAAAAAAATTCAAAAATATATATAAACAGCACCACCAAGATAACAATCTGTAATATTTTTTTCATATTTGGTGGCCTTGCTCTGTGTTCTTCTAGTGCAGAAATGATGCACATGCGGAAAATGTTTAAAATGATTAAACATTTTCTGAGCCACTTTTTAGCTCTGAAAGGTGAGACTTTCAGCCCTATAGACTTAAGAATTTCCCCTTCACCATTCTGTTATCATATATGGGATAAAAACACAGGAGAGCTTGCATAGCTACTGTATAGTCTGTTCACAGAAAGAAGACTTTCCAGTAGTATTAAACAAACAACAGCACATGATTATTGTGTGTTAACTTGTTAGAGCCTGTATAGACTATAGGATTAATGTTATCTCAGTGCAGAAAGGGGTTATGCAGGGAGATTGTCCCAGTCATGGATGCCAAATCCTTGGCACTCGCGATTTCTCGAGAGTGTTCACATGATTTTGTTTATATGTACTGTCTCCTTTCTGTGAATAAAGTGTAGGGTAGTCCATTTTCTGCCCTATATTTTCATAAAATATAATGTATGTTTATTTATCTAACAGTTAATTCCAGCACATTTAGTGTAATATTATATACATTTCCATTATTTACAGCAATAGTTGCTGGGTGTAGTGCAGCTGCAATTTTTGGAGTTATTTCTGCTGGATATTGCTTTTACAAGTGAGTGATGTTGTCTTTCTTTTGCTAATAATCAAATACCATATTTCCCGGACGATAAGATGCACCAGACCAACACACCTATGTTTTAGAAGACAAATTTTTGGCAAATTTTTATTGCATATAATTTAAACACAAATTCAAATGTGCTTACTAAACAAAATTTCAGTATAGAATCAAGCTTTTACTCATCACAGAACAAATAAAAAATTTGCATTTACTAATGTTTTGGTCTGAACATTCACTTTCTTTAAAGAGTACATCTTCATTGCTAACAAGGACATTGCTGCTTCCATATTTTGTGAAAGACTTGGCAACTGAATCATGTTTCATTAATACCATGAAATTTTCACCAATTTTATGCCTGTGAAATCATTGGTCACATCATTTGACCCATTAGGGTAAAAGTTTGGTTTGGTAGCACCATCCATTTGTTACATGCCTTGTATTATTTGAGATGTCTTGTGACAGCAATTGGTAAGGTCTGTTGGAATGAAGACATTCAGTACCCGTCCTTTTTGTTGCTTTCATTGCATGCAATCTGGAGTTGTCGCACACTGAAGCTAGCCTTTTTAGAAGGTTAACTGTTTTCATCACACTTTCTCTAGCCAGAGTTAGAGATAAAACCACTACGGTACACCTTTTAGACTTTTGGGCCATAAGACACAGTGGAGTTTTAGGCAACATTTTCCAGGAGAGAAAGTGTGTCTTGTGGTCCAGGAAATACAGTAAATTAAAATATAGTCTCTCTGCTTTAACTGTTTTTAAAAGGTTTATTAATGCATGAGCCAAATTTCTGTCTTTTTTTTGATACATTAATCTAATAAATATTTGTAATTGAGAATCATTTTTAATATTGAGGTACAATGCAGGTTGATCTTTAAGAATTATCTCTTTACCATTTTCTAAAGATATTTGTTTGATTCCCACATTTTAACAAAACAGATGTCAATAGGGTCATAATAGACTTAAAGTGGTAGTTATAATTTCATGAATGGAACTGGTATCCTAGTATCAATTTTCAAAAGGATTTTTTTGGGGTTTATTTTTGTAAAAATGAGTGATGATATAAAAGAGTAAATCAAAGTTGTAGAGTTTGATTGGTTTATTAAAAATTTTATTTGCTTCATTGTAGCCATAGTAACTAGGGAACCATTTAAAACATGATCCAGATTGTGGAATTTTCCAGATTTTGGATGTCCTGTCCACATTATAGTCATCGTAAAAATAAAAATAAAGCATTGTATTACCATACAGCGTATTCTACACAAGTAAAAAAAAAAAAAAAAAAAAAAAGGTAATATAAAGTTTACTTTGTCATTCTTTATGTTACTGTCTGCAAAGGATTTAGGCAGCTTCATCTGCTCTGCTTCAACTTATACAGTTGATGAACCAGCACTAAAAGTTTTACATTTGCTTTGCCAGAGTTTCACTGTTGAAAGGCAGATGTTGAAGAGTTATAATTAAATTAAAATAGGCATTGAAAATATTTAGGAACTTTACAAAAAGCTACACCCAATCTTGGGATCCTTTTTACTATCCATTGATAGGAGCCAACTTTTGACCATAAAGGTTTGAACTCATGCTTGTATTAGAGGTGGCACCAATACTCATAAGTCAACTTAAATTGCTAATATGATTTTGTACAAATAGTATCATCAGAATTGTAAATCTTAGACTTGATACATTACTTGCAGATTAGCATAAGTTTGTTAATACAATCCATCTATCATCTGATGAGAGACCAATAAGCCTTGAAACGGCTATCATGACAGCATCCTGAACTTGAGACAAACAATTGGATTCACCATTGTAGTTGTGTTGTTTTTTAAAACAATATTAGCAGTTCAGGTCTTTCTTTAATGCAATAAGTCCAAGTCTTCATTGCCAAAAGTTGGCTTCTGTCACTGGAGGACCAAAGCATCATGGGACACTAATTGAATGTAGAAATTTGTACAATTCTCAAATTGCATTGTTGAATTTGCTTAAAGTCATCTGTGGAACTTTCCTTTTCTGCAATAGATTATTATTATTATTATTAGCCATATGGTGCAAGGAAGCCAGAGACTTATGCTGCACCAGCCAAAAAAAAATTCCCGAGTTACCCTGAGAGAGAGAGAGAATCAGAAGTAGAAAGGAATCACCAAGAAAGAAAATAATGATGATATCCAGCTCAGGACCCTGGGTGTGCCAACCCCATACTCGCCAGATATGAGCCCCTGGGGTCTTTGTTTGTGTTTTGTACCACCATCTTTTGGGAAACTTTCTTTTCTTTTAGGCAGCATATTTAAGAGCACATTCAGGCTAAATATACTAATAAAAAGGATATAAACATGGTGGTGCTGAAGTGAAATAAATGAAGATGGCACTAGTGACATGAGAATGCTACTTGAATGGAATTTGTGATGCAAGATTTGGTCAAGTGCCAGCATAAGATCTAAATTAGCAGATTTCAAGTGGTTTTGTAGATTTGTCCATTTTCTGAAAAGTAGCCAGAAAGGATTGCCAGATATGGGGGTTTATCTGTATCAAGAAATATTTCTTCAACTGGCTGGGAAATCATGAATATACATGTTTTAAACAGAGGGAAACTTTTTGTTAAATCAGATTTGATGAAGATCCAAGCTCATCTGCAAAACTTTGAACTTACTAACCTAATATTTATTTTTGTTAGCATTATTATCAAACATAGCCAGCATTATTGGACATTTGGCAACTGAGACTGTGTTAGGTGGTTGGATACACAGACGTATAGTTTAACAACAGCTGCAAAGCAAGGTGTCAGGGATTACAAGGCCTGTTGGTGGGTTCTCATAGGACAAGCAAATACATGAGCTAATTAAAAGAGAATTTAGAGTTACTACACAAATGCTTGATGAATATTTAGTATTGGCTGAGTCATCAGATGTGGAAATTGTAGGGATATTGGAAACATGGTGTCACCCACACATAAGGGATGCAAAATTTGATTATGGTCAGAACAGACAGGATGTGAGGATGGGGAGGTATGCCTTTAGTTAAGAAACACATAGAATCTAAGGCCATGCACCCAGTTGATGTGGATGACCAGTGCAACATTGAATCAGTTTAGTGTGACATAAAATGAGAGTAGGAGTATGTTATAAGCTAAATGGCAGTGATGAGTAACAAACAACTATACAGACAAATAGAGTGTGCCCAGCAAATCAGAATGTTTTACCCTTGACAGTAGTTATATCTTAAAGCTATAACTACTGCCAAGAGTAAAGGGAAGGGATTTTGCTTTCATAAAGGAGACTACGATGATCAGTTTTTAAATTCTTTTTTTTTTTTTTCAGTGGAACCAACTGATGATATTAGCAACTGCAAATTCTAAATGGGAAACTTTCAGAAAAGTAATTATAGAAGCTCCTAAGCTTTTTATACCAACTAAGGAGATATGTTCAAAGTTTAGACCTAAAAAGAAGTCAGATGAACTGACGAGGCCAGTAACAACAGAGGAGGAAAATTCATGGGATGATTATAGATTATCATTGGACACAGAAGGTTAAAGTAGTAAGTAAAAATTAGTCTACATTCAAGTCACTAAGGCGATTAGGCAGGCTAAAAGAAATCTTTGGCTAAGAATGTGAAGAAAAGGAGCAAGGAAAAGAATGACATTGGTCCATTGGATGTGAATGGCATAACTATGGATAATTCTGTTCAGAATCATCCATAGTTATGCTAAAAACTGAATATATATTTTACCTATACATCCACATGTGAAGAAGTATTTAGGGATAGGAATACCAGAAGTATACCTAAATCTAACTGAGAGCTAAATGATGTTATGATAACAGAAGAATGTGGAAGAAAAATTATTGAAGCTAAAAGTAAATGAGGCACCTGGAGCTGATGGAACCTATTCAGTTATGTTAATAGAAGCAGCAAATGAGGTAAGCAAAACTTTGACCATAATTGTGAGAGCATCCTTGGATTCAGGGGAGGTCCATATGAACTGGAGATGTGAAAATGTATCTATCTCACTTCACAAAGGGGGATCAGAGGGTGTTGTAATTGCTGATCGGTCAGCTTGACTTCTATTCCATGGAAAATAATGAAGTCACTGTAGGAGAAGAAGTAATCTAGGAGCATCTTGAGAGGAATGCAGTTATACTGCATGGATTTGTTAAAGGGCAATATAGTTTGATCAGTCTGATTGGATACTATGATGCAATAACAAAGGAACTGGATACAAAAAAATATAATTTTGACATTATAAAACTTGGATTTCTGAAAAACTTTTGATACTGTTGCACATAAAAGAGTGCTGTACAAATTGGAGCAGTGTAGAATTAAGAGCAAGTTACTTCAGTGGATAAAGGGGTGTTTGAGTGGAATAAGACAGAGTTGTTATCAGTGAGTACTGCTCTTCTTGGACTAATATGATTAGTGTAGTTCCACAGGGTCAGCGCTGGGCTCATTGTTGTTTTCTATATTTATTAATGATATTGATGAAGACATATTAGGCTTAATGTTTAAGTTTGCATATGATACAAAGGGTACCAGAGTTGTTAATGATGGTAATCAGGGTATGCTATTACTATAAGATCCAAGAAAATTAGATGTGCCGAGAAATTGGAAGCAAAATGTAATATTAACAAATGTAAGGTACTGCACATGGGTAACAGTAATCCCAGATTAACCAATTGTACGAGTCGTGAGCTACTGCACTCAGGGTAGTAGAGAATGAAAAAGACTTGAGAGTTTACAGTCAGATATGAAGTTCTCTGAGTGATGCAGGCAGGCTGCTAGGATAGTTCATGAGGTTCTGTCAGTGATATATACAGGAATTTTTCCATCAGGAACAACGATGTGATTATCCTGTTGTATAAGTGGTTAGTCTATGTCTTGAGTACTGCATACATATCCAAGGCCTCATTTTAAGCTGGATATGGATCAATTTTGCATCTACATTCACACATGAGGAGTTATTCAGGGAGGGGAATGCCAGAGGTGTATTAAACTCTGACAGTAAGCTAGATAATCTTGTAATAACTGAGAGTTCAGTGGAGGAGAAATTGTTGAAGATAAACATAAGAAAGGCACCTGGGGTGGATAGATTCCAGTTATATTAAAGGAGGCAGCAAAGGAAGTAAGCAAACCCCTGATGGTAGTTACTTCTTTGAGTAAATCCCACTTCAGCACACTGTGATCACTGCCACCTAGTGGTTCCTTTATCTGCAGATTCTTAATGCGTGAAGAATCACTACTGATCAAGAGTATTACTCCCTCTAATTGCCCTACTTTGACGATGTCTTGTTTTTTTTTTTTTTTTTGGTAGTTGTTGGCGCATCAGCTTCTGTGGCCATAGTGCACCTCCCAAGGTTTTTGCAGTACTTTGATCCAAGCCCGAGGCGGGATTCGAACCCGTGACCTTTGGGTTGCCAGGCAGGCACTTTACCCACCTGGCTAGCCCGGTCGGCACGATGTCTTGTACGAGAGTACATGTGAACAGGTGAAGGCATGGACTAATGTTATTAGTGGAGTACCCCAGGGTTCAGTGTTGGGTCCATTGTTGTTTTCTGTATTCATTAATGGTGATGGTATATCAGGCTTAATGTCCAAGTTTGCAGACGATACTAAGGTCGGCACGGTTGTTAATGACACTAATGACAGTATGCTGCTGCAACAGGATCTAGAAAAGTTGAATAGATGGGTTGAGAGGTGGCAACTGAAGTTTAACATTGACAAATGTAAAGTACTGCTTATGGGAAGCAGTAACCCCAGAGTAATGTATCAACTGTATGGTACTACACTGACAGAGGTAGAGAGTGAAAAGGACCTGAAGGTAATTGTGCAGGCAGATATGAAGTTTTCTGAGCAGTGCAGACGGTCTGCAAGAGTAGCCCATGGTGCCTTGTCAGTGATATACAGGAATTATTCTAGTAGGGATAAGGAGGTGATTATCCGCTTGTATAAGGCAATGGTCAGGCCACAACTTGAGTACTGTATACAGATCTGGAGGGAGGCCTCATTTTAAGAAGGATGCAGGCTGCTGTAGCCGAGTGGTCAAGCGCTTGGGTGTATAAGTACACGTGCCTTGAGTGACCTGGGTTCAAGCCCGTGACTGCTGAATACGGTACTGTTTCTTGTATTCTCTCTACCTTGTGAACTCCTCTGACCATGTGATCGTCCCAGAGTATAAACAAAATTTATTTTATTTTATTTTAGAGCTGTCAGAATGTGTACAGAGAAGGGCAACAAGATTAGTGAATGGAACAAAGGGTTGCTCTTATGAAGGTTATGTTTTTGTTTGTTTTGTTATTTGGTTTTTAGGAGCATTAGCAACTAAGGCCATATTGCTCCGGGATATGCGGTGGTCATTCCCTGACCTTTCTGCATCCTCCGTATTTGGTGGTGATGGGCTCGAACCCCGGTCTAATCAAGAAGCGTGTGCTACGCACTGCTGCTCCTTCCCACCTGGCTACGGAGGCGCCGTTCTTATGAAGGAAGGCTTAAGTTTTTGCAAATTACAGTGTCTAGAGACTAGGCACCTGTGAGGTGATCTGATTGAGGTGTATAAAGCCTTAAATGGTTTGAGCATGCACAATGCTGATGGGATTCTTCCTCTTCCTCAGAATAATCGCCTGAGAGGGCATAAATTCAAATTGAGAAAAGTTGTAGGATAGATGTGCAGAAGTTGGCCTTTAGCCAGCAGGTGGTTGATTGCTGGAACAAACTTCCATCTGTCGTTGTAGAAGTTGATAGGTTAAACAGATTCAAGGCAGAACTAGACAAACATTTGGAGCAGGTGGATGAGTGAAATGAGAAGGGTGTGTGTGTGTGTGTGTGTGTGTGTGTGTGTGTGTGTGTGTGTGTGTGTGTGTGTGTGTATTTTTTTTGGCTGATGCTATATAAGCTTACTTTCTTGCATCATGTGCCCTTGCTAATGCTAATTGGAATGGGTGTAGAGAAAAGCAACAAGATTGGTCAAAACTAAAAAGGTACTCTTACTACAAAAGACTTCTGTTGTTCTGCAGATTGCAGCACTTGAAAAATTAGGCACCTGCAGGAAGACCTGATTGAAGTGTTTAAGGCTTTAAACAAATTCATTAAACTAAATGCTGATGGCTTCATTATTTTTTTTCAGACAGCAAACATGAGGTTGTGTCAATGAAGGGGCATAAAATTATATTGAAAGGATGGTTGTAGGATAGATATGCAAAAATTTGCCTTCAACCAGAGAATGATTTACTGTCGGAACAAACTTTAATCATTTGTTATGGAAGTGGGCAGGTTGAATAAAATCAAAGGAAGAATTATAAAAATTATTAGATGAGATGGACAGATGAGGTGTGTAGGGTGGTTTTCTTTTAGTATTAGCAGTGACAAATGATGCAAGAAAGCAAGATTATAAAACATCATTCAAAAAAAAAAAAAAAAAAAAACTTCCCACATCATCTGTTCATTCTGTCCAATAATTTGTCTCGTTTATCCTTGAATTTTCTTTTTTTAAACTCAATCAGATCACCTTGCAGATGTCTAGTCTGCAGACATTGCAGTTTGTAGAACTGAAGCCTTTCTTGGTAAACCCATCCTTTTGTTCCCTTGAACAATCTCATTGCCCTTCACTACATCTGTTCCAGCAGTTTTACATCATTCCTTAAATGAGGCCAAATCATTGCCTTGTACACTGTGATAATCACCAACTTATCTGTGCTATAAAAGTATATATCATTCACAAAACCCCATGAGCTGTCTTCGCAGCCTGTCTGCACTGCTTAGAGAACTTCATATCTGACTGACACAGTTAAACCCAGATCTTTTCATTTCCTGCTACTGTGAGTAGTGTAGTATGACACAGTTAGTACATTAATCTAGGATTACTGCTACCCATATGCATTACCTTGCATTTGTAAATGTTAAACTTCAACTGCTGTTTCTCAGCCCATCTGGCTAATTTTTCTAGCTCTTGCTGCAGCAGCGTACCTCCATTACTGTCATTAACCACACTGCCAACCTTTGTATCATCTGCAAACTTAGACATTTAGCCTGATATACCTTCATCAGTATCATTAATAAATACAGAAAACAACAATGGGCCAAGCACCAAACCCTGGGAGACTCTGCTAATAACAGCAGGCCATGAAGGGCAATGTCTGTTAATATCAGCTGGATATCAGCTTATGAACAGTCTTATCCACATTGAGCTTGAGACTTAGTAGCTCAAGAAATTGAAAAAAATTATGACAACAAGTAGATTTCCTGATTCTGTGATTGGAAAAAAATCTTGGGGAAGACTGATTTTATAGAGTTTGAAGTGATTATCAGTATTGCTGATAACCTCCGAATGTAGAGGTAAGGAAAGTAGCAGATAACAGATCCTTCCTGTATTAGGATTCTGTCAGTGAAATTAATTCTAAAAAAATGCAGGTTTTCTTGGATGACATAGTAATTTTTAGCCATTAAATGTTCAGTATTTTTGCAACCAAAAATTTAAAAAAAAAATTAAAATTAAAATATCTATTAGAATTACACCAGTGTGAATTTTAGTATTCTTCCATAGTCCTAATTTCATTCTGCCTCACTGATTATTTTTTAATTGGAGAAGTATAGCTGTAAAAAAAACCATTTACAGATGTATGTTGATGGACAAAATGTGTATTTAAAGTCTGCTTGTATACTATTTTCCTATAGGGTTTTGGTTTTGGCTTTCATTTCACTTACATTGTGTTGCTTGTGCATTGGAAGTGAGATAACTAGAAAAGATATATATTTTTAAAATAATATTACCACTACAGTTATTAAATATGTTATTTGTTCTTGTTATCAAGTGTAATGTTAGCATAAAGAATAAACTTATAAAGTATACCATTTTAAATTGCTTCTTGCATTTTATCCCCAAAATGTGGGATGTTATGCTACATCTGCACTCTTGCTGGTTGGCTTGTTTTTACATGCTCATAGATGAAAGTAGATTATAGCTGTTAATATTAGGTCGTCAATGGTTGTATTGATATCCAGGAACACTGTTGGTCTGGGGTTTGATAGGGGGGATTTAGTCAGTAACTGTTTACTCAAGAACTTTTGGAGGAAAACTGGTGCATAAGGTAAGATTTCCATTGAAGCTAAGCATCTGTTATGTAGATTATTGAAAATGTTCACAATGAAGAGGGAGGCAGGTTTATTTTATTTTATTTTTTATTTATTTTTTTAAATTTTATTTTGATAGCATTGTTATTTGCTGGATTGCGTTTAGTATTTTCATAAATTGCGAGACACTTAAAAAAGTTATATTTACAAGTGGAAGATGTTGATTCTTGCAATCTGGTTATCCAAGATTAGAGTTATTGATATAAGTGGCTCAGCTAGACTTTAATAGAAAATATCGACTATAAGTGAAAATATTTATTTTCACATATAGGCTGTATACAGTAAACTATTTTGTATATTGAGCTTTGTATATTGTATGCAAGATCCAATCTATTTTAAATATGGATATCAATTTGCATATCCAGAATATATATATATATATATATATATATATATATATATCAATGTTTAAATATTATTATTTTATTCATTGTGCATCTCATTAGTTTTATGTTGTTCTGAAAGTGGCCAGTAGCAACACATGTGCAGCTGCAGTGCTGATCAGTAGGCCCTTATGCAAAGTATTATTTTACTAGTGAAATACTTGTTTATAGGCACCTATAATATTCATAATAACCTTTTCTGCTATAAATTTGAAATTTATAAAAGGAATATAACAAGAAAGGCTTTGAAAGAATATCAGTTCATCAGTAATCCAGAATGGACCAAGGACTGTTTTCTTTGGGTTGGTGGGGGAGGAAGGCTATAGATCATAGCCACTGCTTTGATCTAGAGAATTGGTTGGTTATTTTGTTTTATCCTTTTGCTCAGAGTATTTTTGTGAATGCCTAAAGCCCAAAAGGCCGTCCTTCCTGGGTCTGACCTGGCAACAGACTGTGATGTTAAGGCACCCAAACAAGACTTAATAAGTTTACTGCTGTCTCTGATGCTAAAAATACATTGGCTATGCAAGCCTCGGAGGCATGATTTTATATGAATAGTATTAGCTCCAACTCAGAAGATGTTTCAAATTCTAGTCCAATTCTAATTGAGAAGGCTAAGGATTTTTTTTTTTAGCATAATAGCATTTATAGGTATTTTATTTCTTGAATAATTGATAATTAGTTTTTGGTTTATTGTGTGACTCAGGGTTAATTTATAGGTAGAGCCAGGTATTGGGCTAGGTGTAGCTTCCCTGTGTCCAGATTTTCTATTTTTCTTTTGTTTTGCTTTTCCTTTTTCTTTGTTTCTGTTTTGTTTTGCTTTTCCAGATTTTTCATTTTCATTGAATAAAATATATTGTATAATAATTACAAAGAAAGTATTAAAAATTTCGGGCATGTACAGTACAAACTAGTGATGGGCATTTCATTTATCCATTGGTCTAATTGAATAAAATAATTGATTATGACCTCTCAGTTATGGCTATCACTAGTACAAACCCTCAGTTTCTGCAGTCTTATGGAATCAGACCATTTTCTTGATTTTAGAATGACAACCTTATGAAACAGTTTTGTCATGTAGATTGTTATCATATACCACAATTACATTATGTGTTAGTAATAACATTGGCAAAACGATTCAAGAAAGTTAGTCATATTCTCTCACTTCATTTACTTATTTCTTTCAAATATTTTCTCCCTTCTGTCCTGACCCTCCAGCTGGCATGTCAAACTCAAATCAAGCATTAGGGGATTGGTAAATTTTATACACCAATCACTTTTTTTCACAGAAAAAGCAAGAAATTGTTTGAAATGGGAAACTTTAAAGTTTTATTCTTAATTTTGGAATTATATTGTATAATAAAATCAAAGTCTTGTTTGTCTAAAATAAAACCTTTCCTGGCTACCATATGGCCAAGTCGTGTTATAACAAAGGCATAAACAAACAAAAAAAAAAGAACGAATGCAGATTGGAAGTGAATACCAGACTGTATGAATGCTAAAATTTACAATGATATATTTCTACTAGATATGTAAATATTTAACTTTTTTTCTGTTTTTAGTATATAAAATACACCAGTTTAACAGCTGGTGGATGAAATTTAGATAAACTTCCAACCTCCACAAGAGTAATTGATTGGACATGGAGTCGTACCCTACAGTTGTTTTCTTAAATATTGATTACTGTACAAAGCCTATTTTAAAGCTATATTCTTGTTTTATCATAGTTGTCCTTGCAGTTCATTGATGTGCCATAATAGTCTCATTGACGGCATCACAGATGTTGGGATGGGCATAATTTAATAACAAAGAGTGGCTTCAAATTCGTAGTTTGTATTGAAAGAAAGACCACTGCAATATATCTTTCTTGGGCATTCTGGAATGCTCTGAGGGAGCAAGATCATGGTTTATGCAGCTTAATTCCTTAGTACTGTATACTGACTCTCTAATTCATCATGTCTTGTGATATTGCATTATCATAATTATCATCTCTGTAACCAAAGATCATCAGCTGCATAGATAATCGCTAGGTGTAAAGATGAGAAAGTAAAAAATTTTTTTTTAATCTATAACTATAAATAAATAGGCAGTGTCAGTATTAGCCATTATGGCCAACCACTTTGAAAACCATGAACTAAATTGTATTGCCATCCATGATGTTTTCATTACTTGGAATGTTGAATTAGTTAGTATTAGTCATAAGATGCAAGGAAGCTTAAGGCTTATGCTGCATCAGCCAAAAAAAGAAAAAAAGAAGGAAAGAAAGAAAAAAAAGAATAAAATAATAATAATAAAATTAATAAAAGAAAAGGAAATAGACAACCTTCGAGTTTCCCTCTTCCCACAGGTAACTGTCCAGCTGATCTTTGAATTTCCCCAAACTGTCAGCCTCTGCCACCCATGCAGATAACTTATTCCCATAATTTATAACTCATTGGCTAAAATAAACTTCCTGCAATCCAGTCTAAACATCTCTCCTCCCCATAACTTGAATTTATGGCCCCTAGTTCTAGAATCATTTATAATTGTAAGAATTTCATCCTCATTCATTTTACTTTTGCCTCTCAGAGCCTTAAACACCTCAACTGTGTTCTCTAAGGCACCTAGTTTCCAAGCTGTGCAACCCACATATTCAAGGTCTTTCCTCATATGGATGCAGTTTTGCCGATCTCATCAGGCGAGTTACCTGTCTTTGGACCCTTTCAAGAAGCTCAGTGTCTTTTTTTTTTTTTAGGTGCAGTCTCCATACTTGAACACAGTATTCCAAGTGCGATCTAACAATACCCTTGTATAATGGGATTATGATGTCCTTATTTCTACTAGAAAATGTTCGATAAATCATCGATAGGACACCTTGCAACCTGTCTACAATGCTCAGAGAATTTCATGTCTAAGAGTATCATAACTCCCAAGTCCCTTTCTTCCACTACTGACTTTAGTTCAACTCCACCAAGTGTACAAATTATTTTGTGGTTACTGTTCCTCAGATGTAAGATCTCCTTGCAGGATTAAAGTATAGCTGCCACTCTTCTAACAATTCCTGAAGTTTATCTAGGTCACTCTGCTTGGCGGTGATCATTAACTACTCTACCAATCTTTACATCTGCCAATTTAGACATCATGCCCTCATCATCCCTTCATCGATGTCATTTAAGAAAAAAACAACAGTGGTCCCAACACCCAATACTCATCCTTGAGAAACTCCACTTCTTACACTAACCCAATCTGAAGAATAACCATTAGCATTAGCAAAGGCACATGATGCAAGAAAGCAGGCTTATATAGTATTAGCCAAAAAAAAAAAAAAAAAAAAAAAAACCCCTTATTTCACCCATTCACTTGCTCCAAATGTTTGTCAAGTTCTGCCTTGAATCTGTTTAAGCTATCAACTTCTACAATGACAGATGGAAGTTTGTTCCAGCAATCAACCACCCGCTGGCTAAAGACAAACTTCTGCAAATCTATCCTACAACAGTCTCTCCTCAATTTGAATTTATGCCCTCTCAGGTGATTATTCTGAGCAAGAGGAAGAATCCCATCAGCATTGAGCATGCTCAAACCATTCAAGGCTTTATACACCTCAATCAGATCACCTCGTAGGTGCCTAGTCTCCAGACACTGTAATTTGCAAAACTTATGCCTTTCTTCATAAGAGCAACCCTTTGTTCCATTCACTAATCTTGTTGCCCTTCTCTGTACTCGTTCCAACAGCTCTATATCCTTCTTAAAATGAGAGGAAGCATGACCTTCCAGCTCTGATTCGTACCACACAGCTTGCCAACTCTCTCGGAATTCCACGGCTTCCCACCTTAGTCGACGACCAACGCCTCCTAGCAACAGTCAAGATGATAACAGGCATAATGGCAACACCTTCATTCTGGGATACCTGTGGCTGGAGGATCCCCCCCCCCATCCCTGCTGCCCTTAGGGACAATCCCGAGCTCTACTCGCATTCAGCACGACTCCATCTCTCATCTCTCGGACAGGTTCCTTCCTCAGCAGATGCTCAAGCAAACCCAGGCACTGGACGCCGACCTGAACAAATTCGCTGCTGACCGGACTTACCGGAAAAAAATTATGACGAGTAGGACTAATCAGCAATGACTGATGTATACCTTGCATCTGTTCCTGTCTGATTGAGCTGGTGCTCTTATCTCGATGTTAAGCCAGCTCAATCAGATTTAACTCTTGTAAGGAGTTCTCTCCTTTGTATTATAATATGTTTTCTTTGTAAAATTACCTTTTTGTAAATAATTGTTCAATTTTCCCGGAAGTTTGGGAAACTGTAAGCCCCTGGCTTTATGGCCGTGAAGGGTAATAAAGATTATCTCTCTCTCTCTCTCACTCACCTCCAGACCTGTATACAGTACTCAAGGTGGGGCCTGACCATTTCCTTATACAAGGGAATAATCACCTCCTTATCCCTGCTAGAAAAATTCCTGTATATCATTGACAAGACACCATGAACTACTCTTTTAGACCATCTCCACTGCTCAGAAAACTTCATCTCTGCCTGCACAATTACCCCTAGGTCCTTTTCATTCTCTACTACTGTCAGAGTAATCCCACATAGTTGATACGTTACTCTGGGGTTACTGCTTCCCATATGTAGTACTTTACATTTGTCAATGTTAAACTTCATTTGCCACCTCTCAGCCCATCTGCTCAACTTTTCTAAATCCTGTTGCAGCAGTGTACTGTCATTAGTGTCATTAACAACCTTGCCAACCTTCGTATCATCTGCAAACTTGGACATTAAGCCTGATATACCGTCATCAATATCATTTATAAATATAGAAAACAACAATGGACTCAACACTGAACCCTGAGAGACTCCACTAATAACATTAGTCCACATAGAGCAGTGTCCATTGCATACCACTCTCTGTCTTCTCCCATTCAACCATCCCTTTATCTATAGCAGCAATTTTCCTCGAATGCCACACTGCTCCAATTTCTGCAGCAGTCTTCCATGTGCAACAGTATCAAAAGCCTTTCTAAGATCCAAATTTATGAAGTCAAAGTTATTCTTTGCATCTAGTTCCTTTGTGACTACATCATAGTATCAAATAAAACTGGTCAGACAAGACATCCCCTTAACAAACCCATGCTGTGTCCGAGCTATAACTCAAGTCTTGTTTCGATGATCCCGCAGTGCTTCTTTAACCAGTGCCTCCATTAATTTCCCTCGAAATTAATGGAGGCACTGGTTAAAGAAGTTAAACTAACAGGTCTGTAATTACCTGTGTCTCCCTTTGATCCTCCTTTGTGGATTGGGGTCACATTTGCACATCTCCAGGCCATGGGTACCTCCCCTGAGTCCTGGAAAGCTCTCATAATTATGGCTAAGGGTTTGCTTACTTCCTTTGCCACCTCCTTTAATATAACTGGACAGATTCAGCCACCCTAGGTGCCTTTCTTATGTTTATCTTCAACAATTTCTCCTCCACTTTACTCTCAGTTATTACAAGATTATCTAGCTTACTGCCAGAGTTTAATACACCTCTGGCATTCCCCTCCCTGAATAACTCCTCATGTGTGAATGTAGATGCAAAATATTCATTTAGTTTGTTAGCTACCTGAGCAGGATCATCAACAGTTGACCCATCGATATCAAGTGGACCAATCTGATTCATCCCCTTCCTTCTAGAATTTACATAAGTGAAGAACTCTTTGCTGTTTTTATTTGCATCCTTTGCCAAAGATTTCTTGTAATCTGCCTTCGCCTGCCTAACCTCCTTTATGACTTGGTTACAGACTAGCTTATATCTATCATAGGCTTCTGTGTTGACTGCTATTTTATATGTATCCCATGCATTTGTCTTCTCTGTCACATGTCTAATTAGTTCATCTGTCATCCATTTAGGCCTAAATCTTGAACAATATTTCTTAGTTGGTATGAAAAGCCTAGTAGCTTCCAAGATTAATTCTTTGAATGCTTCCCATTTTGAATTTGCTGTTGGTAACATCATCAGTTGTTCCCACCATATAGAATTTAAATACTGTCTCAGACCACCATAGTCACCTTTACGAAAGCAAAAACCCTTCCCTTTACCCTAGTTGGTAGTTACCACTTTGAGTAAATCCCACTTCAGCATGCTGTGATCACTGCCACCTAGTGATTCCTTTATCTGCAGATTCTTAATGCATGAAGAATCACTACTGATAATCAGATCAAGAGTATTACTCCCTCTAGTTGCCTCCCAAACATGCTGCTGTAGAAAACAATCATCCAATAAATCCACAAAAACCTTGCTAGTGGGTGAGTGACCAACCTACAAATTCCAGTCAATCTCTGGGAAATTAAAATTCCGTATTATAAGACACTCTGATTTACTGGCCCAATTGCTCATCATACTCATCAGATTCATTAGGTCTATAATGCACACCTACTCTCATATTCCCTTTCCCAGTGCTTATGTCACACACCAAACAGACTCAACATTGCATTTATCACAACCCTCTGCCTCCTTCCCTGAAGCCATCCTGCTATCCATCTAAAGATTTTCCCTGTGATTTGAACCTGTTCAAGCTTAAAAAGTAACCACTCATGTGGGACTGAGTCAAATGCTTTGCTGAAATCTGAATAAACAATGTCGCAATTATTCTCTAAATCCAGCTAATGAGTGACCCTGTCAAAATAGCTAACCAGGTTTGTTAAACATGATTTGACCTTTACAAAACCATGCTGCATATTCTTCAGAATTCCATTTCTATCTAAATGATCCGGAATACTACCCCTGATCATTGCCTTCATGATTTTCCCCACTACTGAAGTTAGACTGACAGGTTGGTAATTTCCCACTACACCCTTAGAACTGCCCTTACTTATGCATTGGAGATGCATTGGCATTTTTTCAATCCAGTGGAATCTCTTGTGGGTCGAGTGATGCTCTCATAATTAGCTATAATAAGTTCAGTGCACTCATTTGCTGCCTCCCTTTAAATTATAAGGTATATGCCATCAACCTCATGAGCCTTACTCGCCTGTAGGCTCAAAAGTTTTTTCATTAAATAATCATGAATTTTCGATATTATTAATTACATATTTTTCAACCTCACTCCCATAATTTCTCATTGACGTAAAGGGTTTGTGTTTTGTAAATATTGATGCAAAGTAACTGTTGAATTCATCTACAGCATCAGGTGGAGTATTTAATACTATCCCACATCCATTACATAAGGGTCCAATCTGGTTTGTCCTTCTCTTTGCATTTATATATGTGAAGAATTCCTTAGTACTTCAGTTTATTAGTTTGTACTTCAAAGGTGAAATCAAAAGAATAAATTGCAAGAAATGTGCAAATTATTATTATTATTAGCCATATGGTACCAGGAAGCCTGAGGCTTATGCTGCACCAGCAAAAAAAAAAAAATCCCGCATTACCCTGAGAGAGAGAGAGAGAGAAGTAGAGAAGTAGAAGGGAATCACCAAGAAAGCAAGAAAGAGAAGAATGATGATAACCAGCTCAGGACCCTGGGTTTGCCAAGCCCATACTCACCAGATGTGAGCCCCTGGGGTAAAATTTGTTCTAGGTCTGTAATATCCTGCATATTTTATATATATATCATTATTTATTTATTTTAAATCATAACAGAATTATTGATTGAAAATAAATTGTTCTGACCAATGAAAGATTTGTTTTTAAATAGGTAAGTGAATCTTTAGACTATTTAGTACTAAACCTGAAATTTTATTTTTATATAAATTGAAAATAAATTGTAAAAATATCATTCTAATTATTCTTCATTGACTTAGAAATTATGGGGAAGATGAATTTCATTTTGGTAATTTTTAAACCAAGTGAAAACTGAAACTAATTGAATATCCCATTGATATTCAATTAGTTTCAGTTTTGCAAAGACAAGCAGTAATTACAGTAGCATTCTGGCTTTGTTAACTGAAAACAGATGTGTATGTTATAACTAATGCCTAGAGGTCCAGACAAAATGCTTAGAAATACCTGTTTTCTTATTTTTGGAAAAAAAAATCCATTTTTTTCCTGTTGTTGTTTAAATGCCTTTGCCTCTTTTTTTCTCCCTCCGCTTGAACTGGTATATGGATTTTTCAGTGAAACATTGAAGAAACCATAGAAATAGAAATTTATAAATGAGATGAACAAATATATATGTTGCCATAAACACACAAGTCATGATTTTTTGAATACTTTTTGTTAAGATTTGATTGCCATTTGTTTCCACTAAACATGCTCTCTTAATGTACTGTGCACATTAATTCCCTTTCTTTTTTTTTTTTTAACAAAGCAGAATGTGTCAAGTTGTTTGATTTCATTTTACTGAAGTTTCATTATATTAGTAAGTAAACTGAATAAATTACAAAATAGACAAATAAATTTAATAAAATAAGTTATTATTTTATTTAATAATAATAATAATATTTCCACTTCTTAAAAGAATAAATTGGAAAGTAGTTGCGTTCTTAGATTGTATACACATTCATTTTATTAATTTTAAACATGACCTGTAATCATAAATAAAAGGAAATTAGTCATAAGGAAAAGGAAATTAATCTACTACTTTTATGAAAAAATAGTATTTGTCATAAGCTTCAGAACTCAATAATGTCTTGGTTGGCCTTCAGCCTGGTATTGCATTCCATGAAGCTGATATTGATTTATTAAGGTGCCTGCCTACTTGCCTTTTAATAAACAAGTTGTTTTGATGGGATAAAATGGGACTGGCACATGCTTTTAAACTGGCATGCACTGAAATGGCTGCACATATAAAGACTCCCTCTGTCATATGCAGTTCAGTTATAATCATGACATCCCTTGCCATGGCAGATAAGGAGCAGAATACGTTCAGTTTTGACCATATGAAAGATGTGTTTTTAAAGATGTAAGTGGATCTTTAGCCTATTTAGCTGTGAAGTTTAAATTATATAAATACAATATAAATTGTCTAAATTTTTAAAAAATACTTCATCCCTTTGGGAATTTTTTTGTATTATATGATGTTTGTCACATAATACAAAAACATTGGAATAGTAATGAAATGAACATGTAGCAATTGTTCTTCTGGTTTATTAATACAAGATATGATTTTTTCTGTTAACTCGCTGTCCGTTTATACTGTATATTCCAACCAATTTTTATCGTGTTTTATATTTCTCACTTGAAGTTTGCTTAGCTATCAGTTTACTTATATGTATATATAGATTAAAGAATAAATATTGAATTATCAGACAATATTTAAAAGTAAATAATTCTAAATGTTGTGTGTCCAAATCTTAGAAGTAGAATAAACATATTTTCATAAGTATATTATCATTTTGTATTTTTAGGGAAATTTTTAAAATTATGGTTGTATACTGTAAGTTACATATATTGGAATAAATCTGCATATGAATTTAAGGATCTGAAAGATCTTCTAAAGTAGTTTTACACACCATCCACTATGATTAGGAAAATGTAAATTTTTAAAGGAGAACAAGCTAGGTTGATTAATTTCATTTTATTGAAGTTTTATTAGCAAATTAAATAATTTCTGAATTTTAGTAGAATAATTCCAATTTTTAATCATTAATTATATGACAAAATAAAGACAAAGAAACAGTTTGCATGTTGTAATATGCTTAATATTTTAAAATAGCTGTATATTTTGATGATGTATAAATTAGTTTTTATTTTTATTTTTTATGATAAATAAAGAAGAAAAGTTTGTTCAAGTTTAGAATTGAGTTGTGATTTACTGATGTGTGTTAAATGCTGGAGAAATACGGGTTAACCTATAATAAAACATACTTGCTGTTATGTAAAGCAAAAATATTTACAGGTTGTATTGTGTTCAAGGTTACTTGGGCACATGATACCCTTCTCTGATAGTCTATCCAAGTACACACTGTGTAGTGCACTTCTAGAGAGGGTCACCACATACAGTAATCTTTAATGCCTACAAATTATAACTGTTTTTTTGCTTTATGCAGCAGTGCCATGTTTCATTATGAATGGTGAATTGCAAGTTAACTAGCTGATAGAAGTGTGCAGACCAACTTGGAAGAAAGGTAAAATTACAGATACTAATTCACAAGACCAGTGTCCATGGAAATATCTGTAGAAACTGCATATGGCAGAAACCAAATGTCTGTGCATTAGGAAGTGTGTGTGGGGGAAGAGTTTACAACTGAATGATCATTAATTAATCCAACTGCCCTCTTTTGAATATAGTCTTGAAGTAGAAAGGTTCTAGGGACCCCAGATGAAGGAACATTATTTTGTGGTCAGACAGATTTGTGACTTTATGTAGATTAGTAGCTGTTTAGAAGTAAAGTAGCACTAAGAAAAAAAGAGAACCTAGTTTTTCAATGAAGAAGAACAATATTTGTGATGTTCTTATGCCAGGAAAGGTTCAAAATCAAAGTTTTCCTTAGTGAAGGTGTGACTTTGACTAAAAATCTGGGTGTTGTTGAAGATGAGCATGGGCATATTGTTGCTATTTTTAGGCCCATTTGCATATACTGTATATATAAATAAAATGATAATAAACAAATCATAAAGAGAGAGAAAAGAAAGCAATAACGGCAATATTGTGTCTCTATTTCTGATGTAAAATACATGCCAATAAAGGTACAGACAAAGCATAAGTAGAAAATAAAATTTAGTTAAAGATTTTTATTAATATTAATAGAGACTAAAATAAACAGAAGTAGAAGGGAGGGATGATTTATGTGGATGGTAGGCATGTAGAGACAGCAAATATATATGGAAGAACAAGAAAGAACTTATCAGAATCAAAAAGGTGCAAAGAATAACAAAAAAACTATAAACTTCAAAATATATAGCGAAAACTAGTGACATCTAACGGAAAAAAAAAAAAAAAAAAAAAAAATCTAGTAACTTCCAAATATAAAATGTCAACTAGTGACATATAATGAGAAAAAGTGCATACATTGTATAGAAAACATCATACATAATAATATGTAGCCATATGCTATTCAATGCATGCTATTTACAGAATATACAAACCTAGACATTGAGAAATGAGGAATGAAATTAGTAGAAATTCATGCCAAAGTTGAAATATAGCTGGACAGAAATATAAAGGTAACTCCTTTCTCTTACTGTATTTGTGCTATCATTTTTGTATAGCTCTCATTATTGTTAATTTAAAAAAAAAAAAAAAAAAATTCTAAAATACATTGACCTACAGTAGATTTATTACTATTTATTTTTCATGTGGTTGGTCTATTGTATCCCAACCTGCTATTTCACACTTTTGGACCCAGCATTAGCACTGGGTACTGATCTAAATTTACTGGCTCATAACCTTGGCTATATTTAATATATTCAAAATATAAAAATTTTTTATACATAATCCTTCCACAATATCCCCCCCCCCTTTTTAACTATGATTCACCTGATTTATTTCTAATTTCCTTTATGTTTTTGTCCAACTATATTTCATCTTTGGCATGAATTTCTGCTAATTTATTCTTTACTTTTCCTTGTCTAGATTTGTATATCTTGTAAATAGCATGCATTGGAAGCATATGTTTTCTATACGATAATACATATGTTTTCTTTTTCTTTTTTTTTTTTATCCCTTTAGATATCACTAGTTAATGTTTTATATTTGAAATTTTCCAGACCCCCCCCCCCTTAGATCTCACTAGTTTACTCTATACATTATATATTTCAAAGTTTTTAGTTTTTAGTTATTTTTTGTGCCTTTTCAATTTTGGTAGGTTCTGTTTTTGTTCTCCTTCCATATATTACTGTCTCTCATGTGGTATTGTCTCTATAGTATTAACTGACTAGAGGCAAATTTTCACACATCTATTCTAGATCTCTTTCCTCAATTTGAATTTATGCCCCCTTAGGTTCGTAATCTGAACAAGTGTAAGAATCCCATCAGAATTCAGCGTGCTCAACCCATTCAAGGCCTTTTACACCTTGCAGGTGCCTAGTCTCCAGCCGCTGCAATTTGCAGAACTTAAGCCTCTCTTGGTAAGAGGATCCCCTCATTCCCCTCACCAATCTTGTTGCCCATCTCTGTACATGCTCAAGCAAATCTACATTTTTCCTAAAATGAGGCCTCCAGACCTGTATGCAGTACTCAAGGTGTGACCTGACCATTACCTTATACCAATTTCTATTAAACACATTATAAAGCCCCCAAAGCTCACAGAAACTCTTAACACAAAACCAGTATACCATATTCAATGCAAAGATTGTCAAAAATGTTACATAGGATAAAGCAAGAATATTATATATCAGGTTAAAAGAATACAAAAAAAAAACACATGATCATATATCAAATGACACTCCTCAAACTGTGCTTGGGAGCAAGACCATAAATGGTCTAATGGCACTGAAATAATGTTTTAATGACAAATAAATATTACATCTACAGAATGCATAAAGAATTTTTTTTTTAAATTGGTATAACATAGTTTGTTATATAAATAGAAACAAAGGCATGCTTAAAGAAAGAAATCATGTTTGCATTTTTAAAAGAAGAGCTCAACTAAAACACAGTAACAAACATAGAACAAAAAAATTTTTAACATTCCCACGCCCAAGACATAACAATGGAAATGGCAGCCATAATCCTATACTGTATAAGTGCCGTTAACAACAACAGCACCATTAAAAGAATGGTGTCAAGGATGAGTCATCATAACCAAGAACCAAGTTACTCATAGTCAGTCAATATCTAAAGAGGAAGCAGTGGATTTCAATGCTGGCTGAAGAGAACTAGTGCTGGTTCTTAATTCCTTTCAAAGCATTGTAAACCATTTGTTCCAGCATGTTGTCTTAGCAAGTTTGTAGGCTAACATACAGGTCGCAGTAGGTAAATAAAAATCTTTTTCTAATTTTACTGTTTTATGTTATAATATTTTAGGCATACTGTATTGGACAGTACTATAATCCTAAAAATGCAGTTAAAATAAGTTTTTAGACTTACTTTAAAGCAAAGTTGTACCCAAGAGATAACTAAAATTAATTAGCGAAGAATATTTGTCAGTATCAAAAATAGTTATGTGGTAATGAAGAACTTGTCACTGTGCAGCTGACAGGTATCCTTTAATTTCTGGACTCTCCATGTTCTACATTTCATATATAAATGTGCAGTGTAGTGAATATCTCTCTCTCTTTCTCTCTCTCTCTCTCTGGTGCCTCCATAGGCAGGTGGGCAGGAGCAGCAGTGCGTAGCACACGCTTCTTGATTAGACCGGGGTTCGAGCCCGTGCCCACCAAATACGGAGGATGCGGAGAAATATGGCCTTAGTTGCTAATGCTCCTAAAAACCAAATAACAAACTCTCTCTCTCTCTGTATATATATATAAATAAAAATTAGAATAAAAAATAAATAAAATAAATCTTAAAAATGATCCTTATTCATTTTAAGATATTTTAATCAAACATATAATGTACTACATACATTCCATTTCCTTAGAAATGTTTCTTACTCAAGTTTTTCTTATAGTCCATTTTGCTTTCCCTCTTAAGACACCAGCAGTAATCTCCCATGAAGTCAGCATTCCAGTGACCTTTGTGATGATTTTTCATTGTGGATAAGTCCTGTTGAAAGCATTCCCCTTGCTTGTCACTTACATCACCTAGATTTTGAGGAAAAGAAATCGAGATGGAAATCAAGAAAATGAATTTTCAAAGTCATTTGAAAATTCATTTTCTTGCCCATACCTTTACCTTTATAACAGTGCAGTAAAGTTGATACTAGAAATTCATTGTTATCTTCTTTCCTTCTTCCAAGAAATATTCAATATCCTCTAGCTTTGTTTCTAATACATAATCTTTAAGGAGTTTTTTATTTGTGATCCAATGAAAATTCCTTTTTTCAGCTTTGCATCTATTAAATTTGAAATCAGTTCCCTTAGGTAGCAGAATCCTCTTCCTTCTTTATGAGGAAGTGGATTCTGTTATCTTAACAAAAGTCTTCATTAATCCAAGCTTTATATGTAAAGGTGAAAGAAGAAGAAGAAACTGTTTTGGTTCAACCAATTTGAATGCTTCTCCTCTGTAAAAATTTCTCTGTCTTTTTCCACCTACACAATATAATGTTTTCAACTCTCCCACAAACATAGAAAACAACTGTACTTTGTGAAATTTACTTTTAGATCTGTGAGTAATCCAATTATCTTAAGATTAGCATTCCAAGCAAAGTCATGTTACTTTATTCCACTCAGTGTCTTGGACATACTTTCATATGTTTCCTTCAAGCCAACAGCATTAGGCGCCTCCGTAGCCAGGTGGGAAGGAGCAACAGTGCGCAGCACACGCTTCTTGATTAGACCGGGGTTCGAGCCCGTCACCACCAAATACGGGGGATGCGGGAAGGTCAGGGAATGACCACCGCATATCCCGGAGCAATATGGCCTTAGTTGCTAATGCTCCTAAAAACCAAATAACAACAACAACAACAACCAACAGCATTCTACTGAATGCTGTTGGCTTGAAAACTGTTTTTAAACTTAATTTTGAGTTAAGCATTAATAAATATACAGCATTAATTCAGATTGTGTTGAATGTCTAGTGTGTGTGTGTGTTTTTTCATTTTTTTTTATGGAAATCTCAAGCATGAGAGATATTCGAACCTATAGTACTTAGTATCATGCTTGGGTTGAAGGTTGAGAAGATGCGAGAAGATGCTTTTTGACATTGTTCTGTTTGTTCAGACAATCACTAATATCTTTACATAAACACATACCATCTTCCATAATGAAATATTTTGAAAACACTTTGTGATGTTTTTAATATAATGTAATTTCAGTTCCTGCTTCAACTAACTTCCACTGTCATAACCTTGAACCAAAGAGTTGTTTGCTCTTTAGATAAGTTTAAATCTTGAACTAAGTCATTCACCTGTTCTTGCATCCTTAAGTACAGCATAATGTTCTGGTTGGTAGTCCAGCAAAGTCTGAAACGCAAGAATCCTGGCTATACTCAACATGCTTTCTTTATCCCACAGTTTTGAGGAATCTGATGTCGGCAGGTCTTCATTATGTGAAATAGGCTTTATTGCAGATGAATATGTTAGGATATTTGATGCTCTGCTTGCTTTTTCTGGACATCTGGATGTTTCTGCCATGCAGAAATGGTAATTGTCAATGTGGTGTGCAGTTCTCTCCACACCATCGGAACAGCAGAGGGCATGCTTGTAATTTTCCCAAGTTAGCTACATCCTCAGATTTGTTGGTGCAGGTAGTACAGCACACATGTGGAGCACAGGTTTTACCCTGATCATCACCAATCTTGCAACCAAAGTACAAAGAATATGCACATTTAGTAATCCTGTAGATTTTCTTCGTCTGAGTTTTTGTTGTTAACCATCCACGCATGTAGCAGAAATTGTCAGGATGATCCATTCACTTCCTTTGCTTGTGCATAAACATTTTAACAATACAGTACTAAGCAAAGCACAAAAGGAATAAAACTATATAATAGATATGCAGATTAACTGTCTTTCTGTTACTGAAAGAAAGAGGTGGGAGGCAGACAGACAGACAAGGTTGAGTGTGTTAATCTTCCCCAACATTATTGTTGTCTATGAGCACATGCAAACATTTAGACATTATTATTTTGTGTATAATACAACAGAACAGTGTCATGTCTACTTTCCTAAATTGTAGTAAGATATATATATATATATGTATTATGGGTAAACCCAAAAACCTATATATCTAGAAATTGTGATGTGAAATTTTAAGAATTACTTTTGAAATTTATGCATAAAAATTAACTGCAAACAACTGATGTATTAGTGGAGGTAAAAATCATGTTAAACAGTGTTATTATTTTTACTATATGTCAATATAAATAAAGCAGGTCATGCAGTAATTTCCATTTGTTGGATATCTTAGAAATTTGAACAATTTCATAGAACAATTATGATATGGTTTACCATGCAAAAATTCTCTTGGCTTTGGTTTAGTTGTTTTCTACAATATTTTAATTTATTGATCTGGTGAAGTGCATTTTAAAATTATTTCTCTGCATATTAGAAATTTTATTCCAAAAAAACACCTCACTTTCAGAATTCAGAAAAGTAGCAAAGCTACTGCTGAAGTAGACTACCCTGCTTATGGTGTAACAGGACCCAGTAAAGAACACTCTACTTCTCCTAATGGAGATAGGAAATTGGCTCAAAGTGCACAAATGTATCATTATCAGCAGCAGAAACAACAGATGATAGCAGTGGAAAAGTAAGTTTGTGTGAATTTTTAATTTCATTCTTGTACATAATATAACTCTAGTCAGTGCTTTTTTTTGTTAAAAAATAGGTGCCGGTACTCATTCCTTGCTATCAGGAAAAATTGAAAATTAAAAGGATATGAAAAGTACTCTAAAAAATTTTTTTTTCTTGATATTGTTACTTTCGTAGTAATGTTTTTGGAATAAGAACAACAAATTTAGTATATTAACACAGTTTATTAAGCATAAATTTATTATTCAAGTATATAAAAAGATAAGTAAGATGTGAGTAAAATAAGTGAATAAATCGGTCAACTACTGAGTGCCGGGCACTCAGGATGAAGGGTCTATAATCACGAATGGTGGTTACTGTAGTATCTCAGAGAGAGAGCTTTATGGTAACTGAAAAAAGTTTCTAGTACCCTGGCTTGGCCTAAAACTGGGGAACTAACGAAAACGTCTATTTGAGTCTTTCCAGTTGTTGTGAATGATAAGGGTGTGAGAAGCGACTCCGACTTCTTCCTGGAGGAGTGATTAAAGTCTTGGGTAGGGGAAGCGTTGGCAGGTGAGGGCCGTGCAAGACTCCGTGCAGGCACCTCCCCACCACCGCCTCTTAAACACTGTCACTCTGAGTACCTCCTTGTCGGGACAACTCCAGCTTTGAAAATTGCTAAAAATACTTCTCGTCATAAAATTTATAAATGACCTTTATAGAATTATTAACTAACTATTTAGCAACCTTTTTGTCACCAAAAGGCAAAAGGAGAGTTACTTAGTACAAAGAAGCACGCTATTGAAGTGCAATAAAAAATTGTTTTTTTAATTTTAACACAAAAAGTAAATGATAGATTTCAATCGGAATAGTTTTCCCTCTATAAGCATTGAATAATGCATAGCTAATGTGATTTTTAAATTTTTAGCTCCATTAGCGACGGAAATAGAGGGGGGACACGAAAATTACTCATATTTTCCTGTCTGGCGCCGCCATTTTTAATTTAAAAAATATTTTAAGAGGATATTTTAAACCTACTCGTTGAACTCTTTCCAATGGTGTATAATAAGCTATAGGTTGTCGAAAACATTTTTGTTAAACACGGACTGTTAAAAACTACGGAATTACTAATAAGTAAAAATAAATAACATAAGTAAAAATAATTTCATAATAAAGTTTTTGTAGAATATTCCAAATTTTTATTAAGTTCTCATCCGACACCCTGTGCCGACTTCTTTGTGTGTCGGTTGCTGAATGACGTTTCCGAAGCAGCCACGAATCGACATATTTTGTTGGATCAAAACGGGTCAGCGGCAGGCCTACAATTTTAAGAAACAGTAGTGAGGAAACTGTTTATGTCATCAATGAAGTTCTGGTTGGACTGGCGATCAGATTCATTTGTGAAAATTCTCGTTCACATTGACTCGATGAAATTGATATTGTACTCAGAGCGTCCATCAAATGCTTCAATTCTTCCGAAACCATCTTTTCAATTAGGTATTCGCAAAATCCACAAATTGTATCCCTTTCATTTAACTGTAACCTAATTGACAATTTTTTAACTTCATTTTCACCAAATGCCAACAATTCATGTTTAGAAGGCTTAATACCTTCGTTGTCCTCATTTTCCTTCTTATTAACTGTAAGAAGGAAAATTAACTGTAAGAAGGGTATTAACTGTCCAAAATGTCAGTGTCATTCGGATATTCAGGTACTGTGACCATGTAAACAGAGATAGGGAGAATTTCTGGAAAAATGTGGATAACGCACTTCCGCAAAACAACAGATGATTATTTGTCAGGGTAAAAGTAAATCACACCCTCCTAATTCTCAAATGGGGCACTTACAGTTGATTCCCAGTGGTGTCCAATCTACAGCCCGCCCAGAAAGTGAACTAAAACAGCATTTTAAATTTTGTTATTTATCAAAAAAATTTTCTCATTAAATGTTTTGTTCAGTAAATGTAATTGTATATTGTACTTAATAAAAGTTTCGAATATTTTCAATTTTACTTTTACATGCAACAAGATATGGAAAATATAACACAGTAATGAAATCTAACTTTGATTTTTTTAAATATGGCTTGTACAGGAAAGATTTGGACACCACTGCAGTAGAAGGTGGACCAGAGCCCATTGGGAATACAAGGTCCCCCTTGATCTGCTGCTGCTGACCAGCGCGACTTCTCTGTATGTGGGACAGGTGGTCGGATAGGTTTTACCAGGTACCACTAAGATTCAGAATGGTAATCACTTTAGTTCTCTTAATTCACACAGCAGCACTAATTGCCTAAATTGCCTGAAGGCCAGAAATGCGAACAGTGCATACTGAGTTAATTCTCACCTAATCCGTTCGCTATATGAAAATTTTCTTTGCTCAATGGAAACTATTTTAAATGTAACTTCCAGGGGGAATTCAAAATGATTCGCTATAAAAGGACTTCATTGAACAGAGGTCCGACTCAGTAATTTAGAATTATAAAAATGGATATACAGTTTTATATAGAAAATATCTTAACACAGTGAAAAATGCAAATTTAGTTAAATAATTTTAACTAAATTTTAGGTAAACATGTGAAAAACATTTACGGAATATTACAAATTTCGGAGTGCACTGCTTCCAAATGTCACACGTCACAAAAGGTGCCAGTACGCCGTGCTGTTGCGTACCATCCCAAAAAAAGCACTGACTGTAGTAAAATTTGACATTAATAATTAAAAAATTGTTAGCATTGTTGTATGCAATAATCAATGTAATGTAACATAGTTTCAATTCATCTACATGAGAGGTGTTGCAATAAAGTTTCCAGACTGGTGCAATAAAAACAACACAAAGTGAATGAGCTCAGAATAGTTTTGTTTTTATTCAAAGTAATCACTACCTGATTGAATGCACCTATTACACTATTCTAAAAGTTTCTGAAAAGAGTTAGTAAAAGCATCCAAACAGATGATGTTTAGTTTGGTTATGTTTTTCTTTATTGTCCTCAACATCCTGAAATCTCTTTCCTTTGAGGGCAGCTTTCACCTTGGGAAAGAGGAAGACTTCTGCTGCTGCTGCTTCGATCAGGAGAGTAGGGTGGATGGTCGATCTGTACAATGCCATGTTTTGTCAGAAATGTATTCATAACAAAGTGTGAAATGGGTGATGGCATTATCATGCAACAAGAACTGGCTGCCTTTCGAAATTGTGATCTCACTTGGGAAATGCCCTTCAGTAGCCTTTGAAGCATCTGTACATAGAATGTACAACTAATACCAAATACAGGGATAGCAACACTGACTCTCCTCAGTGTGGCATTCCTTCTAAATCACATCCTGTTTGTTGAAAAACATGATCAGCATAATCTTTCTGTAAAAAAAACATTTCGGGCCTTAGTGATTTTGTTTTAAAAGTCCACTGCATGTCTGATGCTTCATCTCTGGGTTGCACTGAAACACCCAACACTTTATCTCCAGTGACAATACAGTTGAGGAAATTAGGACTTGTCTCAACAAGTCTGGACAGAGTCTTTGCATGACGACACTCTTTGTTTTAGTTATCTTTTTTTTTTTTTTTTTGTTATTTTTGGTTTTTTAGAAGCATTAGCAACAAGTCCATATTGCACCGGGGATATGCGGTGGTCATTCCCTGACCTTTCCGCATCCTCCGTATTTGGTGGTCACGGGCTCGAACCCTAGTCTAATCAAGAAGCATGTGCTACGCACTGCTACTCCTGGCCACCTGGCTATGGAGGCACCCTTGTTTTAGTTGTCTGTATCTAAAGCAGTAGTACATTAGTGACTTTGCTTTGGGCAAATAACAATTTATAGCATCAAAACTGACTTAATAGAGAGCCGTGAAGAAATGGAAAATAGTGACCTCTATAGTCATATTTAGATAAAATAATGCATAGAGATACATAAGAGTAGTGCTGGAAAAGAAAAAAACATATTTATCTATAATGTAGAAATGTGGTTGGAATGATAGGACTTTACAGATATAAAGTCAAAAGATATGCAGAAAACAAACATAAAACATTCCATAAATAAATAAATATATATTGAACAAAGCAGTGACAAGCTAAATAAATCAGAAAGTAATCAAATGAATGTAGATCAAAATTAATTGAAAGTAGACCAAATGATATGGCTACTATATATTAAGCAAAATTTGGATGTCATGTAATCCTAGCAAATAAAGTGAAATTTTACCAATTAGGGGAGTTTTGCCCACATATAAAATATTTAAATATGAGATATGATTATTATTGTTATTATTATTATTATTATTATTATTATTAGCCATATGGTGCAAAGAAGCCTGAGGCTTATGCTGCACCAGGCAAAAAAAAAAAAAAAAAATTCTCGAGTGACCCAGAGAGAGAGAGAGAGAGAGAGAGAGAGAGAGAGAGAGAGAGAGGAATCACCAAGAAAGAGAAGAATAATGATATCCATCTCAGGACCCTGAGTGTGCCAAGCCCATACTCATCAGATGTGAGCCCATGGGGTTAATTATGTATGTAAGCATAAAAAGCTGGAAACATGTAATGCATAGTATAATATCCTGAGATGGAGAAAGGTTAGGAGTAATAACCTGTAATCCAAAATATGGCATCTTCATTAAAGTTTTCATAATGAATTATTTAACTGGTTAGAAGTGAAAAGATACTAAAGTAATTTCAGTAATCATTTCTGTTAAAACAAATAAATCTAATGTTGATAGAGTAGCACAAATCCAAATGTAGTTCCAGATGTGAATTCAAAGGTGAATAAGTGCTGAAGATAATTTTATTGTTATTATTAGCTGTATGGTGCAAGGAAGCCTGAGGCTTGCTGCATCAGCCAAAAAAAAAAAAAAATTCCCGAGTTACCCTGAGAGAGAGAGAGAGAGAGAGAGAGAGAGAGAGAGAGAGAGAGAGAGAGAGAGAGAGAGAGAGAGAAAGAGAGAGAGAAAGAAGTAGAAGGGAATCACCAAGAAAGAGAGAAGAATGATGATATCCAGCTCAGGACCCTGGGTGTGCCAAGCCCATACTCACCAGATGTGGTTTGATGAGGAAATGTAGTTTAAATTAACTGGTAAAACTTAATTGATTGAAGACTAAAGGTTGACTGATAATCCAAAAATCCAATTGTGAAAGAATATGGCACAAATCCAAAATTGCATATAACTAGATGACTGAAGACCCAATAGTAGGCTATTAGGCACCACATCTTTAGGAGACTTAGAAAATAACTTATACAGAAAATTTTGTAATATAAGAATTAAGAGTTACATAGATCCAAAGGTTGTATTAGATGCATTCAGGTGATGAATCTAAAAGTGAACAGGTACTGAATAAATTTTACTAAATAGTAATAAATAAATAATAAATTTTAGTAATAAATAATAAATATACTCAATAGTGAAAGAGAGTAGTATACATCCAAAGGTGGTTTGATAATGATATCTAGTGCAAATGATACAAGGTAATACTCAGTTCACTGAAGACAAATGGTACTATAAAATCTAAAATCCAAGGAGTAAATAAATCTGATGGTGATGGAATGTAGTATAAATCCAAAGATGGATGCACAAAGGTAGGATTATGAGGTACTAAATCTTTTGGAGACAGTAAAGTAACTTTAATACTTGAAAGATCCAAGACCCATAAAATTATATTTACCTACATATATTAGATCCGTACCTGAAAACCTAACCTGAAATATCAATAAAGTCTCGCCATGGGCAGTAAATTATAAGTAATTTCATGATGGATTGTTAAAACATATCAAGTGAATAAATATAGAAAGTGAATACTTAAAAAGTAAAAACTTAGTGAGTAAAGAAACAAAGTAATCATTCCATTGAAAATCATGTATAGTTGTTACTTACTAAGTAGTAGAAATTCCACCATATAATATTACAAATGTACAAATACAATTAGAACTGACCAGTTCATAGTAAATTATAACCAAATTTATGCCTGATAAAGTGGGCAACTATGTTGAAACTGTATTTGATAAAATAGATAGCGATGTTATTATTAATAATACCTAGCTTATTTATTTTTACCTAATACGTAGCTTATTTATTTTTATCCATCAACTGAAACTACATGTTTAATACTCATGATTTTATATTACATCTAATATTCTTTTAAGTTTTAGCTATCTGCTGCTTTGCATGATGCTATTCTTTAAACTATATCTATTCAATGTTTATAATCCTAGATGGATTTGACCTTTACACGTCTTGCCATATTCAATTTATATCTTTCAATGCCATGAGAAAACCAACTAAGAAAACTGTGAGTCAGCACTGTGTCACCTCTAGGGCTTCTAGAAAACGTGCCATGTTCCATCCATCTCCTGAGGATGCTCTCTTAAATCTTTCACAGGAGAATTATACTTTTGGTCCTGACCTTCTGAATTCTGTACATTTCAAACCCGAACACAACAAGCATAATCTAAATCAGACTTTGTCCTTCTCCAAATGCCTTGATAAACGTTGCCTCACTTCGATTAGGCAACACTTCGCCAGCGGATTCGCAGCGAATATCACAACTCAGGGGTAGTGGTATTCACTGAGAATCCACTGGCAAAGTGTTGCTTATTCAGAGTAGTGTAATATCAGGGCAACTCATTGTGAAGGCATTCACAATATGATATATGTACAGCAGACTCTCAATTTACCGGGATCGGATTAGCCGGGACACATAAAGACTCCAAAAAAAAAAAAAAAAAAATCATCAACCAGAAATCATAATATTCAAGTAATAACCAGAATAGTTATAAACAGTTTTGCAAGTCGTAAATAAGTGACAAGAAGCAGTGTTATAAGTCGTCATTGGGAGATTAGTGTGCCTATTATCTTGCAACCCTCACTGTCTTCACACCCACTGCTCAAAAAAAAAAAAAAAAGACCAAATGTTTAGTTTGATTTAGTGCGTTGCATCAGTTGTTGGGTTCCATTGCACTGCAAAAGGACAAAATTTGTTTTATTTATGACAGGGATGTTGGATTTTTTTTTATAATAGTAACTTCTTTTTTTTTTTTTTTTTTTTGTTTAGGAATCGAAAATGATGGGCAAACGCAAGAGTTGTGCTTTCAATTAAACAAAAACTTGAAATTATTCAAAAGTTTGAAAATGGTGCATCTGTTAAATATCTAAGGAACCATTATAATGTTGGTGACCCAACCATACGCGACATTGTAAAAAATAAAGGGAAGCTATTAGATTTAAAATTGACATCATAAAAAATAAAGGGAAGCATCATATTCGACACGCGGGTAATGCGTGGTAAGTTTTATCGTTTTTTATCTATCACCATACTTTTTACATAGGTTGCTGAACATTTTTTGATACAGTAATTCCCTGACTTACGTAGCTTCGGACTTAAGTTACGGTCGACTGGGCTAGCTGGGTGGGTAAAGTGCCTGCCTGGCAACCCAAAGGTCGCAGGTTTGAATCCCGCCTCGGGCTTGGATCAAAGTACTGCAAAAACCTTGGGAGGTGCATTATGGTCACAGAAGCTGATGTGCCAACAACTACCAAAAAAAAAAAAAAAAAAAACCCGTTACGTTATTTATATATTTTTTATATGATTGAAGATTTCAGTGAAGGGGACACATTTAACCGTAATAATGTAAAAACCCACAGAATTCCAGCTATCGGTATTATCACAAATCCAATAGGATCGAGTTTACTACCCATTTATAATAGATTGCGCTAACAGAAAAGCCCGATAACCCGGAAAGTGCAAATTGTTTTTATGGTTTTATGGCAGTGACCTCCAGAAATGAGCTTTAGGAAAATGTGAGCTCACGTGAGGTAATAATAGTGAGTTTTCACCTTAAACACTGTGAAGTTCTTTTCAGAAAATTTAATTTTGACTGTTATCGTGGTGCCAACTAAGGAATAATACAGCGGTACTAGTAAATCTACTAATAAAAGGAAAGTGATTGAGTTGGATCAGAAAATTAAAATAATAATGATGTATAAAAATGGCCAAACATTAACAAGTATCGCGCGGAATTCAGATTTGTCACTGGCAACAATGAACACAATAAAGGATAAAGACAGAATACGAGAAGCAGTGAAGCGATCGGCACCAATGAAGTCATCTATAATATAACCAGGGCTACGAAATACATATCAGTTTTTACAGTACAATAACATGCGTTTTTTCTTCCTTTTATGTTTTCTTTTTTTTATGTGCCACTCTGGCTACTTCACCGCTGTCCCCAGATAAAGTTTTTGATTGAACTAGTTAAAAATATATAACTATTTTTCTTCATTCTTCTGTGGATATCACGTAGTTTTTGTAATTTTGATATATCAGAAATATAGTAGCAATATTTTATTAGTCATCCTCGACTTATGTAAGAGGTCCTGAAATGTATCTCTTATGTATGTCGGAGATACAGTAGTAGTAGTGGCATGTGATGCAAGAAAGCAAGTGTATGAGCTTATACAAAGTACAGCATAAGCAAAAAAAAAAAAAAAAAAAAATCACACCATTCCCTCCAAATGCCTGTCCAGTTCCTCCTTAAATTTATTTAACCTATCAACTTCCACAATGACAGATAGAAGTTTGTTCCAGCAATTAACCACCCGCTGGCTAAAGGCAAATTTCCGCACATCTATTCTACATCTGTCTTTTCTTAATTTGAATTTATGCTCCCTTAGGTTCATAATCTGAACAAGTGGAAGGATCCCATCAGAATTCAGCTTGCTCAATCCATTCAAGGCCTTATACAACTCAATCAGATCACCGGGCAGGTGCCTAGTCTCCAGCCACTGCAATTTGCAGAACTTAAGCCTCTCTTGGTAAGAGGATCCCTTCATTCCCCTCACCAAATCTACATCCTTCCTAAAATGAGGCCTCCAGACCTGTACGCAGTACTCAAGGCGCGGCCTGACCATTGGCTTATACAGAGGGACAATCACCTCCTTCCCCCTGCTAGCAAAATTCCTATATATCATTGACAAAACCCCATGACCTGCCCTGGCAGCTTGTCTGTGTTTTTGGATTAACCGGGAAATCGATTATTCGGGAATTTTTTTTTTACCCTCTATCCCAGAAAATCGAGTGTCTACTGTATATCAAAAATGATGCCATTTCAACTATTCCGGTGGTTTACTACGAACTGAAATGATGCTTGGTAATAACTTGTTCGATTACCAAATATGTATATTGTTTAATAGTTTTTAATATTAAAAATAAAGAATTTCTATATTTAAAAAATGTATTAAGTGGGAAAATGTCATTATAATAATACACTGTGTATTCTTTATCATGAACTTTTTATTTGGGAAAACTTTTTACCCTGGAAACTTCTTACGCTAGAAAATAATACATTACAGTATATAGAGGTGAAATTGGAATTTAAGAAACCAAACCTAGTACAGGGGAATACTTCTTATGTGGGAATTTCTTATCCGGGTTCTACTGTATGTAGGTAAATATAATTTTTATGGGTCCTGGATCTTTCAAGTATTAAAGTTACTTTGCTGTCTCCAAAATATTTAGTACCGCACAACCCTACCTTTGAGTATCCATCTTTGGATTTATACTATGTTCCATCACCATTGGATTTATTTACTCCTTGAATTTTATAGCTAACATTTGTCTTCAGTCAACTGAGTATTACCTTGTATCATTTGCACTAGATCTTCTCATCAAACCACCTTTGGATGTATACTACTCTCTTTCACTATTGAGTATATATATATATTATAAATTTGTTCAGTACCTGTTCACTTTTGGATTCATCACCTGTATGCATCTAATACTACCTTTGGATCTATGTGACTCTTTATTTTTATACAGGTCGACCATCACTAATCCGGTTCCATTGCTAATTCAGACATAATTTCCATGAACGTAATTTCAGATTTCCCGGGTCGGCGCACTGACCTGCTGCTACTGTTTTGGTGGCATTGGTTGCAGTATCAGCTGTTGATGCAAACTCGTAAACACTGGCAAGCCATTCCTACTTGTTTTTCTGCATTTATTATTATTATAACCTGCTCACTTTTAGCCCCAGCCATGGTTCCAATGCATTTATCCCCAGGGGCTCACATCTGGTGAGCATAGACTTGGCACACCCAGGGTCCTGAGCTGGATATCATCATTCTTCTCTTTCTTGGTGATTCCTTTCTACTTCTCTCTCTCTCGGGATAAATCAGTATAAATCACTCACCTCATGCTGAAAATTAAGCTAAGTTATACATACGATCTAGTATTACATTACAGCACATAAGGGCTTAAAAAATCAAGCCTCAGGCTTCCTTACACCATATGGCTAATAATGATAAAGGAAGTGCCTCTCGTCGTGTAAAGCGCAAACAACGTACATTGTTCATAACAGACAAAGTTGAACTTCTGAAAAAACTCGACAGCGGTGTGTCTGTGAGAAGTTTAACTCTGCTTAATTGTAAATTCCAGAAATTTCTCTCAGTTCCTCTTATTTTAGTAATTTTCTTTTAGCCATTCCTTTTAGATTTTTTTTTTTTTTTTACAACACACTCGTACAAACTTGCGGGAAAAACACAACACATACGGATAATACACAGTGCTAACGAACTTGTTTTCACAAAATCTATAACAATACTGACAAACTTATTGCAACGTTTGAGAGTTTATTTTATTGCAGCGCTCGCCGTGCATGCAATAAACTAATCACAAATGACCTTCATATGTATGCCGTATAATAGCTTCACACATATGTGGCCGACACGGCTTCTCAAGAAATAAAGTAATCTACTGGGCCACACATGTGCGACATAAAAAGTCTTTTTTTTTTTTTTTTTTGATATTTTAAGCGAAAAAAAATGAGAACACTTACATTACAATATTTATTTTAGAATTACTAATCAAATTAATTGCTAAATATTTTTCTTAAACTAGCTTGGCAGTCAATGTGTTAAAGGTAACGTGGTTAGCTGTTGGGTAAACTGTATGTGCTAAAATAACCACCGGATCACCGGTGGTTATTTTAGCACATACCCACAGGTCCCAATGCTGCCAGATTAGTGATGGTCGACATGTATTACAAAATTTTCTGTATAAGTTATTTTCTACAGTTTCCTAAAGATTTGGTGCCTAGTAGCCTACTATTGGATCTTCAGTCATCTAGTTATATGCAATCTTGGATTCGTGCCATATTCTTTCACCATTAGGTTTTTGGATCATCAGGTCAATCTTTAGACTTCAATAAACTTCAAAAAAAAAAAAACAATTAAGTTCTAGATTTCCTCATTTAAACTAGATTTCCTCATCAAACCGCCTCTGGATTTACTGAAATTATCTTCAGCACTTATTCACCTTTGGATTCATATCTGGAACTACATTTGGATTTATGCTGCTCTGTCAACATTAGATTTATTGTTTTTACAGAATTGATTACTGAAGTTACTTTAGTATCTTTTCACTTCTAACTCGTTAAATAATTCATTACAAAAACTTTAACGAAGATGCCATTTTGGACTACAGGTTATTACTTTTAACTTTTCTTCTCCATCTCAGGATATTATACTATTCATTACATGTTTCCAGCTTTTAATGCTTATGTACATAATTAACCATATTAACCATATCCTGTATTTAAATATGTTATATGTGAGCAAAACTACCCTAATTGGTAAAATTTCACTTTATTTACTAGGATTATACAACATCCAAATTTTACTTAATATATAGTAGCCATATCATTTGGTCTACTTTCAGTTAATTTTTATCTACATTCATTTTATTACTTTCTGATTTGCTTAGCTTGTCACTGCTTCATTCAATATATATTTATTTATTTATGGAATGTTTTATGTTTGTTTTCTGCATACCTTTTGACTTTATATCTGTAAAGTCCTATCATTACAACCACATTTCTACATTATAAATTTATATGCTTTCTCTTTGCGAGCACTACTCTTATGTATCTCTATGCACCTATTTTATCTAAATACGACTATAAAGGTCACTATTTTCCATTTCTTCACAGCTCTCTGTTAAGTCTTTTTTTGCTGCTATAAATTGCTATTTGTCCAAAGCAAAGTCACTAATGTAGTACTGTTTTAGATACATTCATCTACTCAACTAAATATGTGCACTATAATTTCCCACCTTCTTTCTTCCGCTACATATTACTTGAAAATTCCAGGTATCTTTACTATTCTCTATTCGTTCATTATACTTTTGGTTTCTGTTTCGACTCGTTTTTAGGCCCATTTGAACTTAAGTGATTTTTCGTTTTTGTCTTCCCTGCAGTACAATCATTTGGTATTAGTTCCCTTATTATGCTAACACTTACAAAGCCAGAGCCTGTGCTAAAAGGTTGAGCTTTACAACCTTACTAACCTATACTAGGTTAGCATAGGTAGTTTTAATATCCTTTTCATTTAATTTAATATCATTTAATATCCTTTTCTATACATTTATCTTTCTACTTTCTACTTCTAGCTTTTTCTCATTCATAAAACTATTGGTGCAATAAGAGGGCAATATAAACGTTCCAACTATCCTCATTCTATCGCTGTTTTTGTCTTTATTTAATTACTACTTTATCCCTTTCCCATCCTCAATTTAATACTGTGCCCTATACCACGTGCTAGTTCTAAATTCTAACTTTAATTCATCTAATTTCCACAAAATTCCAACACTAAAAAAAAAAAAAAAAAAACTTTTTTTTTTTTTACCCTACTCTGAAAATGCTTATTTATATTTTATTTTAGCTTTATCCTTATTTTTACCTTAATTTTTTATATCATTGATACTGCATCGGAACTACCTTGACCATACTGTAAGTGAATGTGCTAATTTTAATCTTTTTGCTTTATTTTGCCTCTCTCCTACTGTTATGGGCAAGTATAGAAACGCAGTTCCTGATACATGGTCAGGTGTAGTCCCCTGATGAAATACCTGACCATGTGTCAATATTTACTTCAGCTTGCATCAGATATTTGCTATCCCTATATTCATCTTATAACTTAATTTCTCCACCCATATCTGATGACAGCTATCTCACGTTTATTTTATTTTTTGCTTTTTTTTATTTGCTTAATCATTTTACTTTGTAGTTCCCTCACCTTTAATTGGCTTTGCAATTCAGCCTATAACTCTCTTAATTCATCATAACTTATAGGATATTCACATTCTTTCTCCATTTACAAACCTACATAACTTCTTTTTTCTGCTATCCTCACCCTTCTTGTATTTGGCACTTGGAGAAGAAACCATCACCACGTTGTGATCTGAGGTACCTATAGGACCACTGACCTCAACTATATACTTGAAATGGTTGTTTGTGAGAAAAAAAGATCAATAGTGTTGGCTCTGTGCTTAAGAATGTCTTGTATTCTGGTAGGTAAGTGAACAATCTGTGCGAGATCATTAGTAATTGCAAAGCCTTAGCATCTCCACTAGGTGGGTCCTCGTGACTAGAAAACGGAGCCAGCTGGAGTTGTGAACATTAAAATCACCAAGGAAAATAACCTCACTGTTAGTAGAGTTGGACTAGAAAAAGTTAAGTTTCAAAGAGTTCCAAGTGATTATTGCAGTTGCAAGAAAAGTAGAGGCAGCAGATGAATTTGACAGAATGTGATAGAGAGATTTTAAGCCAAAAAAGATTGAAAAGAGGAGATTCCAAATCACTAAGACTCTGACAGTGAATATCAGAGTAGACGTATGCACAAGTACCACCTTTGAAGTTAAAGAAATCATACAGCAAATAATTTGGATATCTGAGATGTGTAGTGGTTGAACAGTTGATAATTGGGATTCTGTCAGAAAGAGTACATGGGGTTTTGCAGACTGTATGTGGAAATGGATATCATTGAGTTTGGAACTGAGACCACATGTATTTGTGAAACGAACAAGGAAATGTTTAGGAGATTTGAATCTTTTCGCAGATAAGTTTTTTTTCTATTAGTTTGACAATTCATAGTGTATTCAGTACTAAGAAAAGGTGGTGGATATGCTGTATGAAAGTAATGTAATTCTTGGATATGACATACACATGGTAAGAATGTACTCAGCTCCCTGGCATAATGTGGCCTCAACAGTGTTTCTAGGAAAGTATTTCTAGTTATCAGAAGAAGTAAATACATTGGAGACGATTCTCAAATGCATGTCAAAAAATGGCTTTCACCATGTTTTTGAAGAGTGGCAGAAATATTGGAGTAAGTGCATTTCATCAAATCAAAATGTGGACCATCAAAATGTGGATGATTAGTAAAGGCACATTGTGAAAGAAAAATGGTGATAATTCTTTATTGACCAGCCCTTGTGTATAAATAAATGTATTTTATTTTTTTTTAAATCAAAACTGAAGCTTTCACAATGGATGTGGTCATGAAGGTTTCAGTTTGACAAGAGTTTTTGGAAGTTTATGATGCAGCATTCGATATAAACAATTCCTGCATCAGTATCATTTCCAAAGAAACAATTCTATGTGAGTATATTATTATTGTTGTTGTCTGGTGAACATTGTGATGTTTTCTTTTTGAATCCAGTTTTTTTTCAATTTATAATGGTAGCTGCCAATAAATTTCCTTAAAATGTTTGTTATTAGATGTAATAAACATTGAAGAAAGAATATGTAATTTCTTTTCTTTATACAAAATTTGCAAGGCATGCCCACTTTTTTTTTTTTTTTTTTGAGCATAAATTGAGATGTACCGTATTGTTGCAAAGACACTCTCTCTCACTCTCACTAAACCTATTTGAACAGTCAGTATCCTAGAAAGTTGCTTGCTGTAAAACCAGTTTTCGAAAGTTTATAACGGCTGTCAATATAGATATTTTCGTGAAATTTAATAAATAAATCAAATATAAGTCCAGGAAAGTGCTGTATCGATATCAAAAATATTCATGCTATTATAACTGGTTTTTTTTTTTTTTTTTTTTCCCTTTTCAGAAAAACAGTTATAAGGCATGAACTTTTTTTTTTTTTTTTATCCAGTGCACAGTAGGGTGTTATCAATTTGACACCATTTTTGCCAATTTCCAGCTTGGCTTCCAGTAGATGAATTTACTTGAATTTTTGTTAGTAGATGCAATATACACTGAAGAAAGAAAGTATAATAATATTTTTTTCAAAAAAAACCAGTTTATTATGATTCAGTAGGGTTATATTTCTTCACATGTGGAACAATTTGGAATGCTGTGTTCAAGTGTGGAGACCTCATCTGAAGAAAGACGTTGAGCTTCTTGAAAGAGTCCATGGTGAGATTGGCAAATGGATGACCATATGAGAAAAGACTAAATATGTGGGCTACAAATCTTAGCAACTAGGCACCAGGAAACTAGGTAACCTGATTGAGATTTATAAGGCTCTGAGAGGAGTTAGTAAAATGAATGAAGTTGGAATTTTCACTGTTATAGAGAATTCCAGAACTTGTAGGTATAAAACAGGGAAAGTGTAGGTATAAAACAGTTTAACCTAGATTGTAGGGAGTTTTTTTTTGTTTTTTTTTAGCCAGTGAGTTATTGGTCATTGGAACATCTTGCTTTCACTGGCTGTTGAGTCTGATAGTTTGAATAAATTCAAAGGTCAACTGGATAGTTACCTATGTGACGAGGGAAGCAAATAATTTGTAAAGAAAAACAGCAATAACTTCTATGCTTATATTAACAGTAGAAGGAAGAGGTTAAATCACATTGGGCCACTTTGTCTATGGGTTAACTGTTGATGACAGCAGAGTCATCAACAGTTAACCCATTGAATAGGTATTTTGCATCCATATTGACACATGAGGGATTCTTTAGGGAAGGGAATGCCAGAAGTTTAACAAACTCTTACGAGCAGCTAAATGACCTTGTGACAACTGATAATTGCAAGAAGTTGTTGAAGATGGACATAAAAAAAAAGGCACCTGGGGTGGATGGAATCTGTCCAGTTATATTAAAGGAGGTAAGCAAATCCTTAGCCATAATTATGACAGCATTCTTGAATTCAGGGGAGGTCTCTATGTACTGGAGATGTGCGAATGTATCTCAATTCATAAAAGGAGATCAAAAGGTGATGTGAGTAATTACAGACCTGTTAGATTAATATCTGTTCCAGGGAAAATAATGAAATCACTGGTTAAAGGAATAATGCAGGACCATCTTGGCAGGCATGCAATTATACTGCAGTCACAGCATGGATTTGCTAAGTGGCAGCCTTGTATAACCAATTTATAGGTTATTATGATGCAGTGACCAAGGAACTGAATTCAAAATATAATTTTGATATCATATACTTGGATTTCTGGAAGGCTTTTGATACTGTTGCACATAAAAAAACAAACTGCTGTACAAACTGGAGCAATGTGGTATTAAGGGCAAGTTACTGCTATGGATAGATGATACAAAGGTTGGTAGGGTGGTTATCGACAGTAATCAGACTGAGTTACTGCTGAAAGATCTAGGAAAATTGAGTTGATGAGCTGAGAAATGGCAGCTGAAGTTTAAGATTATATGAGTAGCAGTAACCCCAGAGTAACTAATCAGCTGTGTTGTACTACACTCAAGGTAATGGAGAATGAAAAAGACCTGGGAGCAATTGTGCAGCCAAATATGAAAAATATGAAATTCTCTGAGCAGTGCAGGCATGCTGCCAGGACAGCTCAAGGGATTTTGTTAATGATATACAGAACCTTCACTATTAGGGATAAGGAGTTGATTATCCGTTTGTGCAAGACATCTTGAATACTGTATGCTGGTCTGGAAGCCTCACGTTAGGAAGGATGTAGATCTGCTGGAATGAGTGCAGAGAAGGGCAACCAGAATGGTGAAGGGAACAAGGTGGTGCTCTTAAGGCTTCAGTTCTTAAAATTGCAGCGTTTTGAGACTAGGCACCTGTGAGGAAATCTGATTGAGGTGTTTGAAGCCTTGAATGGATTGAGTAAGCTGAATTTTAACGGCATTCTTCCACTTCAGGAAGAATGCCATTCTTCAGGAAGAAGTTAGGCTGGTGAAGGCAGATTACGAGAAATCTTTGACAAAGGATTCTAAGAAAAACATCAAAGATTTCTTTACTTATATAAACTCTAAAAGGAAGGGGATGACTCTGATTGGTCCACTTGATATCAGTGGTTCGACTGTTGATGATCCTGCTCAGATAGCAAACAAACTGAATGAGTATTTTGCATCTACATTCATACATAATGATTTTGTAATAACTGAGAACAAAGGGGAGGAGAAATTGTTGAAGTTAAACATAAGAAAGGCACCTGGGGTAGATAGGATCTATCCAGTTATATTAAAGGAGGTGGCAAAGGAAGTAAGTAAACCCTTATCCATAATTATGAGAGCATCCTTGGACTCAGGGGAGGTCTGCACGTACTGGAGATGTGCAAATGTATCCCCAATTCACAAAGGGGGGTCGAAGGGTGACACGAGTAATTACAGACTAGTTAGTTTAACTTCTGTTCCAGGTAAAATAATGGAGTCACTGGTTAAGATGCATTGCAGGATCATCTAGACAAGACTGCAGCAATAATTCAAGACACAGCATGGGTTTGTTAAGGGAAAGTCTTGTCTGACATATTTGATTGGATATTATGATGTGGTTACAAAGAAACTGGATGCAAAATATAATTTTGATATCATATACTTGGATTTCAGGAAAGCTTTTGACACTGTTGCGCATGGAAGACTACTGAACAAATTGGAGCAGAATGATATTAAGGGTAAGTTGCTACAATGTATAAAAGGATGGTTGAGTGGGAGAAGACAGAGGGTGGTAATCAATGGGTGCTGCTCATCGTGGACTAATGTTATTAGTGGAGTCCCACAGAGTTTTGTGTTGGGTCCACTGTTGTTTTGTATGTTTATCAATGAAATTGATGAAGGTATATCAGGCTTAGTGTCGAAGTTTGCAGATGATACAAAGGTTGGCAGGGTTGTTAATGACAGTAATGGCAGTGTGTGCTACTGCAACAGGATCTAGAAAATTTGGGCAGATGGACTGAGAAGTGGCAACTGAAGTTTAACATTGACAATTGCAAAGTACTGCATATGGGTAGAAGTAACCCCAGAGAAACGTACCAACTGTGTGGTACTACACTTAAGGTGGTAGAAAATGAAAAAAGACCTGGGAGTAATTGTGTAGTCAGATATGAAGTTTCCTGAGCAATGTAGACAGGCTTCCAGAGCAGGTCATGGGGTTTTGTCAATGATATACAGGAATTTTGCTAGCAGGGAAAAGGAGGTAATTGTCCTCTGTATAAGGTTATGGTCAGGCCACGCCTTGAGTATTGTTGGATGTAGGAAGGATGTAGATTTGCTTGAGCGTGTACAGAGAAGAGCAACAAGATTGGTGAGGGGAATGAAGGGATCCTCTTACCAAAAGAGGCTTAAGTTCTACAAATTGCAGCGGCTGGAGACTAGGCACCTGCAAGGTGTATAAGGCCTTGAATGGGTTGAGTACGCTGAATTCTGATTGGATTCTTCCACTTGTTCAGATTACGAACCTAAGGGGGCATAAATTGAAATTGAGGAAAGACAGATGTAGAATAGATGTGCGGAAATTTGCCTTTGCCCAGCAGGTGGTTATTTGCTGGAACAAACTTCTATCTGTCGTGGAAGTTGATAGGTTAAATAAATTTAAGGAGGAACTGGACAAACATTTAGAGGGAATTGTTTTGTAAATTTTTTTTTTTGGCTGATGCTGCATGAGCTCATACACTTGCTTTCTTGCATCACATGCCACTTCTACTGCTACTACTACTTGCTGAGACTACACATTGTTGAAGCATAAATTCAAATTGATGAAGGTTGGTCATAATAGATGTGTGGAGGTTTGCCTACAGCCAGCGGGTGGTAGATTGTTGGAACAGACTTCCATCTGTTGTAGAAGTGGATGGGTTGAATAAATTCAAGAAAGAACTAGACAAATTATTGGATGGTACAGATGGGTGAACTATGTATTTTTGTTTTTTTGACTGGTGCTATATAAACTTGCTTTCTTGCATCATTTACAATTACTACTTCTATTGTGTGAATCAGCAATGGCTGCTGTGCCCTACAGTTAACTGATTTGCTACTATTATGCGGAACACAAATGTGGGAAAAATCAAACAAACATAGTAGCTCTTTGATTAGCAAGAGCAGTGCCTACTGTTTTCCTAAGGAATAATGAAAAAAGGTTTAGCTGTATTTCATACTTGGTCCTACATTTTTTTTCCTACAAGTTGATCCTACAAGTTAGAGAAAAAGAATTTTAGAGAAAAATTCTTTTTCTCTAACTTGCTTGTGTAGTAAACTCATTCAGTACATTCAAAAAGACTGCTACTGTGTGAGTGACCAGCCCAAAAGTTCCAGTCAGCAGTGGCAGACTGGTCAGGGTCTCAGCTTGCCCGATGGCAAGTGGGTCCCCTTGCAATAACATTAGACACTGTTAAAAATATTAATGACCTTTTAGTAGCTTGAAAATATAATAGAAGTTCCAATATTATTACTGTATGCAACTAAAATTTACGTTGTACAGTACATTCCTGAGAAATGCCACGAATACCAAAAATGTGAATACTGAGTTATGGCTCCCATAGTAATAAAGGGGTTCCGTTCCAAAGTATGAAATATATAAGAAAAACTAGTCTAAAATTTTGTCTATGTATGTATTATATGTACCTTCATAATATGACTATGTACATAGACAGTACATAGTGAAATGCAAGCATAAGGCATCGAAATGAAAATAAGAAACAGTTTAATATTAAATGTAATATTTATTAGAAATTTCAAACAAATCTATCAAACCAGTGCCTTTGCTAGCTAAAAAATGTATCCTGCCAGTGCTATCACCAGTTTTGCTAAAGTGTTGATAAAGGAGTTTTGCCTTTTCATGAATGATGAGTGAACTTAACGGAATTTTATTTTGAATTCGGTCTTCTATCCACAGATTTAAAGCTTTTTCCATTTTTTTCTAATTTAACATCACAAGTTACAGAGCAAATTTTTGAAACAATTAACGCATTTTCACGGACACTACGGCGGATATTTCTTCCGATTTCTTGATTGAGTGTACCGTTGGCTCATTGATTTCATAATGTTTTGCCACTGAGGAGACACTTTCACCATTAGAAATATTGTCTAATAACTCAATTTTATTCGCTAATGTCATCACCTTCTTTGATCTTTTCACATTTCCTTTGTTATTCGTATTCATATTTTTGTACGGGTTAGAAAGAACTTGTACACAATAAAGTCACTTTCTTCCATTAACGCACTCGAAAAAGTCTGTTTTATACTGCAAAACAGTAGATTTATCACTTTTGTGAGCATATCAATTTATAAATTGATAAATTTCTTCAATTTATAAGCATATAAATTAAAAGCAAACAACGAAACCTTCCATGACAAGTGCATAACACATACTGAAAAGGATTAGCGAGAAACATCCACGCTCGTGATTTTGTCACCCCCCCCCCCCCCACCCACTGAGTGCTGTTTTGACCGGGAAAAATAATTTTAGCCACGCCCATGTTTTTTTTTATGGCGGAAAATGTTCACGGCGCTTTAAAATTCACATTTTTTTAGGTTTCATTTTATATTAAACTCCCCTCCCATCCTGTTGTCCCTTCTATACACACACGTACTCACCATATTGAAATTCCACATTCTCTGTCAGTGGTACCAATTTTTTGATATCATTACAGTTTTTTATCTGCTTATATATGCTCATATATGTGCTTTTCCTGCAAGGATCCTCAGCAGTCCTAGTAATCCCTTAATTCTGGTTTTCTAGTCTATTGCATGACTCAATAGAAGCATTATAAGAATCAATTTTTTTTTACCTCAGTTTTCTGCTGCTGTCAAACTATGAGTACGTGATTTCCCCCAAGCTAACAGTTTTCCAATCCACCTGACACTGCCTTGAAAGCATCAGGAAATATCCTTGTACCCCTTCTATTTCAGTGTGATCCATTACTGTAAAAACAGTCTCTCGTGATAAAAAAGCACAGACCATGATGTGAAAATTTCTACCCTGTGAGCCTTGCATAGCCTCTCCTGGCTCATGAGTTTTTCTCACCAGTGTCCCATACCTGCTGAGTAAATCCTCAGATCTCCTATTCCTATTGGAGGCAAATTGCTGCTATGGATAAAGGGGTGGTTGAGGGGGAGAAGACAGAGAGTGGTAATCAATGGACACTGCTCATCGTGGACTGATGTTATTAGTGGAGTCCCTCAGGGCTCAGTGTTGGGTCCATTATTGTTTTCTGTATTTATAAATGATATTGATGATGGTATATCGGGCTTAATGTCCAAGTTTGCAGACGATACAAAGGTTGGCAGGGTTGTCAAGGACACTACTGACACTATGCTGCTGCAACAGGATCTGGAAAGGTTGAGCAGATGGGCTGAGAGGTGGCAAATGAAGTTTAACATTGACAAATGTAAAGTACTACACATGGGAAACAGCAACCCCAGAGCAATGTATCAACTCTGTAGTACTACACTGACAGTGGTAGAGAATGAAAGGGACTTGGGGGTGGTTGTGCAGGCAGATATGAAGTTCTCTGAGCAGTGCAGACGGGCTGCAAGAGTAGCTCATGGAGTATTGTCAATGATATACAGGAATTTTTCCAGCAGGAATAAGGAGGTGATTATTCCATTGTATAAGGCGATGGTCAGGCCACACCTAGAGTACTGTATACAGGTCTGGAGGCCTCATTTCAAGAAGTATGTAGAGCTGCTGGAACGAGTACAGAGAAGGGCAACAAGATTAGTGTATGGAACAAAGGGGTGCTCTTACAAAGAAAGGCTTAAGTTTTGCAAATTACAGTGTCTGGAGACTAGGCACCAGCGAGGTGATCTGATAGAGGTGTATAAAGCCTTGAATGGTTTAAGCATGCTCAATGCTGATGGGATTCTTCCTCTAGCTCAGAAAAATCACCTGAGAGGGCATAAATTCAAATTGAGGAAAGACAGATGTAGGATAGACGTGCGGAAATTTGCCTTTAGCCAGCGGGTGGTTGGTTGGTGGAACAGACTTCCATCCCTTGTGGTGGAGGTTGATAGCCTAAATAAGTTTAAGGCTCAGCTGGACAGGTATTTTGAACGAACAGAGGGGTGAAGTGGAAGTGGTTTTTTTTTTTTTTTTTTTTTTTGGCTGATGCTGCATAAGCTTGCTTTCTTGCATCAAATGCCTCTACTAATGCTAATGCTAATGCTAATATCATACCAGTGTGTACAACGGTTTATCATTTATTGTGCCCTTAAATTTATATTTAATTCACACACACACACACACACACACACACACACACACACACACACACACACACACACACACACACACACACACACACACACACACACACACACACACACAATATGTATACACACACACTATATATATATATATATATATATATATATTTAATTTGCATGTATTATCTTCTTTACAGAGCAAGCACTGCTCGTCAAGCATCAGCTTCAGATGTAGATTCAGAAGAGGAAAATGAAGAAGGAGATTATACAGTTTATGAATGTCCAGGTTTAGCACCTGTGAGTAGAACTCTCATGCAGTAAATATTTTTTGTAAAACCAAGATATTTTATATTTAAATAAGTTAAAATGATTGTATTTATAATTTTTGAATTGAATTAATTGTGAATAAATTATGAATACTCAGAAATATAACTTTTATGTTAAGCTTGACATATTGCCCTGTTAAAGAATACAGACTTATCACACTTATCATTATACAGCCTGCATTTGTAACTTGGCCATGAGTGAACACAAGTAGTCCAGAGGCAGGTTTACATTATATAGGAATTTGATTGAGTTACACACCCACATACACACTCTACTCCTTCATATTTTTGTGAGGGACACATTCAGTGGATGATCACAAATAGGTCATGGGCTCAAATATAACTTTTTAATGAGTTAAGTACACTCTATCCAGTGATGGTGAACCTTTAATGAAATTTGCATTCAAAATAAAATGCACTGTCAAGGTAGTCTTCCCTCGTTGTAACCCCAAATGATATTCGGACCCTGATAATCCTTTTTTAGTTACAGAACTTCATTTTCTCTTTAACATTAGCAGTTCATTATTATTGCATTATATCGATACTTATAATTAATAATTACTAGCTAATCTATTTAACATATGCTTGAAAAAGAAGATTACACACTGAAATGAAGACTGATGTATTGTATAATTGTTAATAATAGAGTGAAAATTTGATAATCCAGTATCTGATCATGCAGGTCATCAACATTATATAAAAGGTTCACAAGCCAACATCCACAGACCGCAGCAGTGGAGGAAGGATTATTTTTATTTATTTATTTAGATATTTATTTATTCATTAGTTATTAACCTACAACACACAGTAACTTATAATATTAGAGGAGCATAATTACATTTATGGCATAGGTAGCAAGCCATGAGATTGGTTTGCCATTTGTGAGCAAATTTTAAGCTTATTGATGACAGAGAACTCAGAAGAGTTTCTTGATCCCTCACCTCTTAGCCTTTAGGCACCTTGCAAATCATATTCAACAACTTCCTCCTCCTCCTGTTTTAATATTAGGTGTTCTTAATGTATATAATTTTTTTTTTCTATATATTTCTATCTATCTATTTGCTCTTTTACTAGTTTTACTATTAACTTGGGAAGTTGATGAAAACCTTCTGGGGAGTGATTGCTTCCCACTGATATCAACCTTGGGTAATGGAAAGCTTTTAAATAGTAGTAGTAGTAGTAGTAGTAGTGGCATGTGATGCAAGAAAGCAAATGTATGAGCTTATGCAGCATCAGCCAAAAAAAAAAAAAAAAAAAAAAAAAATCACGCCATTCCCTCCAAATGCCTGTCCAGTTCCTCCTTAAATTTATTCAACCTATCAACTTCCACAATGACAGATGGAAGTTTGTTCCAGAAATTAACCACCCGCTGGCTAAAGGCAAATTTCCGCACATCTATTCTACATCTGTCTTTTCTTAATTTGAATTTATGCCCCCTTAGGTTCGTAATCTGAACAAGTGGAAGGATCCCATCAGAATTCAGCGTGCTCAATTCTATGGCATCATCTCAAATCCCCTGAGATGATGCCATAGTGGAACCCCAATCACTCTAACTGGTATGCTTATGGTTAGTTAGCATTCTTTGGTATCACCATAGTTAGTCAAGAACCAAGCACTTTTCCAGTAACACATGTCAGTGAATGTGTTGTTCAAGCTGCAACAGTCACAATACCAAAAGCTTCTATATGATTCCCATCTTTTCCAAAATTGCGGTGGAATGTTGACAATGTTGCAACTAAGAAAGCACAAAATAAGGCTTGGAATACTTTTGACACTACCTACAACAGAAAATCTCATAATTTTTAAAGTCAGTGGAATTGAGTATAAAGTTGATAAAATTAAGGATAGATATTTCTCTCATCCCACCTCGACCTTGATTATAGAGGATGTGCAACTGCTGACATACTAGGGGAAACTTTTTTCAGTTATCTTAGCAAAGACTCTTTCTTTAAATAATTCCTTGCCTTCAAGTAATGGAGTGAAAAGCAAGGAATTAACTTTACTTCTGTAGGATCTGAACAGTAACAGGCCTTTCACTAAAGAAAGTTACAAATTTTTCTCTCTCTCTCTCTCTCTCTCTCTCTCTGTCAGTCTAAAGCAAGTAGTACAGTTGGACCAAATGATATTTACTATGACATACTTAAACATCTTCCAATAGCATCTCGGGAAGGATTACTTCTCCTGTATAGCCAGTTATTTCTTGGAGGAAAGGAACTGTATTAGCCTTTCAAAAACCAAGCAAAGATCAAAGTAATTACAGTCCTCCTAGTGTTAAAAAGAATGGTCAGTACTCAAATAGTATGTACTTAGAAATAAATTATATACTTTCTAAAGCTCATTGTGCCTTTTGAATAAATAGATCGACATTGGATTATCTGATTAGACTCAAAGCACATATTCAAGATATTTTTATGAAGTTGAAGCAATTTAGTATCAGTCTTTTTTTTTTTTTCTTTTCTTTTCTTTTTTTTTTTTTAACATTGGAAAAGCATATAATATTTAGTGATATGATAAGTTCAGCTTCAGAAGCCTCTTTCCCTTCTTTATTAAAAACCTTTTAACTGGCCTGTAGAATTCCATCTCTCCCTATCCTTTAGCCAAGAGGAGAGCATTCCCATGGATCTGTTCTTAGTGTTACACTCTTTGCAATCAAGGTTAACTTCCTCCAGCTATCTATATTGCTGAAAGAGTTCTCTTAGGCATTTAGCCAAGAATTATATTTTATCTATATTGCTTTTTACATAATTTATTTTAGCTTTTTCTGCTAGTCACATAACATGTTACTGATAGAAAGGCAAATGCAGCAGCAGTGCGTAGCACATGCTTCTTGATTAGACCGGGGCTTGAGTCCATGGCCACCAAATACGGAGAATGTGGAAAGGTCAGGGAATGACCATCGCATATCCCTGGAGTAATATGGTCTTAGTTGCTAATGCTCCTAAAAACCAAACAACAGCAAATGCAGCATGCCATTACTTCTCTTGGCCAAAGTTTTTTTTTTTTTTTTTTTAATTTTCTTTACTAAAAAACTACCTGTGTGCATTTTTTTTCAGAACTTACATCCCACTTATTTAACATGGTAAATTTTTGGGCATAATGTTTGATAGTTAAGTTAACCTTTTTTGAGCATATCTGTCAACTAAGAAAAGAATATTTGAGGAAAGCATGAACATCTTCATGCACTAACTTCTACATCTTAGGGAGCACACTGCTGCAGTATTCTTTGTTTGTACCAAGCTCTTATTAGATCTAAATTCCAAGTGCTACCTCTGCTTGAGAAAGTGCCTCTCATTGAATGGATTCTGTCCATCATTGTTTCATATGTGTTGCCTTTGACATTTGCTGCACATTTCCAGTTACTTGCTCATATGTTGATGCCAACAAACCACTTCTGTCATCCTGCTGAATTCAGATGTCCTTTGCAACATACATATAAACTGAAATTGCTGTCCATCACCATACATGGTCACCTGTATTTGAACTATTTTGGGGAAAAACCTTATTTTCAAAAGGTCAGTTAGCCTTTGGATAATTCTTATCCAGAAGCTAACTGACCTTTTGCTATCTGAATTCCAGAATATTTTAATATACTTATCATGACAGTAGATCATGTTGAATAATCTTCCCAAGAGGGTCATCTCTCCTTGGAACATATGCTTTCTAACCATTGACCTTTCTATGTGGACCTTGAAGGTCACTACTGCACATTGCATTCATTAGCAGTCACTCTGTATGCAGAGCTCAGTTCACTGACTCTCTACCAATCTGCACCGACAGTTCAAAGTTCAAACATTTGGTAAAATCTGCTACTGTTTTTCCACATTTTATTGTATCTAATCAGCTTCCTTTACAGTGCAATATATATATATATATACTGTAGAGCTTCATGCTATTGAACTTGCTTTAGGCCAATCTCAAACCAAGCAATATATAGAAAAAGTATAATATCATAAACAGATTTACGAAGTGCTCTATAGATGCTAACTGCAATCAGACCATATTCACATCCAGATTGAAAAGAGGTTATAGTCTCAATGAGCTAGTTTCAACTAATGTTGAAATGTTGAAATCTGTTTCTGTCAGATCCCAAGTCACTCTGGGATCAAGGGAAATGACATGACCAATGAGGCTGCCAAATATGCAAAACCCTTCAAGGACCTTCTCCCAGCAGTACCATACATTAACTGCAAACAATTAATCTGATCCAAATGCTTGTCAATATGGCAAATGATGTGGTGCATCCTTTGCCATGTTGATACATGGCACATTTGCAGGAGAGATATAAGCTATATTAAATCAAGCCTATAATATTATGCAAAAGTTTATGCAAAATATGAAGGGAAGTTATTCTGAGTAGGTGTCAAATAGGACACAGTTATCTCATACTTTTTATTGTTGAGAGTTGATGATCCACCAGTATGCATCTACTATAATATTGCATGAACAGTGCAATATACATTAAGACCCATCTTTTATTAATGAATGCCATACTATTTTTTCTGCTTTTGGACACTTCCCTGATCATTTTAATTAAGTTAGATTTTAGCAGATGATGGCAGTATCCTACACATCTTTTCCTTTCTGAAAAGAACAAATTACTGTCACCACACTTCAGTGATTTTAAATCAATGGCTAATATTATATTGGCTTTCTCTGCCAGCTGTTATTGGCATATTTTACTTATACATCTTTCATAGACATAGTGTCTATATCTATGAAAGATGCTGAATGTTTTATTAATTTAATTTCACCAGGACACATTATGATCTTTACTGCCAGTATATCATAAAAAAAGTAAAGCAATCAACTGGCCAATCTTCGCTTTAGCCTGATATGCTTTCTAACCATTGTTTGTTTAGTTTTGACCATACATGAAAAAGTATTTTCTTGTTCATGTATTGGCCAGCAGGACTTAAATGGCCTAGTTAATGCAACAGTGATATCAATTTGCCTTCACACATTGTGCCAATCTCAAACAAATGGCATTGCCTAAAGGATTATCATCATCAGCCAGTTTGAATCCACTGTAGGATGAAGGCCTCTCCAGCACTTTCCAGTTCCTTCTGTTTTGTGCAATGGCCATCTATTTGCTGCCCATGAACTCTTGATTTTCATCTGTCCAACTCCATTGTTGTCTTCCAGGTTTTATTTTAGCTCTTCTTGGGTACCATTCTGTTATTTTCTTAGTCCACTATCATGTCTTTGAGCTATGTGTCCTGCCCAAGACCATTTCAATTCTTTAGTTTTGACAAAAATGTCCTTTATTTGTGTTTGCTGTCTAATCCATGCATTTCTCCTCTTATCCAATAGTCTAATTCCTAATATAATTTAAAAGAGGCCATTTAATATCTGATGACCAACCAGTAAGTCTTGAAACAGACTGCCATATTAGTATTTGTCATCCTTTAAATAAATGACAGCATAACCTTTTGGAGATACCATTTATTTGAAAGTAGTACTGTACCAGGGTAATTTATTGTTAAGGCAAAATTTTGTTTTTTTTTGTTAGCAATAAGATAAATTATTCCATTGCATTATCTAGGCAGTTTAAATCCAGCTCACCACAAAGGCTTGTGAAAGGGCAAGATAGTCCTTCGAACTTTATAAAACTTTGATAAGGCCAAATTAGCATTAGCATTAGTAGAGGCATATGATGCAAGAAAGCAAGCTTATACAGCATCAGCCAAAAAAAAAACCCCTTTCCATTTCAACCATCTGTTAACTCAAATGTTTGTCTACTTTTTTTTTTATTATTTTTATTTTTTTTTTTATGTAAACCCCAAACACGAGAGGTATTAGAACCTATAGTACTTAGTACCGTGCTTGGGTTGGAGGTTGAGAAGACGAAAGAAGATATTTGTTGACGTTGGACTTGAACTTCTGTAGACTGTAATTTTCAGAAAATACGTATGAAGGAAGGTTGTTCCAGAAAACAGCAGTTGAATGAATAAATGAGGAAGATGAAAAGTTGGTTCTGTGAGTTTGAAGTTGGACAGTAAATGGATGTTGGCTGGTGGCGGCATGTGTTTGGACTGTTTTGAAAGAGAGAGCGGGAATTATAGAAGCCAATTCAGAAGAACAGTGCCCATGGAAGTATCTGTAGAAGAGGCATGCAGCAGAAACAGTACGTCTATGAGACAGCGAGTGTAGAGATTCTGTTAGAGATGAATCATTAATTAACCTAACTGCCTTCTTCTGAATGGAATCAAGGAGCTTAGAGAGAGATTCTGGGGGCACCACCCCAGATGTGGGAATAATATTCCATGGCAGGGCAGATTTGCGATTTATACAGAGTGAGCAGCTGTTTGGAAGAAAAGTAACGCCAAGAGCGAAAGAGAAAACCAAGTTTTTTAGATGCAGAGGAAGCAGTATTTGTAATGTGCTTGTGCCAAGAGAGATTAGAAGTCAGTGTAATCCCGAAAAGAGATATATCATTTTGCCTAGAAATCGGAGTGTCACTAAAGATAAGCATAGGAACAGAAGAATCCTTTTTGTGAGATATAAGACAAGACTGAGTTTTAGAAGGGTTGAAATCAACTAAGTTGTCTTTGCCCCACTGGAGAATTACCTGAAGATCGGCATTTAAGGAATTGGTAGCAGATATTCGAGAAGTTGAAGCTCATTGAGCAGAGCAAGGTTTCTCAAAATGGAAAGTAGAATGCAATGTGCTATCATCGGCAAAACTATGGATAGGATTTCCAGTCAATGGGAGAAGGTCGTTAATATACAAAAGGAAAAGAGTGGGGGGAAAGAACTGAACCTTGGGGGACCCTGGCATTAGTGGAGAAGTTAGAAGACAGAGAGCCATCTACCATCACCCTCGGTGAGATCAGAGAGAAAACTGGATAACCAATTACTAAAAACAGTTGGCAAACCATAAGATGGAAGCTTGTTTAGAAGACCTTTATGCCAAACACGATCGAAAGCCTTTGAGATGTCAAGAGGGAACTACTTGTGTTTCACCGAACCTTTCCATTGAATTAGTCCATAAATGGGCAAATAAGCCAGAACATCACCAGTGGACCGACACTGATGGAATCGATACTGGTGATCGTTACTTGATTTCGATACTTGATTTCTCCATTACTTTAGAAAGAGTAGAAGTAATTGCAATGGGACGATAATTGGATGGGAGGGATTTATCACCTTTTTTAGGAACTGGTTGGATATGGGAAAATTTCCAAGCAGAAGGAAAAACACCTTTGGAATAAGAAAATGAAAAAAGGCTGCAAAGAATAGGAGTAAGTTCAGGAGCACAGGTTTTGAGAACAAGTGGAGAAATACTGTCGGGACCTGGAGCTTTCTTAGCATCAAGATTCTTCAAAATCCTTCTGACATCATTTTGACGGAAGCCCACAGGAGGCATTGAATGGAGCGTGTTGGGAATGGTGGGAGGTGTTTTACCAAGATCATTAATACATGAGTTGGAAGAAAAATGGGATGCTAGCAGATCAGCTCTATCCTTGGCTGAAGTGACAACAGAACCATTTGGTTTGGACAGAGGTGGGAGCAGAGATGGGCAAAAGTTGCGGCCAATAGCTTTGGCAAGAGACCAGAATGCTTGGCTACCATTAGGGCAAGAAGCAAGTTTTCTACTCTTAGCGTGTTCAAACTCTAGTTTGGACTGATTAATAACTGCTTTACAATTGTTGCGAGCTTTGGTGTAGGCAGAAAATGAAACTGAAGAATTAGAAACAAGCCAATTAAAATATGCAACATTCTTCTCTTGAACAGCCTTACACATTTATTGGAAAACCCAGGTTTACATAAAGGACGAGATTTTAAAGTGGAGTGTGGGATAAAGGATTCCATTCCTGCAAGAATAATTTCACTGACACGATCTGAGCAAATTTTGACATCAGAAGTTTTGAAACAGTAATCCGACCAAGGAAAAGAAGAAAATAAATCTCGCAGGTCATCCCATTTTGCATTCTTGTAATGATAAAAACATGAGGTTGGGAATAGCCATGAGATAAGGGCTCAGCCATGAGGTAAGGGCTCCATTGGAGAAGAGACAATCACCAAGTTATGATCTCAAGCACCTAAAGGACCTCTCACTTCGACCGTGTACATAGAAAGGTTGTTTGTGAGAAAAAGATCAAGCGTGTTGGCTGATGATTAGGATTGTACGGTATTCTTGTAGGTAAATGAACAATCTGTGCAAGGTCATTAATAATTGCAAAAGCCTCAGCATCTTGACCAGCTGGGTCAGTGTGACTAGAAAACAGAAACCAGCTGGAGTTGTGAACATTAAAATCGTCAAGGAAAATTACCTCACTGTTAGGAAAGTTGGACTGGAGAAAGTCAAGTTGCAAAGAGAGGAAGTCAAAGAGCTCCAAGTGATTAGTGGATTTGGGAGAACGGTAGAGACAACAGATGCATTTTACACAATGAGGTAGAGAGATTTTAAGCCAGAGAAGATCAAAGAGAGGAGATTCCAAATTGCCCAGTCTCTGACAGGGAATATCAGAATGGACATATGCACATGTACCACCTTTGAGGCGAAAGGAATCATACAGCGAATAATTTGGGCATCTGAGATGAGCAGTTGTTGAATCAACCGAAAACTGAGATTCTGTCAGAAAAAGTACATGGGGTTTGGCAGACTGGAAGTGGAAATGGACATTGTTGAGATTAGAATTGAGACCACGTATATTTGTGAAATGAATTAGAAAGTGCTTGGGAGGTTTCGATCTTTTCACAGATAAGCTTGCTCTATTAGTTTGACAATTCATCGTGTATTCAATAGTAAGAAAAAGTGGGTGGGACATGCTGTATGAAGTAATGAAATTTTTGGATATGCCGTACTCATGGTAAGAATATACCCAGATCCTTGACATAACGTGGCCTCGGCAATGCTCCCCGCATACACACTACTCGGACTCCCTCCAGTCACTATCTGGCAGAATAGAGGTAGCAAGATTATACACTAGCTGATCCGTAGGCCTCCTAGAGAGTTACCAATAGGTTCGGTTCGGTGTGCTAACTAGCAGCTGGCCTGCGAACACCGTTTTAGAGCTGTACCCTCGAAATGTAAGGAATATTGGATCTCGCCACGATGTTCATCATAACCTCAAAAGTTATCAATCATACTGCATGATGGAAGAGATAGGGAAGGGTTGACTGGAACTTAGCTCTAGAGACTAAACTTGGGTCCACCACTTCAAGCTTCAAGCTGTCACAGACCGTCCGGACTTCGCCGAAATTGGGTCTGCTTGACTTGTGTCACCCGAATATCAGTTCCATCAGCATTTTAGACTCCGAGGTAGCAAGTGCAGCTTGCTTGGCATATCTGAGAGAATGTCTGTGACAACCTCAACGATTGACAAGGCTGTCATCATATACTCCCTCCTATTGTGTCTAGGCAGGATTGCAGACACTTTCAAATTTAACCCTAACTCACGACTTTTTTTCAGCATTGACCTGTACTTGATTAGTAAATCCACAGATCTCTTACACTTAATGTCATTAGTGCCAACATGTACAATGATATCACCTTTTGTGCCCTTAAAAGATGATATCTGCTCTACAACATCATCAACTTTTGCCCCTGGCAGACATACCATGGTCCTATTCCACCTATCCTTTTTGCACAATATATTTCCCATTTCCCTGACAGTTGAGTCACCAATAATAACTAGCTCCTGTGGGTCCAGTGCATTCTGCCCTGAAGGTTGCCGCTGTGTTGCCTGGTGCATAAGAGTGTGCTCTGGAATTGGTTGGGCAGCTGAGAACTTGATGGGCCCCTCATTTTAATTCCTTTGAGGGCATCCACCTGACTCTTCAAGCTCTCATACCATCAGAACACTGAGTTGAGACCTAATTTCTTCACATTTTCTACACCTAGCACACACAAAGATATCCTCCATGGCTAGATCATGTTCTGTTCGAGAGGGATCCGCATACATGTCACATTTTGCACATTTTTTTTAGACTGTGATGTGTTGGAGAATCGTCCCCTATGGTTTTCTTGTGTACCACAGCAGTTTCGCTACTTTGTGAAAGTTGCTTTACTACTCTAGTCTGGGGAATGATTTCTGTTTAAATACAATTTAATTAACAATAAAAATTAAAAGGATTTATAAATTTAATTGATTAATAGCCAATACTATACTAAGCTAGCAGATTCCTACTACAGTGCTACATATTACGCTATCTAGTTATACGTAATGCTATTCCATACCGATACTACACAATGGTGGCAAGTTTCGAAAGTTACAAGTTTTACATACTAAATAATAACCCACAAAATCTCTATCCAAGTTCAAAATAAACTAAGTATCGTAACTAGGAATATAAAGCTACTTCTAGAAAATAAATTAATATGCCAAATTAGTCAATAAAATGGTAAAAATTTAAGAAAAACTTCTCTATTAGCTGGAGACATAAAAAAAAAAACTTTGCCCGCGTTGAGCTAATCTCGTTCCCATTGATTTAGTTTTAGCTATTTTATAACTTTGAAGTGTGTATAATTAACTGTGTATAGTTAATTTTCATTAGCATCCAAAAATAAAATTAAACTTTGTGTGATGCCACTTGATCAGTGAAACTCTTTCTAACATAACGTGTGCAAGATAGTTATAGCTCAGTTTAAAGTTTATGAATGCACTGTGCCATCTCCACAGAATTGTTTCTGACTGCATCGCAGTCAAGGTGTGCCAAGTCCGGCACACCACAGAAGGCCGCTGTATCCGAGTGGTCCAGCGCGCGGGTGCATAAGTACATGTGCCTTGAGTGACCCGGGTTCAAGCCCGTGACTGCTGAATACGGTGCTGTTTCTTGTATTCTCTCTGTCTTGTGAACTCCTCTGACCATGTGGTTGTCCTGGAGTATAAACAGAAAATTTATTTATTAACCTTTAAAGTTTATGTGATGCCTGTGCAGAAGACTGATTTCAGCATTTACAAAACTATTCAAAGAAAATTTGTGATCTGTGAATAATGAGATCATAAATACAGAGGGTAGGATAGTTTAGTTTTATTCCTGTTATTTTATACCAACTAGATTATTTCTGCACCAAAGAAAAGCCTGAAAAAAAGACTTGGAAACATACTATTTGTTTCAAAATCATTTTAAGTTAAATTAACATTAAAATTTTATTTAAGCAGTGCACATAATTTCCAGGAGAAATTATGTGCACAAAATAATTATATACCATATGTTTAAACTGATTCTGTAGGGTTTTTTGACACTTTACTTTTTAATACTGCAGTAACTGGAAATAAAATATGGCAACAAAGGAAGTCTAAGCTGAAAGACTAAAATTTTGGAAGGTTGATTTCTGATTGCATATGTTGTTTTCTGATTGCGTAAGTTCCTGTTGGTTGATATTGTTCTAACTAGTTCTAATGGTGGTCTCTAGTTCATCTTTGTATGATTCTGGTTGAACATCTTGGGAGCTGCTATATTACTGCTGGTATGAGTTATTCTGTCTTCCGCTATAGTGGTGGTTGTGGCTGTAGCCACTTCATTTGAAGTGTTGATATTATCATATTTTTTAATAGGAAGCAGTTGGGACTGGCCTAGATTCTTTAAAAACATTTGAAGCAGAGTTTATTCTGTGTTTTCTGTTACGTCTTGCTGAAGATATAACTCGATTGATTTGACTTGTGTTCCTAGTAATATCTATGTGGGTTTAGTTTGGATTTGAAAACTCTCTACATCCTTTGTGATTGGAACCAATCACTAGAGAAAACTTGGGCATTCTGAATCTGCATTTAAGTGGAAGAGATTTATCCATAGGATATTATGTAAATTTTAACTGGTTGGCATAAATTTGATGAATTTGAAGTGCTGGTCAAGACACAAAAAGCAGATATTGTTGGTATATCAGAGATGTGCTGCCACATGGATATAAGCAGTGCAGAATTGGAATTTGGGGAGTACAATATGTACAGAAAGGATAGACAGGACAGGAAAGGAGGAGGGGTTATGCTGTTAGTTAAGAAACACATAAAACTTAAGGAAGTGCAGTGTAGTGTGACATAAGCACTGGGAAAGGGAAAATGAAAGTAGGTGTGTGTTATAGGCTTGACGAATCTGATGAGTATAATGAGCAATTGTGCAGAGAAATAGAGTAGACCAGTAAACTAGATTGTGTTATCATGGGGAATTTTAACTTCCCAGATATTGACTGGGACTTCTGGGTTAGTCATTTGCACACTAGCAAGACTTTTGTGGATTTATTGGATGGCTGTTTTCTTCAGCAACATGTTCAAGAGGCAACCAGATGGAAATATGAGAAATCATGCAAATGGCAATGATGATAACCAAACATACATTTTATTGCATTTACCTTTACAAATTGAAATGACAAGTTAACGTAATAGTATTATGTACTGTAAATCAGCAAAATAAGTCCTCAATATTTTGTTGCTCCTCCTCGAGCTGCAATTACAACCTTGCAACAATCTGGCATAGAGTTAATCAACTTCTGGATATATGGTTACCCAATTTTGTCGTACCACACCCTTACAATGCTATCCTGCAGCTGAATCTTGTTGGCTTCATCTGAGAAATTTTAGATGACATTATGTACCAGCAATTTTCAGTAGGATTCAAATCTGCACTTGCTTGGCCACTCCAACACAGTAATGCCAGCATTTCTGAGGTATGACTGCACCTTAAGGGAGAAAAACAAGGGAAAACATTGGTATAAGTATGTTTTAAGCCTTGTGAGACAAGAAAAACTCATTAAATGTAAATAGCATAAAACTTACCAATTTTACTGTGTGGCCAAGTGCTGAGTCCTGTTGAAAAATGCAGTTTTGGATGTCTGTGTGTTGATCCCTAATAACAGGTTTCAGGCACTCCTCCAAGATAGTGTATGTTTCTGCATTTACTGTTCCATTAATAAACTTAATTTGCCCCACCCCTTTTCTTGTTATGGATCCCCCGACCATCTGACTGGCAGGGAACTTTACAGTCAGTGTTATGCAGTCAGGATGATATGGTGTCCCGTTGCTCTTTTGGAGGGTGCCTCCATAGCCAGGTGGGAAGGAGAAGCAGTGCATAGCACACGCTTCTTGATTAGACTGGGGTTCGAGCCCATCACCACCAAATACGGAGGATGCGGAAAGGTCAGGGAATGACCACCGCATATCCCCGGAGCAATATGGCTTTAGTTGTTAATGCTCCTAAAAACCAAATAACGAACAAATAACGTAACGTTGCTCTTTTGTCCATGAAACATGCATTTTAGTCCAATCAAGTTGCTTCTTCTTCATTTGTTGGGCCAACAAAGGCTTCTTCTTAGGCTGTTAGGCATGCAGACCACATTCCGAAAGCCGTCTTTGGACAGTTTATGCACTTCGGGAAAAGGAGGTGATTATCCCTTTGTATAAGGTAGTGGTCAGGCCATACCTTGAGTACTGTGTACAGGTCTGGAGGCCTCATTTTAGGAAGGACGTAGATTTGCTTGAGTGTGTACAAAGAAGGGCAACAAGATTGGTGAGGGGAACGAAGGGGTCCTCTTACAAAGAGAGGCTGGAGACTAGGCACCTGCAAGCTGATCTGATTGAGGTGTATAAGACCTTGAATGGGTTGAGCATGCTGAATTCTGATTGGATTCTTCCGCTTGCTCAGTTTATGAACCTAAGGGGGCATTGATTCAAATTGAGGAAAGACAGTTGTAGAATAGATGTGTGGAAGTTTTCCTTTAGCCAGTGGGTAGTTGATTGCTGGAATAGACTTCCATCTGTCGTGGAAGTTGATAGCTTAAATAAATTCAAGGAGGAACTGGACAAACTTTTAGAGGGAATAGTTGTGTGAATTTTTTTTTTGGCTGATGCTGCATAAGCTCATATGCTTGCTTTGTTGCATCCCATGCCTCTATTGCTATTACTATTACTTGTTTCAATGCCAGAGGCTAGGACAGAGCAACAGTTATACTTTTTTTTCTTGGTGTCAACTGAACATATGGAGCCATGCTTACACCTGCACAAAACAGGATACTAATGAGCATGTATAACCTTCCAATGCCGTATTTATAGAAATGGCTGATGCAATACCTTGCAGTTACTGTCTGATGCAATAGAACCATTATCTGACGCAATACCTTTTGCTTTGAAACAAGCAAAATGACTGTAATCAAACAATATCTTATACGTTTCACTACAAATGTTACTTTTTTTTTTTTAAGAAGATGCAGTTTTTTTGTCTGCCACTGTACATTGATGACACATTAGGAATACTCTATGGGAGGTTATGTTAGAAGTTTATCAAACACCAGTGGGGAGATAAATGACTTTGTCATAACTGAAAGGAAAGTGGAAGAGAAATTGTTGAAGCCGAACATAAAAAAAAATCTGGGGTGGATGGGATCTATTCAATTATAATAAGGGAGGCAGCAAAGGAGGTGAGCAAACCCTTAGCCATAGTTATGAGAGCATCCTTGGATTCAGGGGAGTTCCCTATAGATTGTAGATGTATTCCCAGTTCATAAAGGGGGTCAAAAGGCAACATGAGTAATTACAGGCCTGTCAGCTTAACATCGGTTCCAGTGAAAATAATGAGTTACTGATTAAAGAAGTAACACCAGATCATTTGGATAGGCATGCAATTATACTGCAATGACAGCATGGATTTGATAAGTGGCAGTCTTGTCTAACCACTCTGATAGGTTACTATGATGCAGTGACCAAAGAACTGAATTCAAAAATAAATTTGATATTATATACTTGGATTTCAGGAAGGCATTTGATAATGTTGCACATAAAAGACTGCTGTACAAACTGGAGTAATGTGGCATTAAGGACAAGTTACTGCTATGGATTGAGTGGAAGTTACTGCTATACAAGCCTGACGTAACTGAGTGGTCAGGAGCGTGAGTGCAATTGCACATGCTCTTTGAGTAAACCAGTGGGGAGATAAAGCCTGAAAAAGGGTTCAAGCCCATGACTGCTAAATATGATTAACATTTGTATTGATTGATTTATTGTAAACTCCACTGACCTGGTAGTCGTGCCGGAGTATAAACAAGATTGAGTGGAAGTTACTGCTATAGGGCACCTCCGTAGCCAGGTGGGCAGGAGCAGCAGTGCGTAGCACACGCTTCTTGATTAGACTGGGGTTCGAACCCGTGATCACCAAATATGGAGGGTGCGGAAAGGTTAGGGAATGACCACCACATATCCCTGGAGCAATATGGCCTTAGTTGCTAATGTTCCTAAAAACCAAAACAGCAACAACAACAACAACTGCTATAGATTGAGTGGATGGTTAAGTGGAAGAAGTAGAGATCCCCAGGGTTCAGTGCTGGGCCCATTGTTGTTTTCAATATTTATTAATGATATTGAGGAAGTTATATCAGGCTTAATGTCAGAGGTTGCAGATGATAGATGATACAATGGTTGACAGGGTGATTAACAACAGTAATGATGGTATGCTACTGCAACAAGATTTAGAAAAAATCAGGTTGTTAGGCTAAGAAATGGCAGTTGAGGTTTAAGTTTGACAAATGCAAGGTACTGCATATGAGTAGCATCAATCTCAGAGTAATTTATCAATTGTGTGGTACTACACACTCAGGGTAGTGGAAAATGAAAAAGACCTGGTGTTACTGTGCAGTCATATATGAAATTCTCTGAGTAGTGCAGGGGTGCTGCCAGGACAGCTCAACGGGTTTTGTGAATGATATACAGAAACTTTGCTAGTAGGAATAAGGAAGTGATTATTCCTTTGTACAAGGCTATGGTTAAGCTGTACCTAGAGTATTATATGTAGGTCTGGAAGTCTTACTTTAGGAAGGATGTAGAACTGCTGAAATGGGTACAGAGAAGGCCAACGAGATTGGTGAAGGAAACAAAAGGGTGCTCTTACCTAGAAAGGCTTCAGTTCTGAAAATTGCAGTGTCTGGAGACTAGACACCTGTGGGGGTGATCTTGATTGAGATGTTTAAGGCTTTGAATAGATTGAGTAAGCTGAATGTGAATGGCATTCTTCCTCTTGCTGAGACTACACACACATGAGGGGGCATAAATTTAAGTTGAGGAAGGATGGTTGCAAAATAGATGTGCAGAAGTGTTTGATTGTAGGAATAGGCTTCCATCTGTTGTTGTGGAAGTGAATGGCTTGAATAAATTCAAGGAATAACTAGAGAAATTCTTGGATGGTAAGGAAGAGTGTGTGTGGGTTTTTTTTTTTTTTTTGTTTTTTTTTTCAGCGATGCTATATAAGCTTGCTTTCTTGCATCATTTGCCACTACTGTTGCTGTATATGGGTAGCAGTAATCCCAGAGTAACATACCAACTGTGTGGTACTGCACTCAAGGTAGCAGAAAATGAAAAGGACCTGGGGTAATTGTGCTGATACGAAGTTCTCTGAGCAGTGTAGACAGGCTGCCAGGACAGTTCATGGGGATTTGGCAATTATATACAGGATTTTGCTGACAGGGATAAGGTGATTATCCTTCTTATCCTTACTGCGGGCTGACCATTGCCTTATACAATGGTCAGCCCTCATCTTGAGTACTGTACTGCATTACAGGTCTGGAGACCCCATTTTAGGAATGATGCAGAGCTGCTGGAATGAGACTGCGAGGGGATAATCACCTCCTTTTCCCTGCTAGCATGGAAAAGGAGGTGATTATCCCTCTGTATAAGGCAATGGTCAGGCCATGCCTTGAGTACTGCATACAGGTCTGGAGGCCTCATTTTAGGAAGGATGTAGATTTACTTGAGCGTGTACAGAGAAGGGCAACAAGATTGGTAAGGGGAATGAAGGGATCCTCTTACCAAGAGAGGCTTAAGTTCTGAAAATTGCGGTGGCTGGAGATTAGACACCTGCGCGGTGATCTGATTGAGGTGTATAAGGCCTTGAATGGGTTGAGCAAGCTGAATTCTGATGGGATCCTTCCACTTGTTCAGATTATGAACCTAAGGGGGCATAAATTCAAATTAAGAAAAGACAGATGTAGAATAGATGTGTGGAAATTTGTCTTTAGCCAGCGGGTGGTTAATTGCTGGAACAAACTTCCATCTGTCGTTGTGGAAGTTGATAGGTTGAATAAATTTAAGGAGGAACTGGACAGGCATTTGGAGGGAATGGTGTGATTTTTTTTTTTTTTTTTTTTTGGCTGATGCTGCATAAGCTCATACATTTGCTTTCTTGCATCACATGCCACTACTACTACAAAGGTGTCTCTTACCAAGAAAGACTTCGGTTCTGCAAATTGCAGCACCTAGAGACTAGGCACCTGCGATGTGGTCTGATTGAGGTGTTTAAGGCTTTTTACAGCTTGAGCAAACTCGGTGCCAATGGGATTCTTCCTCTTCCTCAGACTATGCACATGATGGGACATAAATGCAAATTGAGGAAGGATGGTTGCAGAATAGATATGCAGAAGTTTGCCTTCAGCCAAAGGGTGATTAATTGCTGGAACATGCTTCCATACATTGCTGTAAAAGTAAGTAGTTTGAATACATTCTAGGAAGAACAAGACAATCTATTGGAGAGGATGGATAGGTAAAATGGAAATAAATTTTTTTGTTTATTTATTTTATTTTATTGTTAGTATTATTATTTATTTTTATTTATTTATTTTTTTTTTTGGCTGATGCTATATAAGCTTGCTTTCTCATTTAATTTTCCACTATTGATACTAATACTAAAAAGCATGCAGAGACAATCAGTATATAAGAAACAATTCTTTGAAACATCTTACAAAACTTTTAATTAGTTCATATTTCTAAAACAAATTCCTATTGCTAAAAGATATTTGAACTTAAAACTTAAAATAACTAAAGAAAATCAATAATTATAAAATTTACCATGGCTGTGATGCAGTCATACACTATAATTGCATTCCTTTTTATATCCTTACCATTGCAGTTGAAAACAACACTTCACCATAATGAAATGCTGTGTTCCTGGTGTACCATACATCCATATTTTTAAAAATACCTTGGGCACTTGTTTCTATGTTAATTATTTTTATACTAAAACAGTAAGTTCCCAAGGAATTGTTTGGTCTCCCCCCTCTTATTATTGGACATTTTCGTATTCCCTTTTTTTTTTTTTTAATGGACCTATTGATTTAGTATTAGTGCTGGTAAAGTGGTCTAAGGTTTTGCCAATTATCTATTAGGCTTTAAAAGTGAATAAATTAATAACAAACTTTTTATTATTAAATTAAAAATATCAAAATTACTGTTTCTTGAACGTAATCATTTTTAAATAAATTGCCTAATTGAGAGATATTCTTTATATATTTATTTTATTGTCAAAACTATAATAAGATTTTACCAGAATGTTAATTGCACATGTTTTTATTTCAGACCGGTGAAATGGAAGTGAAAAATCCCCTATTCAATGATGATTCTACACCTGTTTCTCCTCCTGTTGTGGCTCCGAAAGCTGCAGATAAATAAAGGCATGTGAACTTTCCTGCCTACCGCCAGATCTGCATGTCTACTCTTGGTGCTGTCCTTCATGTTACTTATTAGGAAAGCTTAAAGCTTTTGTTGTGAAAGCTGTAAAATATATATTTTTAATCTGGTTTTCTATTTAGGTTCCTAAATTTGTAGCTAGTAATAAGATGCTGATACTAATTACTGTTTTGACTTAATATATGCAGACTTTACAGTATACTAGAGCTTGCGCTAATAACACTTCTTATATGACATTCTACCTCTAATCATGAAGACGGCTTTTGCCTAGGAGCTTGTATATTTCCAAACTTGTGCTCTTAATTTATTCTTAATGACTGTATTTAAAATGATGTTTATTCTCACAAATATTTGTAGTTGTTTCACTACAAAACGTTCAAAGATTGACATGATCTTTATGTGATCTGCTTTTACAGGACAAATAATGTTAACCTTTTTCCATACATTTGTTCTTTGTAAAATTAATAAATATAATATTGTGATCTGAATTTGCAAATTCCATTCACTTGAGAACATTAGATCTCTAGTGAGCAGTATTAAATCTGTTTATACGCATAGTTTTTAATTTAAATTTTTGTTTTTTCTGCTACAATCCACATGTATTCACTATATTTGTATATTTATTTTATTAAGTATAACTTTTATCATGTTTAAAATTTCCAAATTTGCAGGCAAGTACAGTTTACTTTTGTGCATTCACTGTCATTTAATGTATATATGCCTAAACAGTTAATTAGTTTTATCTTTTTGATAGCCAAACTACATAGAATTAACCTAGAATATAAATATTAAGTTTCAAAGTACTCAGCTATTTATGTAAAATGTGTACTGAAAACAGCCAACTTGTAGATACATTTGTTTATTATTGAATTAAAGATGTCACTTTTTAATTGCATGCCCATTGTGAAGTAGCTGGTTAAATGTACACAGTTTAATTTTATAATCCATGTTCTACAAGTAATTGCAAATAGAAAACCTTTTAAAATTCTTTTCTCTTGGTAGGCAAGGCAAGATGTGTGCTTCATAATGCTAATCTAGTCATTTATTTTATTATTTATGAATTCATTTTACAGCAACAATTTTTGAAGTTTCTTTCCATTTAAATTTAGAAAATTGGTAATAAAATGTGTGTGTGTATATATTTATATATAGAGGGCAGTAGCACAAAATGTCTTGAAAACATTTTACATGTTGAAATTATTTTGAAGATTCTTTTTTTATATATACAAAATTATTAGATATCTTTCATATGAGACTTGTATATGAAACTTAGTGGGATGCTTCATATATTGTTAATGTTTATGTTCTAAGATTTGAAAGAGAATTCAATGTTAAATTGTTGTTGAAGTAGTAATATTTTGAAGAAGATATTTAAAAAAAGTGTTTATCTGGAACAATTTTGCACATACACACATATAAACACACATAACAATATATGTATATATGTATGTTCATCATATTTTTTAAATATCCTGCATTTTTTTATTTGGGCTCAAAAAAAAAAATGCTTGTTACTGAAAAAGATTGAATTTTGAAATATTTTTTGCAGATTTTAAAAACTTTTATTAAGAATGGAGATGAAGTTTGAGTTTAAACTTTAAAGGTTTTTACTAGTCTATTGACTGAGCGTAGTAAATCCGCTTCACAACAGTTTTCTGTTTGTCTGCAGTTCAATATATTCATAAAATAAAATGGAAAAATGTAGTCCTCCCCCAACCCCTCCCCCCACATTCAGTCATACTGATCACTAGTTCTGCCAACTACATATTCCCCAAGTTCTTAATTCCAGGTCTTTGTTTTTTGCTTAAAATTTTTATTGTAGTACTTCAAATCAGATACAAATAAATATACCCTATAGTAATATTACGGAAATATATATGACTAAATAATAGCAAGAAATTTATCCATAAGAAAAAAGCATATACAGGCATACCTCGAATAACGAATAGGATGCGTTCCACGAATTTACTTCGTTAAGCGAAACTTCGTTTTCAGAGGTAAAAATACTATGGCCAGAATAGGGATACGTTCCTACGTAAAGAAAATGAAAAGCTTTTTTTTCGAACAAAGAAAAGTTTTATTAAATAAACAGTCAACTTACATACAAAGTGAAATCACATTTTAAAATATGAGTCTAAAGTTGATTGCTTATGCTTTTTTTCTCTTTCATTTAACAATTGCCTATACGGAGTTATTGCATTTAACACTGATCGCTTAACAATAAAACTTCTTCCTAAATCAGGATCATTTTCACTAAAAAAATTTAAAATGTTTTCAATGTCATTTAAGCACCTTTTTAAATCTTTGGTTGTTAACACTTTTTCGGCATGAACTTCTTTAACTTCGTCTTCATTATCTTTGTCTTCGTTGCTAACAAGGTTTTCTAAATCTTCCATGAAAAACCATCATCTTCTGCATTCAATAAATTTCTAACATCCTCTTCATCGACATTTTCGAAACCTATTGATTGAACCATCTGGATAACTTAATTTCTAATTTCTTGGACGTTATTTTCTTCTTCTAGTACAACTTCTGGCCATATTTTGCGCTAAACTCCATTTAAGCATTTCTTAGTGACTTCTTTCCAAGAACTATCAATGTTTTCAATTGCGTTTTTAATGGTGTAGTTTTTCCAAAAAGTTTTAACTGTCATTTCCTCTTTATCCTCTAGTTCAGTTAAATTGCTTAATGTTCGACGCAGATAATAAGCTTTAAATGATGCTATTACTCCCTGATCCAATGGTTGAATCAGGGAAGTTGTGTTTGCTGGAAGAAACACAACTTTGACAGGAATGCATGTGTCCATCGTATTAAGATCAGTAGGATGTCCCGGAGCATTGTCTAACAACAAAAGAGCTTTTTCTTCAAAATTGTTTTTTTGACAATACCGTTTTACTTCAGGACAAAAGTGGTTAACAAACCAATCAGTAAATAACTCCTTGGTAACCCACGCTTTTCTATTTGCTTTCCATATTACAGGTAAATTCATTTTTATGTTACCTTTTAACGCCCTCGGATTTTCTGAATGGTAAACTAATAACAATTTTAATTTATAATCGCCAGAGGCATTTGATCCAAAGAGTAACGTTAAACGGTCTTTGGCTGCTTTGAACCCAGCAGCTGATTTTTCTTCAATAGAAATGAAGCTTTTTGTTGGTAGCCGTTTCCAGAACAAACCGCTTTCGTCAACACTGAACACCAAATTTGGTGGAAAAATTTCACGTTCAATTATTTCCTTTAGTTTTTCTGGAAACTTATTTGCAGCTTCTCCTGTTAATTTTACACTATGAATCCTGGCCCGTTTTTTAAATTTCTCGAACCAACCACGAGAAGCCCCAAAGGTTTCCGTAATTTCTTCAGTTTGTTTAGATTTCAGGTGATTAAACTGGAATATTTTTTTTATGTTAAATGGGGCTTGAAATTGCGGACTTCGTTATATCGAAGCTTCTTTATCAGAGGTAACGTTAACCGAGGTATGCCTGTACATCAAGACCTCATCGTTCACAGTTTAATTTTTCATGGAAAAATATGTTGAGACAATACCTTACTTGTTGCAGGCTAGATGAATAAGGTGCAGTTTGGGGTAATCACTTGTAGAGCTTAACCCTACATTTTTCCCAGGCATTTAAGTCTGCTGTTTATGGATTGCCATTCATAGAGACCATTTATAACATACTTGGAAATCAAGAAAAAAAAAAGAAGGCGTGTTTGTAGGCTAAATAAGGCGAATTTCAAAAAAATGTTTTAATGGCAATATTATACATATATTTGGGTCTGGAAAGAAAAAATAATAATTAATAAATTATGAAAAGTTGTTGAACAATGTAAATACCTATATTTTGTAGAAAAATATGTGTATAATCATGTCATTTGGATATTTTTGTGAAATTCATCTCATTTAGCCAAATAGATAGTGACTTTTTGGGACACCCTGTATTGTATAAATAATTATTTTTCTACCTCTAAGAAAATACATTATAGTTTTATTTTATTTTATGATCTGCATAATTCTTTTTTTTTTTTTTTTTTTTTTAATCACATTCCCAGTTGCCTTCCTAATAATTGGATGCAAATTCTGGAATAAGAAAAGAAAATTTTAATTAATAACCAGCCAGAAAGTGTAAAATAAGTTAATAATAATATAATTTTATACAGAAATGTTTTGCAGTTTGACTCTCCTTGCCCCTAGATCCTTAGACTTACTGGTTGCTGACACCATCATGAACATAGCCTGCAATGAGGTCCTACCATATTTTTACATATATATATATATAAACTGTTTTATTATTAATGCACAATGCTTAGTGTAATGAATACTATATATCATTTATATAGTATTAAGAAATGTATGAATGCTAAAATACTTTTTATACAAAAATATCGTGCAAAAAACCTAAAATATATCTAGGCACCTAATTTTCCTTTTATTTTAAGCCAGTAATCTTGCTGATTGTGGACATTTTCAGAAACAGAACTCCTGTAATCAGCAAGACCATGTTGTATCTTTAAATATGTATATAATGCAGTTCAGAAACAACATTTTTATTTAAGTTGCATATCCGGGGAATACAGCTAATTGGTAGTTATCATATGAATTCAGTAGAGAATTCAATTCTGTTATGATGTATTAGCTCACATACATAAGACATTTCTTGATTTTGTATACTAAAAAATTGTAGGATATTCTTTTAGTATTATCTGGTTCTTAGTGGCACATAAATAAAATAAAATGAAATTACTATATCCTTGAAGTTCCTGATGGTAATGCTTCCACAAATACAGTTTAAAATGATTTGCTTGCTTATAGGTTAATCTAAAGACAAGCAATATTATAGTCAAAAAAATATTTCCATTCAGTAATAAACTGAGTATTGATTTACTTATAGTGATTTGTATTAATAATAGAATTACAAATAAAATAGTTCAATTATTTTATACATCTCTCGGGTTTGTTCCAAAAGTTTATGCCTGCTAAAGAAATAAATTTACTTTCCCCTTCTACGATCAGTTTTGTTATGTACCTCAAAGCTACGCTCAGTCTGTTATGCCAATATATAACAGTGTATAAGTAGCATCTAGTCTTAATCATATAAATCATAAAAGGAGTTCAGTAGCTTTGATTTTATTCTTCAGTGTACTGAAGATGTAGTCTACTGGAAGGGTTTATGTGATGAAAATAATAAAGTGAATTTTAATACTGATGATAGGTAGAACAGGATTTTGAATTGTTGATGTCTATTCTGTATGGTTGTGTTTTTTTTCCTGTTCAAACTCTAATGTGAATTCAATAAACATTCCATACCTGAAATAAATTAAAGATTTTGTGGTCATTTTAGGGTAATTTTAATATATATATATTATTAAAATAATAAAGGAATAACAATAAATAAAGGAAAATATATATACTCTTATCTAAAAGTTTGGAAACATGGCATATGACAAAACTTTTCATTAATTTTCTTTTGAAATTTGCCTTGACAATGTAATATCCTCAAACAGGCCTATGGGGCTGGGAAATGCCATATTCAAGAAAGTTAATACTCAAACATCAGCCAAGTAATTAAATATTTAATAAAATAAAATAAAGTAAGATGATACAGTAAACTGGACTATTATAATAAGTACTAAAAGAAATAAAATCGGTTAAAACTGTTAAAAACTAACAATTCTAAAATCGTTAAAGTACCTAAAATCCAAATCTTTTAGAGACAGCTGTCTCCTTTCTCAACAGTGTACTGTTGCTACAATGACACATCCTTAAGTAACAGGCCCATGGTACTCATGTGACTCACCAGGAACATTGTCAGTATTCTATATTTACGCACCGGAAACAGAAGTGACCCGGGAGCGTGCCATGTGGAACCGATCATTGCATCTGAGGACAATTGCCTCAAAGAGGGGGTGTAATCACACACCCCTGTCCCTGTTAATAGTATGACAGGATGAACTGATTCGCAAGCTCTCGAGCCACTTGAGTTCCCAGAACTCATGTGCACAGTCAGTAATGACCGCATCCTCAGGGGAGATCCAATGCTACATTGAAAACCTTACAATGTAATGTAAGGTTTTCAATGTATGAAAAATGTTTTTTATGTAAAGTTTTTTTATTAAGCATTGAAAAATTTACAGCAAAAAATATTGAAATGATTAATACTAACAACTATACTGATTTTTCCTCAAAATATCCTCAGTGAGATTTTATTACTACCTTACACAGATGTGGCATTCTAGCAATTAATTTTGTAATAGTGCCTTGACTAACATTATTCCAAGTGATCTGCAAGGTTCCCATAAATTTTGTGAAAATGGGCAGACTTCACAAACTTGACAGTCTAGATGATTCTGTAAAAACTCTATTGGGTTTAAGTCAGCCAAATTAGGGTGGCCACACCATAATTTGCAATACCTCCTGTTCTGTAGTTGCATTGCCAGAATGCCCCTGCACAATCATGATGGAACACCACTGTGCTTGACTGTAGGCACTAAAGATCAAAAAATTTCAAATTTGGATTCATCCATCCACAGTATGTTTTTCCACTCCTCAGCTATCCAATATTGATGGCCCAAGCCACCTGTTTCTTTTAATTTCTGATCCAACTGTTTCTGATTCTGTAAAAACTCTATTGGGTTTAAGTCAGCCAAATTAGGGTGGCCACACCATAATTTGCAATACCTCCTGTTCTGTAGTTGCAATGCCAGAATGCCCCTGCACAATCATGATGGAACACCACTGTGCTTGACTGTAGGCACTAAAAAAATGACACAATTTTTTTTTTTTTTTTTTTTTTATCGTCTCACGTAAACTCTATATTTGGATCAAAAAATTTCAAATTTGGATTCATCCATCCACAGTATGTTTTTCCACTCCTCAGCTATCCAATATTGATGGCCCAAGCCAACTGTTTCTTTTAATTTTCATGTTTTAATAAGAGTTTTTGGACAGCTACATGACCATGAAGTCCTGCTTATTAAAGATGAAGTTTTACAGTAGATGTAGACACAGGAGTTTCTCTGTTCCTTTAGCTCTGCTCAGATTTCAGATGCAGTAAGTTATCAATTGCACATAAAAATTGGTATTGTGGTCTTATGTTGTGCTTCCATTGTTACACGCGGTTGTCCTGATCATGGTTTGGCCTTTAAACTGCCAGTCACCTCGAATCGTCGAATGGTAGTTTGTACATCTATAAATAAACACCTAGTTTTTTGTCAATGCTTCTCAACACTCAGTTCCTTATTTCTTGCCATGTTTATTGTGAAACACACAACTTACACTAAACACTTTCTGAACGATGAGTGTTCAATTTTGTAAGTTACATCTCCTACTCCTTAATTTTTATTAATGCAAAACACTTTAGAATCATCTGCAACTTCTATAATATTGAAATAAATATCCCACTTTTTAAAATAATCTAGAATCATTTACAATGTTCTACCACAATGTTCAGGAATCATCTACAATGTTCTGTCAAATTCAGAAATCGTGTATACCTTTCTGGAATATTCTCAGATATTCTAGAAATTTCTTAAATATTTCAGTTTTTTTTTGATTTTTATACATAGAAAATATTTTAATAAAAAATGGTAAACAAGTTGGTCACTCTGAAAATTAAGAAAAATGAAATGTGATTCCAAACTTTTAGGCAAGAGAGAGTGTGCGTGTATACACACACACCCACAACACTTTTAAATATAAAGAGTGTGCTTTATTATACTTCTTTGATACAGATATTGAATTTTGTCTTACTAATACAACTTATAGAAAATTATTTTAATTCATAATATTAAAATTCCTGTACATGCAAAAAAAAAAATTATTTCAGTGACGCTTCAATTTTTATTTGAAATGTCATTTAAAAGAACTGGCATTTCATTTAAAATAAAATTCTAAACAGTGGTTATGACATTTTTAGAATTTGCAGAATATAAATAACAAAATGTAGTACCTTTCCATTTTTATATAAGTAATACAACATAGTGAGTTACAGAAATTTTTAGAATTTCACCAGTACTGTGCAAACTCAAGATGATGGTAAATGAAGTATAGGATACAATATATGCAACTGCTTCTTGAATCCACATATACATTTATTGCAGTGAGTTATTAGTTTTCAGCCAGAGGGTAATTGATTGTTGGAATAAATGTCCATCTAATATTGCAGAAGTGGATAGTTTGAATAAATTTAAGAAAGCATTAGAATAATTATTAGAGGGGATAGATAGATAAGGTAGGTAAGAGGTTTTTTTGGCTAATATCATATAAGCTTGCTTCCTAACATCATTTGACACTATTAATACTAATACTAATAATTTGTGTTCCCTTTTGTTGTCCACTTGAGTAGAAAATTCAACAATTTAGTTAATGTACACAGTGCATTACATTTCAGGTATATTCAATTTTTTTTTCTTTATCTGTGATGAATAGAAGTGAAAAGTAAATATGGTTAACTCTTTTACAGTTAGCCTCTTCAACATAATTCTTTAGACATAATGAAATACTTCATATCAGCATAGTATCCAGAATGTAACACATTTTCCACTTGTTGAAAGAAATTGTGTTTACTAAGGGCATTCTCAAGTCAACTAGGAGAGACATAAATTTTCACATGCTCTTGTTGAAATATGCATAAACTTTGCATGAAAGGTTTGCACCATGAAAATTTTATATTCCTCTTCTAGAAATAGGCATTCATTCATGTTCATTTCTGATAGGTGATAGAACATATCTGATATGTTCTCTTTCACAGGTTAGACTAGGAAATTCCATCTGAATGATTGTCAACAATGGTGAGCCATTGGAAGAATAGAGATAGGAAACCACAGATAAAGGTGGAGGTTCCCTGGTTTTTAAACCACGTATCTCGAGACTTGGGAAACAATTCCAGAAATCAGGAAAATACACTCTGTAACACTGAAATTGCAGCACCCAAGAGGAATGATTGGAAGTTCATGCAATTTAGCAGGTGGATGAGTTACGCTGAGATATACAAATGATTAGAATACGGGACCAATTGGTCTGAAGCTTCTGCTGATTTACAAATGAACTTGAGAGATTGTGGAGTTCAAAGCAACACGTGTGTGACATAACAGGCATCTGTCTCCCAGAAACTGACTTCAGAGGGCAAGGAGATTTTAGAGAATGCTAAGACGTCACATTCAACACCAATATTAGCAATGAGTGTGGGTTATTGGCCTTCAAAAGGCTGGATGGTTGCTTTGTGTAGCAGAATGTGTGGGCTGTAACAAACCACAGTGCATGTTGGTAAGTGGCAATGGTGGCTGCAGAAAGGTATGACTGTTTGTGCTTGTCAAATGGGTATTGGAGCACGAAGGAGGACTACAGAATGAGTGAATTGTCTTATCCTTCAACAGGTTTATGCATTACTACAGCCACGTTGGCTACTATTCAACAAGCTGTGACATTTGGCTGTCACCCCATTGACCACTCACACTGACTGGCAGAAGGGACTGCCGTGCATACTGGCAATTACGTCAGTTAGCTCTGACCATTGCACAGCATCTGGAATGGTGCTACACAGGCTACCTGGGACAATGGTATCAAGTGGTCTTTGGCAATGATTCCTGCTGCTTGGGGCTCGATGATCATTATATATATTTGTGGTGATGCCATGGTAAATGCAATAATTCCAGAGCCATTGTTAAATGCCATGCTGCACGCTGCTGGTGTTATGGTGTGGGAAGTGATCAGTTTTGATAGTCGGTTATCGTTGGTGTTCATCAGTGGCAATATGACTGCTCACTGCTATGTTCCCTTCGTACTAAACTTGCTATGTTTAACCTGTCTGATTCTTCCCCCTCAGCTGTGCCAGCATGTTCTTTTCACCTGTCCATATTACTTGGATCTTCATCAGCCTCTGTCTTCTGTGTGCGTCAACCATTTTCTCCAGGAAATGAGTCGTATGTCTTTGGCACCAAAGAAAAAAATTTAATCTGCAAGATTTTGCACATAAAGCCTTTGCCAGATGTGGACAACTCATAAGTAGTGCTTCAATTCCAGGAGCTGCTCCTATTTCAGCTATACCTCCAGTCCAGATCATTGCCATTTCATGATATCATCGCCACTACCACCATCTTCAACTTGGACAGTTGCTAATCTTACTTTGTGATGCCGAATGATATTACTGTGTTTTCCTGACTTCTATCTCCTGCTGGCCTTGGGTTGGACCTGAGATCATCTGCTGACACAGATTATCCTGTGGATTCTTTCTCTCCCTCTATACCCTTTTAATTCTGTATTTTTCTTTTGTCCATCTATTGAGTGTTTACTTGTTTATTTTCTATTCTTCTTTCTACTGTTTTCTTTCCTCTACTATGTTTCCATTGCTGGCACCAGCCTTGCACTGGTGCAAGATTTTTATTTTATTTATTTATTTTTATCTTTTTTTTTCTGATTTCTTATTTTTATTTTATTTTATTTCATTTATATATTTTTAAAATTTTTTTAATTTCTTTTATGTTTATAATTTTTGTTACTTAGCTATTTTATTTGCTCATATTTTGAATGGTTTGAACACAGTACTTGACACTTGAGGTGTGCTGCAGTTTCCCACTTCATGGCATAGATAGGTATCAAGGATGCCCTTCCCTGGTGCTTGTTACTTCTGATAGCAAAGCAGCCAGAAACAACTAAACACACATGGCACATAGCACTATACACATTTCTGGCCTTTCTGCAGTTTCTGTAATTACAGTGTACCACAGCAGAGTTGAACTAATGTTTGGGAGCCTCCTTATATAAGATACTATACATGTCTACATTGCCGAGATTCTGGAACCCATTGCCCTTCCCTTTCTTACTGTGGTTCCTGATGCCATTTTTCAGCAGGAAAACGTGCAAACATACCTCGGGTTTCCTCTCGGTGTCTTCGTGGTATGTACATATACTGTCTTGGTCAAGCAAGTCTCCGAATTTCTCCCCATTTAACAAATGGGCAGACAAGGTCATTCTTTCATTCATGATCAGATGCTATCTACAGAGCTCGCACAGATCACCAATGTTCTGAAGCACCAGGTGCAAGCGGCTTGGTGGGAAACACTACAGAAGGCTATTTGACACCTGCACGACTCAAATACCGAGACACTTAGTTCAGTGTCTCTATAACTGTGGTGGATTTACATAATGTTAATCTGTCCTTTTGTAAGCATCGTTTTATATCATTAAATGCATTCACACAGTGTCTGCAACTTTTGTTTTGTATTCCTTAGCTATTAGTTCTCCTCTTTGTTCCTCTTTAAGTATCCTCTTTGTTTTCTTGTTCCTTCATGGTATTGCAATTTCATGAAAGGCAACAACATTAAAGATAACCAATGCATATAGTAATAGTATTTGCCATATAGTGCAAGGAAACCACAGGCTTTTGCTGCAGTGACAAAAAAAAAAAGAAAAAAAAAGTAGATAATAAAATGCAAATTATATGCTTCCTCACAGAGGTTGGATTTGTTCAAACTCAGCCTCAACTACCTGTGAGGGTAACTTGTGTCAGCACTTGCTGGCTAAAAAAAAAAAAAAAAAACTTCCTACAATCTAATCTAAACTTCAACCCTGTGATTTGAATTTATGACCCCTGCCTAGTTCTGGAATTCTTTATAACATTGAGAATTCCACCTTCATTTTGCTAATCACTGTTAGAGCCTTAACCTCGAGTCACCTCTGAGGTGCCCGATTGTCAAACTCTGTGTCCCACAATCAGTCTTTCCTCATATGGTCGTCCTGCTGATATCACCATTTGAGTTGCTCGTCTTCAGACCCTTTCAAGAAGCTTGATATTTTTTTTTCAGATGGTCTCCATGCTTGAACACATTACATTATTCCAAATGTGGTCTTACAATTGCCATATACAGTAAGATTATGACCTCCCTATCTCTACAGGATAATGTTCGATAAATCATTGATAGGACACAATGGGCTTTCCTTGCTGACTGTTTACACTGTCCACAAAACTTCATATCTGCCCAGATCCCTTTCTTTCTGTACTGTTTTCAATTTAGCTCCACCAAGAATATAATTTATTTTGGGGTTGCCCTTCCCCAAATGTAACACCTTGCATTTTGCTGCATTAAAACTTAACTGCCGCTTTTGTGACCATTTCTGAAGCCTATTCAAGTGATCCTAATGACACACTGCTTGTCACTGATCATTAACGACACTAGCAATCTTTAGGTCATATGCAAATTTTCACATCACGCCTTCTATCCCTTCGCCTGTGTCATTTATGAAAACGAGAAGCGACAGTGGTCCAAGAACCTATCCTTGAGGGACCATTTCTGACATTATACTAATCTGAAGAATAACCATTAATCACAAACCTCTGCCTGCAGCCATCCAGCAATTCACATTAGAATCTTACCAGTAATCCCAACTTGTTCAGTAACTCAAGGGACCGAGTCAAACGCTTGCTAAAATCCAAATGAACTATATTGAAATTATTCCCTAAATCAAGCTCATGAGTAACTGTCAAAATAGCCTACTAAGTTATGCATGATTTACCCTTAAGTCATGTCCCATGACTTTCAGATTGCCATATCTATCTAAATGTTCTGGATTGCACTCTTAATCATTGCCACTAAGATTTTTCCTATTACTGAAGTTAGACTAACCAGTCTGTAATTACCAACTTCGCTCTTATAAACCGCCTTTATATATTGGCACTTCTCCAATCCAAAGGAATCTCCCCCGAGTACAAGGATGCCCTCATAATTACCTGAATGGTTCAATACACTGTCTTGCAGTCTCCCTCAAAACTACAGGGTATATGTCATCAAATCTAGAAGCCTTACTTGCCTTTATGCTCAAAAGTTTTTCTAATAAACAATCATCTGTAATTACGAAATCACTAATTTCATATGGCTCAGCCTCTTCTCAGTACGAAGGGTTTTGCGTCAGTAAAGACCGATGCAAAGTGCCTATTCAGTTCATTCACAATCCCAGCTAGGTTATCCAAGAATTTCCCATGCTCAATGCACAAGGATCAGATATGATTAGCTTTCTTCTTCGTTGTATTCACATACATTGAAAATTCCTTGTTCCCATTCTTTGCTCTCTTAGTCAATGTTTTCTCACATGCAGCCTTGGCCTCCGTGACCTTATTTGTGGTACTATTACAGATCAACTTTGCATATGTTTTAGGCTTCATTTCATTGCTCCGCAACTATCGAATGCTATCTTTTTCTACTCTATTTGACCAGCCAGTTCAGTCATTTTAGCATCCTCCTTCTCCTGCAATAACCCCAGGGGCTCATATCTGGTGAGTATGGGCTTGGCACACCCAGGGTCCTGAGCTGGATATCATCATTTTTCTCCTTTTTGGTGATTCCTTCTACTTCTCCCCCACCCCAGGGTAATTCTGTTTGTTTTTTTCGGCTGGTGCAGCATAAGCCTCAGGCTTCCTTGCACCATGTGGCTAATACTACTAATAATAATATATTCTTAATGGTATGTATGCGTTCATGGCTTCTCTGATTTTTGCTTTAAAATTATTCCATAATTCAAATGTATCCCTCCCCCCTAGCATTCCGCAGATGCCATATATTGCCTTAAACTGTCAAAGTCCCCTTTTCTGAAGTTAAAACCATGCCTTTGCCTTTAACCACTGCAACATCTTTCTTCATCTTCCAACTGACAATTGCATGTCACTTCCCGACAATGGTTCCAGTATTTTAAGCCCTGTGATGTCAGCTGATTCAGTAGTAATGATGAGGTTGATTGATTTTGGTTTTTATGGCGCATGAGCGACTAAGGTCATGATGTGCCAAGTCCGATAATGATGAGGCAACGAATATTCTCACCCCTAATACTTTCTCTAACATGCTGGCACAAATAATAAACTAGTTTATTAAAAAAAAAAAATCTCCATAATGAGTTTCCCTTCCACTTATTCCAATCAATCTGAGGCAGATTAAAGTCATCCATAATAAGACATTCACACTTCTTGCTTGCAATCCCATCTGTATGTAAAGACTTGTCATTCTTCACCATCTTCTAGTCTGTAGATTACTTCCACTCTCATTATACCTTTGCTTCCAACTAACTCACACCACACAGATTCTATGCTGGCAGACGTAACTTCAGATTCAGCAAATGCTCTTTTTTCGCTCAGGCTGCTTTTGTTAAGAAGCGTGACCTCATCACCCCTTCTATCTTTCCTAAATTTATTATAGGAGGTGATATTGATGATTTAATTCGTAGACGGTGCAAGATTTTATGTTTACCACTCGAACTTACCATAACCGCCGCTCTCCCTGATTGCTACTTATCAGACTCTGTGCGTACAGTACTTGTCAAGCTAGAGTTGTGTGAGGAGTTTTTAGCTGCGCGTTACTGACGATCGTTTCGAAGCATCATGTCGGACATACAAATTGAACAGCGATATGTGATTCGTTATTGTGTTAGACGAGGCTTAAATGCGTTGGAAATACTTAAAGGGATGAATGAAGTGTATGATAATGAATAACCCCAGGGGCTCACATCTGGTGAGTATGGGATTGGCACATCCATGTGTCCAGAACTGGATATCATCATCATTCTCTTTCTTGGTGATTTCCTTCTACTTTTTTCTCTCTCTCTCTCTCTCTCTCTCTCTCTCTCTCAGGATAACTCAGAAATGTTTTTTGGCTGGTGCAGCATACGCCTCAGGCTTCTTTGCACCATATGGCTAATAATAATAATAATAATAATGCCTTGGTAGGACAGCCACATTCCGGTGTGAGCGAACTTTCCAGTGTGAAGTGGTTTGTCCATGAAGACAATGCCAGGTCCCATATGGATAATATCTTGCATGGAATGATCACTGCCATAGTTGCCGAGGTTCTACCACATCCCCTTTATTTACGGACTTCACCCTGTGCGATTTTTTCCCTGTTACTACGGCTGAAGAAAGCTCTGAAAGGCAAGCATTTCACGTCCTACACACGAGCTCGCAAAAGCCACAACTGAGCACTTCGCAGTCTTTCGAAAAATGGTTTGCGAGAAGCATTTAATGCGTGGGTACGACGGTGGCGAAAGTGTGTAAAGTTCAAGGGAGTATTTCGAGGAGAAATCCACAGAAGATTCAGATGATGGCATTTAAGATAAGATCTTGCATCAGTCCGCGAATGAAATGATCGCCCCTCGTACATTAAATGGAGAGCTGAATTTCTTTACGAAATTCAGTAATTTCTTTATCAATGATTCTCATGCTGAATTGCAGGATCAAATTCAGGATTTTTCTGAAAACGGAGAGCTGAATTTCGTAAAGAAATTCAAATTTTATCCTTCAATTCAGCATGAGGATCCTTGATAAATCCAGAAAAATTCTTGGCATTAGGTTTCCCCCTCTGAGTACTTGTTGCTCATGTCTCTGCGAGCAGTGCGTTTTACTTGAAGTGCTAGTGCAAAGCGAAAGCAACTAAATGTGATGACTTTTTTTTTTTCAAAATATGAGACTGGTTTATTTCGTAGCAAACTTTGTTCAAAATTATGTACAAAACCAATATTGTTGTCCCACTTGTACAATAATGATCTGCTCCTTAAACCTGTTGATGTCATAGAGAGATAGATGTGTCGTGAGGGAGCTAGGCATAGGATGACTTTTCCCAGATTGATAAGATATGACCAATGAGGCCCCTGTTCTTCCATGGGAAAAGAGTCAATCCAAAGTGTACTAGACCAACTGCAATGCAACTTATTAGATAGGTTTAGGCTGAATGGACAGAAATCATGGGATACCTACCTAGTAACGGGAAGGCCCACCTTTCGCCTGGATAAGGGCAGTCACGTGGCAAGGCATTGAGTCCACTACTTCACGAAAGCGTTACACAGGTATTTCCATCCAAGCTTGCTGCACTGCTGTCCATAATTCCGTCGCATTCCTGGGTGGGGGAACCAAGGCTCGAGCGGACCTTTCCGCAGCATCCCAAAGATGATCCACAGGATTCATGTCCGGTGAACGGAGAAGCCATTCCGTGCTGGTAAAATCTGTGGAATATGCTTCGAACAGTGTTCTAGTCACCATGGCTCTGTGGGGAGGTGCATTGTCCATTTCCCTCTGGGTGCACGATGACCATAAAGATGGTCTGCAAAGATGGACATATAACCTGAACCGTTCAGAGATGCGTCTAGACGTACCTGAAGTCCCAATGTGTGCCAATTGAACACGACCCAGACCATTACCGACCGTCCACCTGCCTCAACAATTCCTTGTTGACATGACGGGTGCATAGCTTCGTGCGGTTTCCGCCAGATATGCACCCTTCCTTCCGCTCGAAATAACTGGAAACTCGACTCATCGGACCAGGAGAACCGCTCCAATCAACCAAGGTTCAGTGCCGATATTCTTTCGCCCAGTTGAAGCGTAGAGACTTGTGTCGTAGTTAGGCCTCTGGTGAGTCGGCAGCTCCCATAATCTACTGTGGCTAATGATGGTGTTGGTGGAGAAGTTTCTGGCACCTTCCTCGTTGAAGTCGGCGGTGATTTGTGCCACTGTCGCTCTCCAGTTGGCTGAAACAATGCGAGACAGACGTCGACGGCCACATTTCTCCATCACCTTTCTCTTCCCACAGCTCTGTCCACGATGAGATGTTATTCCGGAAATGGGGTTTTCCCAGATAAACTCTTAATACTGTCGAACGGAGATAGTGTAATTTCTGAAACACCTCCGCGACAGAGTGACCTATGCGTTGGGCACCCACTATCATCCCTATTTCAACGTCGGTTAATTGACGACGTTTATCCATAGTGACATCGAAATACTATCTACGTGAATGCAGTGTACCTATATACCTGCCAAGCGGTGGGTTCGTCCACTGGCGAGAGGGGGTGAGAGCGTCGCGTTGCCCAGGAACCAAGTATCCCATGAATTCTGTTCTTTCAGTGTATATCATAACTTAACAATGGTCATGAGACCCATGGGCCATAGTTTGAGTAATGCAACTTGCAGGTTTGGTAACGAGGAATCTCCTTTATTTAAGCCTGTGCGATCCTACCTTGATACAATGCTTCACACCAATAACAGCTCCAATACATATTTATATTTACATTGGCGCTGTTATTTGGAAAGCTAGAGCTTAATATTTATATAGTCTTTGCTATAGATATTTTACTGTGAACTTTGTAACTTTCGTTCGGTAGCTTAAATTTAACTAATTTACCTTCTTAAGTGGTTAAAGTTTTGTCAACAGTTTAATTTCTGGAATATTTTGTTAACATAAACTCTGCAATATATCGTAAATTTAAATTTCATAAGTTTTGTAAAGTTCAAATTTTAATTAAATAATGGTTGCAACGAGATCCACTTATCCACAGAGTCCAAGGACGTCAAGACTTGGACGGAAATGCCCGAAGGCATTTCCGGTGTGAGTCGTCACTTCGTCGTTTGTGTAGATTATGTCTAATAGACAGACCTAGCTCAACTGACGATTCTTTTCTTTACAACCAATGTAAGGCATAGACTGATCTCAAACTAGAACTTGGTAAGTTATGAGAAGAATTTGAGTCACTTAATAAACGAGTGCTTGCCTTAGAAACAACTTGAACTGGGAGCTAGTCAGGGATTCAAGTATCTTGTAACCTATCAAGTGATGGAACCCCGATTCAGGTCCCAGATAACAATAGTCAAGTGCATATCGCTTTGGTTGAAGATGATCTAATTTTATTGGAAGACTATTGTCAACGAAAAGAGTAACTTTTTTTTTTTTGTCATAAAGATAGGTGGTCCAGAACCAGAGTGTGCTTGCCAGAAGCAACCATTGATGATATTACCAACAGACTGTTAGATTTTAAGGGAAGTAAAGAGAGCATTATTATTCATGTGGGGACTAACGATATTAAAAGCACAAGATCTGACCATCTTGTGCGTTTAATATCGTACCATGCGACTATGCTGAAAAAATGTCGCGAGTTAGGTCAGGATGTGTATGTGTCTGCAATTCTGCCCACACATGATAGGAGGGATTATATACGGAAAGCTTTGTGGATTAACTGAAGACTTGAAGGAATCTGCAAAACTCTAGGGGGGGGGGAAGATCTTTATCAGCCTGGCCCGCATTTGTAGGTAGAAGTAATCTATTTTGTAGAGATAGTATTCAAAGTTTACCGTATTGCAATTACGAGCCTCAGGCCATACTAGAGACCTCTAGTCACAGACTATACTGGGACTGTGCCATAATGACGGACAAGGCGATCCCGCTGAAAAGCCCCTCATCGACAAGAAGGAAATGGCTACCTACATGATCGACATAGCGGTTCCCAATACCAACAATCTCCAGAAAACATAAAAAGAAAAGATCAAGAAGTATTCAGACCTAAGGCAGGAAGTCAAAGATGTGCGGCATATGGAACAAGTAATGATCATCGTGTCAACCACCGGCATGGTGCCAAAGAGCCTCCATAAGAACCTGACAACAATAGAATAGTAACTGGATACAACCAACCATCCCGTGCACTTGGTATTAGTACCCGTCGTGGAGCGAGAAAAAAAATCCCATAAAAGGAGAAAGGGGTGATAATAATAATAAATAGTTGTGTCCAGATTTTTTTTTTTTTTTTATAGCAGTTGGATATTTCGCAGATCGCATCTTGTAGGATGTTGAGAAATTACACTTACATAAATTATTTATCAACATTGTTTTTATTGCAAAGAGTTTCAGAAGGCAGCACCTTGCTTATAGTGATTGGTCTAAAATAAGTCGATATTCTTGGGCTCTGAACTTTGGTATTAGGTTTTACAAAAATTAGTTTCTTGCGGCCCTTCGTTACAGCGTAGTGGTATTTTCGCAACTTTTCATTCGTTTGGAACGTCTGGGCGCGAATAACGTAGATGAATTTTTCAACTCCATAGTATGCAAATCGGCTAGTGAATGCACACTTCTTCGAAAATTTAGTTAGTCATTTGCGCAAGCGTATTAATTACTTAATTTCGTATTAAAGATGAACTCCTTAAATTCTGGTTAATATCATAAACTCGATTCCTGGTTGAGATTTTCGAATGATACATCATTTATCACTGTTGATGCAAAAATCCAGTGCAATGTCTTTAACAAACATACGAGTAGTATTTAAGAACGGTTATAATAATAACTGTTCTACAGTTGGGGTTCTTTTCGTTTCCATATTTACTTCCCGTTTCCGTTTTCGTATAGTGGCGCCATCTCGGGTTTATTATTATTAAAATATTGTTATCAATTTTAATAAAGTAAGTAACGGATCTTCACAATTTAAAAGGCATTGGCAATTAAATTATGAACTGTCCTGCTTTAGGCTTTAGAAAATTTGATCCCTTTAATCAAAGTACAATATGAATGCAATTTACTAAAAAAAAAAAAAAAAAATTAAGCGAATTTCTGTCTTAAGTACAGTTTTTAAAAATCTCTGGGTACCACGTTGTATCTTTAGGGTGGATGCGCTCTATAGGGACTAATACAAAATTACTGTCAGGCACCTTTGCTTAATACACGATATCATGCACGTCCCAGCCTACGTTTTTGTTGCTGATGAGACTAAATTCACAGAAAAATCATGCAATTTATGATCGCCATATTTTGAATTCTCGTTATAAAACTAAATTCTCACTGCCTGTCCTTCGTATTAAACACTTTCTTGGAAGTCCTCTGTTCCATTTCCTTCAGGTATTGAATGATCACGATATCGATTTTACACTTAAATCTTATGTATGAGAAATTGCTCTTTACTCTGTTTTGTTAAACCTAATTTTGTATATTTTAATACTAGTGACTGCTTTGTATTGATTCTCTGCAATTCCCAAAGTTCTCACCATTATTTAGGATCTGCGTGCCCCGGGTGAGAAGTTTGTAAATAAATAAATATATATTTTAGAACGTAGAGCAGGAAAAAAAAAAAAAAAAAACTAACTCATTCGATCACTGAGACTAGTTCCTATCCTAACTGCACGTAATGCAATTACAACGGAACCAGATTATCAGAACATTACCAAGAATAGTGACCCATGGTATTACGGGGCCTGTCTGTCCAAGTTTATGGTATTCATTTTGGTGGTAACTGTTGTTGTTATTTGGTTTTTTAGGAGCATTAGCAACTAAGGCCATATTGCTCTGGGGATATGCGGTGGTCATTCCCTGACCTTTCCGCATCCTCCATATTTGGAGATGACGGGCTCGAACCCCGGTCTAATCAAGAAGCGTGTGCTACCCACTGCTGCTCCTTCCCACCTGGCTACGGAGGCGTCGGTGGTAACTGTGTTGACAAAAGTTGGGTTGGTGCTCGGATTAGAAATAACTGTCGAATTTTCAGATTGAAATGAATGGCTACCGGAACGCTATAATATAGTTGGATAAAAACTTTACTGAATGCGCATTATTTTCGTCTCATCATAAACACAATACTTTCCAATATTTTAAACTGTGGACAAACTCCGACAGTTTGCATCACGGACAACTGTATCTTTTCATAAAGAATAACGCTCTATCATTAATATATAAGGCAGTATATGTCCCGATTGTGTGCTATGGAGCCTCCATCTGGTGTGAAAAGGCAATCCTGGAAAGGAACAAGCGCAAGCTTGATTCCATTCAAAGGTTTATGTTATTATCGGTTACCAGGGCGTGCTGTACTGTCAGCACCCCTGCATTACAAGTCATTGCAGGATACTTACCTCTCTATCTGGAAGTTGTCAAGAGGGGTCTCTTCCAGCGCCTGAAGAAGGGAATCCCAACTCAATTGTTAAACCTGCAATTGAACCATGCAAATGACCCTAAGAAGGAAAGAAGAAAAATTGCAGACCACCTACAAAACCTCTGGCAAGAAACATGGGACACAACGCCTAAAGTAGCAATCACCAAAAGGTTTATTCCCTCAATTAGTCGGACTTCCCCAAAGCCTCCTCCCTGGTACTCGCCTGGATTGCAAGTCACCTTCCTGCTTACAGGCCATGGACCGTTCCAGCAAAAATTAACAGCCATGGGAATAGAAAATAACCCATATTGCCACTGTGGTGAAGAGGAGTCCTGGGAACACCTTATGTACGAGTGTCTCACTTACGACAACGCCAGACTTCAATTTCTCACAGAGATTCAAGGAAACCCCCGCAATCAGGAGTCAACTTTACTTCAAGAAGAGACCACATACCTAGCCTTAACACGCTACGCCCAGGCTGTTTTCAATTGTAGAAGAGCAAGACTTGAAGAACTCAGAGCAGAACAGAATAACGTGCCACCCCTGCCATCCCCTACTGGGATAGGATAATGCAATTTACCCTGGTGCAGGATACTCACAGGAGCACCTGCTCCTGTAATTTTCAACTCCCTTCTCCATCCTCTTCCTTATAGTGGACTGCCTTCCCTCTTTGGTCCACTCCAACTACTGTTCCCCACTTTTGACCTCTTGTTCTTCTCTTACTCCCCCCCCCCATATGCTCTCTTATCTTTTTATTTTATTTATTTTTATTTATTTATTTATTTTATTTTATTTTATTTTTATTTTTTTTATTTATTTTTTTTTATTTATTTTTTTATTTTTCATTTTTTTTTATTTATTTTTATTTTTTTTTTACAGCCTCAACTTTTTTTTTTCACTCTTCATCTTTTTATTATTATTTTTATTTTTTTTATTTTATTTATTTTTATTTTTTTTTTATTTTACTATAATTTTTTTAATTTTTTTTTAATTTTTTATTTTATTTTATTTTTTTATTATATTTTATTATTTTTTTATTATATTTTATTATTTTTTTTTTATGGCTTCTGTCAGGTAGCTTAGGCAACCCTGGCAGAGGCAGCCAGAGTATAATGGGCAGCCTGGCTCACCTCCCAGTGGTTGTGGCGGGCAACGTGGAGTCCCAGTAGGGGCCCCGCGGCCAAGCAGCCAGACACAACAACAGAACAAAGCACAATACTACATTACCAGACATTACACTTTTTTTCTGGCTGTGCAGTAGTTCTGCATTTCATCACAGAGTACATATGGTGCAGATGTGGGAAACCACCGGTGGCGCCTGAACCTAAATACTATGCCACTATGCCACTATGTATCTTTTCATCATGGACAAATATCTCTTCTATACAGGGTGTTTCAGTTAAACGTTTCAGAACTTCTAAGAGGGGTAGGGTACATCCTGACAACTTGAAATCATATAGCAATGTGGGGTCGGAAATGCTTTCCTGAAGCGGTGTTGTACACAGAAGCACCATAAAAAGAAAAGAGACCGTAAGTGAGAAATCGTTTTAATAATACATGAAAAGAAGCAAAAGGTACATGGATTAAAGTAAGTGTTCGAAGTTTCTTCCACGGGCTACAATGCACGCCTCACATCTCCGACGCATGGACATCCGAACATTCTGGAATACTCCAGGCGAATTTCGAATTTCTTCGGCAGCTACTGCGATTCTTGCAACCAGCTCCTCAGCATTGTCAACAGGGGTGTCATAAACTAGCGATTTCGTATGACCCCAGAAATAAAAATCAAGACATGATAGGTCGGGTGACCGAGCAGGCCAACGCACGGGACCACCACGTCCGATCCACTGTTGACCAAATGTGACATCCAGGTAGTTACGAACATCTCCGCTATAATGGACAGGGGCTCCATCGTGTTGGAACCACATTGTCTGTTGCGTCGATGCAGAAATCTGTTCATCTCTCAAAAGTTGTGGCAATACTTGCTGCAGAAAGATCAAGTAGATAGGTCCGGTTAGACGACACGGTAACAGGTAAGGTCCGATGAGGTGATCTCCCATAATACCGGCCCATACATTGACCGAAAATCGAATCTGTGCTGCACGACGTCGTATTGCATGCGGGTTCTCGACCGCCCAGATATGGTCGTTATGCGTGTTGAAAATTCCTTCCCTTGTGAAGGATGCCTCATCGGAAAACAACACTTCAGCAGGAAAAAGGGGATTTGTAGCACATTTTCCAAGGTACCACTGTGCGAAAGCAATACGAGGTTGAAGAAACTTCGAACACTTACTTTAATCCATGTACCTTTTGCTTCTTTTCATGTATTATTAAAACGATTTCTCACTTACGGTCTCTTTTCTTTTTATGGTGCTTCTGTGTACAACACCGCTTCAGGAAAGCATTTCCGACCCCACATTGCTATATGATTTCGAGTTGTCAGGATGTACCCTACCCCTCTTAGAAGTTCTGAAACGTTTAACTGAAACACCCTGTATATAAGAAGAATCACAATTTCTCTGATCATCAATAGGTACACAATTATTTCCATTCTAATAAACAACAACTAATTTATTAACATAAATTAGTTGTTGTTTAGCTGCCTATCGGAGAGAAGCTGCTCTGGACGTGAGCTTGTCTACATGAGCGTGAAACCGAAGTTTTGGGTCAAATACTATACCCAAATCCGCATGGGTAGGACTGGCAGATATTACAATTCCATCGAGAGTTGGGGCTATTATTGTAGGGGTTGGTCTGAGAGAGAACATCATTAGTTTTGTTTTTTGTGGGTTAATTGAGAGTCCACTGTTTGAGGTAAGAGGCAGCATTGATGAGACTATTATTGATACATGTTGTAGCCTCAAGGTGATTGTTAGAAGTAGTAGGCGTTAGAATTTTTATATCATCTGCATAGGTGATGATTTTCTCATTGTTACGGACAAAAGGCGCAATGATGGCTGTAAATAATAAGCCAGATAGGACTCCAGATATGATTCCTTCTTGTTGAATACCAGCAGAGATTGCCTTCTTGTGCGATTGTCCATAGGCATCGACTTGTAGTACCCTATCATCGAGGAGTGATGCTATGAACCAGAGGATATTACCTTGGATTAGATAGTGGTCTTCCAGTAAGCGGAGGGGGCCGATACGTTGATGGCATCAAAGGCAGCTTCAATATCCAGGTACGTGATTGCGAGTTCCACGTGCTGTTCAAAGGGGGACAATATATTACATGTGGTTGCAAGGAGGTTCGTCACTGTGGATCGGTTTCGGATGGCGTAGTGGATCTGTGGCGGCTTATCTCCAAGGGTCTGATTCATTAAGGTGGGCAGCATAATTTTTTCCAGGATTTTCAGGAGCGTTGAGGGGTTAGATATCGGCCGAAAGTGCTTAGATAGAATGCGGTTTCTAACTTTTGGATGTGGTCTGACAAGGTAGCTGTTCCAGGCTTTAGGAAAGATTTTTGTGGTTAGAATTCCGTTGAAGGTGGCCCTGAGCGGTTGGAGGATGAACGGACTGAGGCATTTTACCATGAATTGTGGCACTTTGTCGGCCCCCGCGGTTGCTGTCGCTGGAAGGGAGTTTATCGCTGCTGTCAGCTGGTGTGTAGAGATGGTGATAGAATGCAAGATCTCTTGTTGTAACTCATTGTCGGAACATAAAAGAGAGTTTAGTTGACCTGCGGGCGTATTTAATCTGGTAATATGATCTAGCCATTGAGCTGGATCCAGCTGACTAGGAAAACTATACGATCTGAAGCGGTATGGGATTTTCCCTTTTTGAAGTTGGGCGCCCAGGTGTGCTGTTATTGCTCCTGATTTCTTCCTATTGAATTCCGCTCGTGCTCTTGAATAAAATATCCGGTTGGAAACCTGTTGAGTACTTTTTCAGATCTAGTGTAGCAGCTGCTTTAACAGGAAGGCCATGTATACATTTGGATTCCACCAGGCTTTGGAGTGAGATAAGATCCTTATCTTCTTTGATGCGGAATATTGTGCAATGGTGTTTACCCAGTTTGTTAATAGTGTTATAGCAAGCGAGACGTCACACGTTTCAAGGACATGCTAAGGTATAAGGGTGGCAGCTTGCAGGCATTTTTGGACGTTAAGGAGCTTGGGACTGACGATGACGGCGGTTTGAACGTTTTTTCGGGCAGGTGGTCCCCGAGTAGGAATAATTAATTTTGCGTAGATAGGTTGGTGATCCGATTTGTAGTGCGTCTCAGGTGGTTCTTCAATCATACATTCTAAGGAGGAAAATAGCAAGGCAAGATGGTTTTCTCCTCTAGTACAGCAATAATCGATTAGGTGTATATTTGCTGACTTCAGGTAGCCAACAAGAATCTTCTTGTGAACTGTGAGCTATGGAGTGAGGTTGAAATCCCCGATGACGATATGGTGAGCTGAGAGGTGAAAGTGGGTTATTGCCCAGTTGGCTGCCTCAGTAATGATATCAATTTTGGGTACTGGCGGCCTGACGTAGCCCAATGGTCAGGAGCGAGAGTGCATAGCACGCGTTCCTTGAGTGGACCGGGATTCAAGCCCGTGACTATTAAATACGATAAATATTTGTATTGACGATTTATTGTAAACTCTACTGACTTGGCTGCCGTGCCGGAGTATAAACAGAAAATTTATTTATACATTACGCAGATATCTATTGTGGATACGTTTCTGAGCAGTGTGATGGCTAGGGCTTCGAAATTTGGTGAGTCACTGAAATTAGTGTTGATCAATTTGAAGGGCGCGTCTTTGAAGAACATAGCAACACCATCTCCCCTTCTATTCCTCCTGGAGGTGAACTCCGCCGCATAGCCTGCTGATGTAGCTATCACTATGTTCTGTTGCTCGTACTCAAGCCATGTTTCGGATATAGCTAAGATATCGAATTCGCCTGCTAGCAGGATTTGCTCCGTAATCTCTATTTTATTTCACAAGCTCCTAACATTCTGATACATTACACTTACAGTGTCAGAGCAGGGCACTTGAATTAAATTTTTGAACCTCGAGAGAGGACGCACCACATGGGGTCGTGGGTGTCTCATTGTGATCACTGTTGGGATCGGCCAGCGTAGCTTGTCTTTCTTGCTCGCAGAATTTGCGCTATTTGGTAAAATGGGGCCACTGTCTACTGCGATGGTAGAACCGACTGTCTTGTTTTGTGTATGGCATAAGGGGCACGATCACTGTAGCGCCTGGATCTTGAGTCAGCTTCCATTCAGTCGAGTGTCTGATGCATGTTCCGCGATGTTTCTCCTTCTGACGCTACTGCTTGGGTAGAACGGTCGGACAATAACATCGATCGGCCAGGAAGAGGGGGTTACTGATAGCTTCGACGGACATTGCTTCACAGGATAACTTGAATGAAGCGTAATTATTGCTCTTGGTAGGTAGCTTGGTGACTTCTAGACTAACGTAGAGGTCTTGAAGGAGAACGTTAGCTATTTGTTCATGAGTTGTTAGGAGTTGCAGCCTCGAAATGAAAATATTCTTAGATGTTTTGTTGCGATGTGGCGTCACGGCTCTGAGCTTGGAAGAATTTGACGTGCCTGTTACACATGCGTTATACATTCGTGCACCTGGTTCGTGTGACTGTTTGACCTTTGGTGATGGAGTGTTGTGAGTGGGAGGATGGGGATCAGTTCTGGCCACAATGCCTGTCCAAGTTGTTCTGATGGCCTTTCTATTAGGATGAATTTCAGCGTCGTGAACTAGCGGTTCCGTATGATGGCTGATACCAACTCTTGGTGCAATTCTCGTGTGTACCGATGGCATAATTTCTGGACTTTCTTGACGACTGCGTGAATGCACTGACGAGTTGTGCACGTGTATAGGTTGTGAGGCACTCGCAATGGCTGGGCTACGGCTGTTAGCAGTATCCTGCCGGTAGATGTCCAGCTTTTACAAATTAAAAAATTAATAAAATTATAGAGGCATCATCCAGCATCTCGCCTGCGGCGCTGAATAATTTCGGATCAGTACTGTCTACAATAATGCTCGGAATCCGTTTTCGAGGGTGAGATACTTCAGCATATCTTTCCATCCAGCCCCGACCAAAATCACCATGTAGCGATCATCATATGTATTCAATAATGTGGTGGCTTGTGACATCCCAATAATGGACGATGTGCCCAGAGGTTAAATTCGATTCTGCTCAATTTAGTGGTAGATTTTTGATATGCAAACAGTATATAATAATGGGAAGTTGCTTCATTTGGAAGAAAGGGTTGGTAGTCTGTTGCGGTCGTATTGTTGTTGGGTTTTAGGAACATCAGCGACTAAGGCCATATTGCTCTGTGTGCACTGTCTATAAATTGCATGTGTTCTTTGGCCGATTTTCTGTTTGCTGGACGAAAAACCCGAGTTTTCGGGAATAAAAATCATGCTACCCTCGCCTGAGACCGACTAACTGAGCCACGTCGTGAAAAAGTCCATAAAAATTCATCCCGTCATTGACGGTACACGAACTCAGATCTTTTTCACCCGGTGTGGGGAGAGCTGCGATCCTACGAAGTGCTACCCACGAGGACCTGTGGTCGTGTGAAACTTCATCTAGCTAGCTATGTTCGAACTGTGGGGCTCACCATGCAAGAAGAGTAATAGTTTACGAAATATAACTGAAATTTGATATTTTTATTCATACTAGAAATGCTATGAGCATCAGGTAGGGACAGTGCACTATACATTTACTTTCATAAATAACCAGACAAACTTTAAATGGGTAAATAAGCCATACATAGCAAAAACTTCAATAATTTTCAAAACTATTAAAGTTTTCGTCATGGTTTAAAAGTATTTTCAACTTATTTCAGAATTCTAATTTAAAACAATACATAGATGGTGGAAAGAGGAAAAATAATGGAAACATCTGAGTATCAGGATTCGAGCGAGCATGGCTGCACGATCCGACCTCAGTGACTTCGAACGTGCTATTATATCTAAGGTGATTTCGATATGGGTGAAAGAGGGAATACGCCATCATCTGAATGAAATAGTTACCTTCGGCAACAAAGATGTCCGATCGCTTGTCCGAATTGCGAACAACGCCAAGCAATGCGGAACTAAGTGTGTACAGAATTCATTGTAGGTTATTAACAATCGGAATTCACGAAAATGGTCAGTAGGGAGCTGCCGTGCCAGTGTCGCTCTGTGTGTCCAATGATATAAGAAGCATAGGCCAGTGTCGGAACTAATATGGCCTGACGAGTTATCCTTACCCTTTAACACACGAATGCACTTACGAATGTGTGGTAATAGCCAATTTAACAAAGTATTAAACAGTTGAAAACAGGGACTCTGGCAGTTCTGTAATAGTTTGGGGCGCATTTACCTCATGTTGCCTTCTCCTCCTCCTCCTCATTCGTAAACGGCTATCTTACTGGTTCGAGCTACGCGACCATCCTGAGCGATCATATGCGTCTTGTACTGAGCGTTTATGCACGTATATTTTCCAGGATGACGACAACACATCTCGCAGGATTCACATTGTCCAGTTCAAAGATCAGAAGGTCGATGCGTAACATCGACCTTCTGATCTTCAATCAACTGACGTCAATCCCACAGATTCATAGAATATTTGTGGAAATTTCTAGAATGGTGTCTACAAAAGTGTTTGGCACTATCCGACTTATGTAAACTGGAGACCACTTGCAGATGAATCACTTCTGATCACTGTAGGGCAGTTCCATTTATTGTGAATTCTGTGCCACTCCGTATCGCCGCTGCTGTGCTGGCCTCACCTATTGCTCGACCGTACTGAGTAACTTTTGTTTTAAAAGTTTTCATTATTCTGCCCACCACCTGGATGTAATCACAAAATACAGTTTAGAGCAGCAGTATGCAGTTTTCCATATCCGCATGCAGAACTTTCTTGGAGCAGGTCCTGTATTATGGAGTTGGAAAACAGTTTTTAGAATAAGTCTGAAATTACGCAATAGGAGAATTGTGTATGGCCCTTGCTAACTCCTGTCCCAGATTCTGTTTCATTAATTTAGATTGTTTTCTTGAAATTAGGGGTGTGCAAGCGGTTACTTTAGGGACTACAATAAAGACTACGGTTATTATACCATTTTTAAAATAAATATTCGTTTGAAATTAATGTTTAAAATATTATTATTAATATTTGAATCTCCGACCAATGCCCCAGAACTGTAATAAGAGTCAATAGAAGAGATAGTCCAAATTTGCTGCTGAACTTGACAGATAATTGTGTACAGTACTCGTATAAAGTAGAAAATGTGGATAGAGACCCTGATCATTAAAGACCTACCAATACTTCTGAGTGTTTTTGAAGTAAGTGTGTGGTGACGATGGTCAATGAAGACCATCGTCACTACAATGAATGAGGACGAAATTTTCACGGTTATAAATGATTCTAGAACAAGGGGCCATAATTTTAAGTTACGGGGGTAAAGATGTTTAGACTGGATTGCAGGAAGTTTTATTTTAGCCAGAGAGTTATAAATTACTGGAATAAGTTACCTACATGGGTGGTAGAGGCTGACAGTTTGGGGAAATTCAAAGGTGAGCTGGATAATTACCTAGTGGAGGAGGGAAACGCATAGATTGTCTATTTCCTTTTCTCTTATTATTTTTTTAATTTTCTTCTTATTATTATTATTTTATTTCATGTATTTTTTTGTTATTTTATTTTATTATTATTTATTTATTTTTATTTTTATTTTTTCCATGTGGCCATTGCTAATACTAAAGACTGATAAAAACTAAGCAAACTATATGAAAAACTAAGAAAGGAAAAGCCAGAGGCGCGTTTACGCACAGGAGCATTAGGCAGTCATTTAGGGAGTGGGAAATATCTTGCAGCTTCATAAAGTTGAAATATATGCCTAAATTAAAAAAAAAAAAAAAAAAAAATGTCGAAGTAGGAGCTCCTACCTCTACATTTCTACATTGAGCTCAGCATTTCACGAAGCTGTACTCACGAAAATACAAAACGTTTAGAGGCACTTTTGGATTTAAAATATCGTTATCGAGTTACAAGACCTCGACCTTTTGTGACGTCTTTTCTGCTCACGTGAACAATCGATAAACGTTGTATGCAGTTAACAATAAAAGAAATTATAATGCAAAACATTATTCTAAAACGGAACGATTAACTAACTCGGCCTAAACCTTAAACTATTATTTATTTATATATAATTTGTTTGTCAAACATGGACGGCACGTATTATTTGGAGATGCTTAATACTTGAATAAAAACTGTACACAATATTTTCCAAAGTGAATGCAGAATATCGATGGCAGCATGCTCTATATATTACAAATTTCTGTGTTCGGTGATGATAAGCCAGAGGGGCAATACGAATATCTGTCGTTCAGTTTTTCTCTGTTTGATTGATGAATAATTCGCTTAACCCTGGGGTTCCCAAACTTGCGGCTTGGTGCCTGATAAACTGCAATGAATGTTCTGGGAACCAGCATAATTTTTTTTTTTTTTTTAAATTTCGGGGACCGTTACATCCGCTAGCCAGATTGAGAACCAATTTCGCAACCTTTAAATTTACTACTCTGATCTGATCATCTTCTTTATTAAATTCTCTTGCAAGGATTTAATAAAGAGGCCATAAGCGGCGGGGGGGAATACAACTGGTACATGGGGTCACAGTAGCCTATATTTGCTGTAGATGTTTTACTGTACAGCTGAAACACAGCGTGAGATATCGCAATGTTTTAGTGGCGCAGCCTTCAGAAATATGCAAAATCATTGTTTGTGAGTAACCATAACTGGATCCTTCCAGAACTGAAATTAAACACCTTCCAGCCAAAGTGAGTACTCCTCAGCTGTCGCTTATGTGTAATCTAGAGCACGTGTATGTAGAGGAACAATTTCCTTATTTATTTCCTATGAAAAACCAATATTTCAGGGGGAGTAAGTTTATCAAAAGGTAAAGACATTATATTGGTTACTAAAATGCTCTCTTATCGGTTATTTCACAATTAAACTACCAACACGTTAGCACTTCTTTTGAACAGCAGGTTTACATCTCCATTTATTATTCTGCTAAATGCGGCGAAAATTATGGCTCACTTGCAAGGTATTTTCAGTGTACATGAATTTTCAACGAACAGGTATTTCAATGTAATTTAGTTTTTCAGAGAAGCAGAAAAGAAAGTATATATTTGATTTTTGGCAATCTCTTCTTTATATTGTAAGAATTACTGATTGAATTTAATCCTGATTTCAATAAAAATTGATAAAAAAATCAGCGCAAGTTCAGAATGCTTTCGTTAGCTGCAGTATTATCTGGTAAGGTGATATTTATGGAGATAAACCATTACTTTGACCATAGCACCCCCTACTTACGTATAGTCATTCCAAGCAGATCAAACTCCTAGAAATCTTCTAAAAAAACTTTGGATTAAAAGACACAAATGAAACATAATCTCCATTCTGGATCTTTTGACCATAACTCAAAATCATTTCAGGATTACCGAAAATCTATTGGAAGTGCTCGAAACTACACTTTAAGCAATGTAATTTGTTCGTTTCCACAACAAAGAAATACAGTATAGGGTAAACAGAGAAGTACAATTTGGTGGGGAAGGAGTGTCCTCTCTTCCACTTTTTTCAGCGGATCGCTGTTTTTTTACAAAATCGATCTGCCGCTATTGCAGACCAGAATTCCCTCTCCCATGAAGACTATCTTACACTGTCCTACCAAAAATCATGGGTACGTTACACTGTCCTACCAAAAAAAACCGCATGTTGAACGAGGAGCACACAGAAAAGGTTAATACAGTTTCAAAGGGAGAAAAGGGGGAGAAGGGGGGGATGAGTAGAAGGAGGATGATAACTGGTGTCCTAGAACCACTGTAAAAAACACCTTTAGGCAAAACTGAATAGTCTCTGTGCTATGAGTTGTCGCTTAGGTGTATTCTAGAGCACGTATATGAATTTCTTACTGTACGTTGCTGAATTAAACATTTCCGTGTCGACAATTGGCAAACACTGAAGAAATTGAAGTCAGAAGTGACACTGAGCTTATACCGTATATAGAAGCTTCAGGTAGTTGTAAAATAGGACTGACAGGAATCGATGCTCCTTGAGATGCCTGGTGTTACTTCATCTCGCCATCAAACCCTATAGAATCTGAATTTGGAGCTGCGAGCGGCCACAGGTAACCCTGTGAGTGTTTCCACGAGATGTTGAGTGTTGCATGACCATGAATTTTCAAGGAAGAGCCGCGACATGCATTTTGGTAACAAAACATGGTGCAAGGCACGCCGAACCTTGACTATGGATCAATGGAAATCGGTCTGATAAACTGAAAAGTCGAGCTACGCACTCTTCCAGCCTGATGAACGTGTTTGAGTATCGAGGATGCTTGGAGAACGCTTTTTCCTGCAGAGAGTGTTTTCTCAACTCTAAAGCTGAAGGAGCTCTCATGATCTCAGGGTGTTTCTTATTATATAAACTAGGTCTAATTGTAATGTATGGAACAATGAATGTTGCATCCTACACTAATGTACTGAACAGTTCTGTCCTATATCATAATAATTTTATGGAAGTGACCCATATACCTTTTAATACGACGACGCTCCATGTCCGAAGCAAGGATTGTGTGGTTTGAAGAGCATAATAGAGGAATATTTCAGAGGCCAGCACAGAGCCTCGCTCTCAGCCCAGCTGAAAATCTTTGGAATGGATTGTAATGCAGAATAAGGGCAAGGCCAAGATAGTTCTTCGTTAGAAGAGTTAGCGAATATTTTAAAGAAATGGGGACGATATGATCAGCTTTGTATCAGAAATTAGTAGAAGGTCTTCTACGACGCACTGAAACAGTCATTATAACTAAATGTTGGTCAATAATGCGCTATTAATTTTTTTCGAATAAATACGTTCGTTTTTTCATGGTAGGGCAGTGTATATACGACTAAGGCGAAGTATATCGTAATAATTTATGTATAACAAGATATGATAAAGAATAAAATAAAGCTTTATTATCCTAGTGAGCATTTTCCTTCCAAAAGAGGTGAACTGTACGACTAAGGCGAACTGTATATGAATTAAAAGAATAGCGCAAATTCTGCCACATGGTAAAGTTGTTGTACTAGGGTTTCAGGAGCATCAGCGACTAAGGCCATATTGCTCCTTGTGTACTGTCTGTAAATGGACTGTGTTCTGTGGTCGATTTTCTGTTTTACTGGGCGAAAAATCACGCTACCTTCGCCTGAGACCAACTAACCCAGACACATTACGAAAAAGGCCCATAAAAATTCCTCACGTCATCGACGGGAATCGAACTCGTCTTTTCCACCCAGTGTAGGGAGGCGCTGATCCTGCCAACTGTACTACACGCGAGGACTCGTGGTAGAGAGCAGCGAACGTATTTCAGGCTAAGAATGGCGCGCTGCTTATTTGTTTCTGTACCACACATTACTGGAAGAACCGGATTCCCTGTGTCAGAAGAAAATATTTTTATTTCGGAGCAGCGCAGCGTATTTTATTAATTAAAAGTTTACTTTCTACGTGATGATTTTCGGAAATGATATCACTGTAAAATCAATGACCCTTTAGTGAAAGAAAGGAACAGCCGCTGGTGTGGAACAGCATAAGCACGCCTTGTACCGCAAGTTTGGCCCTGATGTAGGCCACATATTAGCTTAAAGAAAGGGCACAGATTCACTTCCTCGTTTCGCTGCCATGCCATAATAACAGTGTTAACAGTAGCGCTGTTGTTATGATAAATAATAATGATGACGTGTGCACCTCTGCATACAGTCGTTTTTTGATGTCAGGCTTAGGTGAAGAAAGCTCTGATTATAATCAGCGTTTTCTTCAGCTAAGAGTCCTTTCGTGCTTTTGATTAAAAGTCCCCCCGTGAGTTTTGATACGAGTTCCATTTTGCAATTCAAATGCCGGTATTCAGATCTCTTAAAGATAGTAACAGACTAAGGAGTGATAGATAAGAAGTTGGAAGAAGGCCTTGAGTGTGTGACTTATGAAATCATTTTATCAGTTAATGTTGTTTGATGTACGTGTGAGTTCCTCTTTCCATTCTCTCTGGATTCTTTTTTCCATTGGAGGCGGAACTTGTTAGTTTGGCGATCGAAGGAGCTCAACTCTTTGTTTTTGTTTTCTACCTGTTGTTTTTTTCGTTATTTCTTAAGTGAAACGTAAATTTTACGAGCACCATTTATAACTACTTTAACACTTTTCCTCGAGGTACTCACTCCACTCTCAAATTGATCGCAAACGAGTTCATAGCAGCAATCGGAGAAACGTTAAATTATCTTTCCAAGAAAGATGCAAGAAGTGTGTGAAGTATGGTATCTCCTCGCGTGATTGTACATTGGTCTTCTATTCTACTGCTACATTAAGCTGTTCCATTAGGTGTTCTCACTATGTACGAGTGTGTACTAAGTTGAATAATGTATCGCGAGATTCGTATAGATGAGAAACGAGCATGAATGGACCAATATGAGCATGTACAAACAATAAGAATCTTTTCCTTTTTCTTTCTTTATGTTTTGAAGGGTGTACCGCTAACTGGAGATTAGCCATCGAATATTTTAAATTGATGATTATTATTAGGATTCCTTTTTCTTTTTGAATGCCTGCTTGTCGCTGATGAGATGGTAAATATACCGAAACGGCAGTCATGGGAATTAGCGTAAATTTGCATATTCCATTGAAAACGATACGATACATTGGTGTTCATTGAACATTGGTGTTCCTTACGTATTAGCTAGCTACAAGATATTGGCCCAAAATTGTCTTTTGCAGAACTTGTAGGTTTACGAAATATTAACACCTGCATTTAAATCGTTACAAGTGAAAGTTTATTTATTTCACTTTTAGTTTATTTATTTCACCATATATAATATCAAAGCTAACATTTATTAACAAAGAAACGTAATAAATTATATCAGTACGCATATAATACAAAATTAGAGAGTAGAAATTGAAATAATTATTCTGCAAAGAATACTTTTCGCTTATTGAACTGGATTCTGAAGTTTTCCACAAATTCACACTTCTTCAGCCTTGTGTATCATCAGAACCATTTTAATTATCATTCCTCCAAGTCAAGGGGCAGCTCGTGGCATAAGAAAGTTGCAACTTGCGTTTTGAATTTTGAAATTTTCCACTTTCAAAAAAAAAACTTTGAAACCACCAGCCATTATAGGCCGTTAAATTTAAAACTGAAATCTGTTCATAAAAGCGTATATAATCACATAATTCTGCATTCTTTCGTCCATTCAAAACGCAACATCAAAATGCGATGACTAACAAACCATGCACTGCGCACTGATCTGCGCAATCCAATCAAATTGCTTGACTCATAACGTCGTATGCCTCGATTCGTGAGTCGAATCATATAATTTATAATTTATTGTAATCGGTATATAATTTATAATTATATACCAACTTCAGGGACGTTTCTAGGGTATGTGGCGCCCAAGTGCCAATCTCAATTTGGCGCCCTAGTGCCAATTGAATTCTGGGACTTCCCCCTTTAAAATTTTCTTCATATGTGTATGTAAGTTTCAGGTTTTCAAGCGCCCCTTGAACGTTAGCGCCCGGGTGCAGTGCATCCCTTGCACTCTGGGAACGGCCCGCACTTGACCAACTTTATTTTAAAAAAAAAGTTGCTGCACAAATTTGTACATGGTCACTGCTTCAAATTAAAATATAACTCTTCCTTCCAGATTACATTCTAATTTATTTCTAGCAGTTAATTAGAATCAATTATATATAACTTCTTTAAGTACGATTCAATGAATTCTCATTAAAGGAAGTGGAATATTGTACATGTATATCATTGCATATCTAATAATAAAAGAACGTGTATGTGTGTTATACATCTGAACTTGAAACTCTGTATGCAAATTGGAGATGAAAAAAGATGTTATTTTTTTAAATATATTAAATTGTTTCTGTGAATTATTAAAATTTCTGGTTTCTAATTGGTGCCATTATCGATTCCAATATTAATTAAATGCCATCGTGTTATTAACGAAAGAGGACGTTACAAATGTCACATTACCAACTTGCGAAGTTAAGTGACAGAAAGCTTAAATTGTTTGGAATTTTGTAATATTAGTTAAAATTGATGTTGTAAATGAATAAACTGAATAATGTTAAGTGCAATAAATATTATCTCTCAAAAAATGAAACATTATTCGTGTCTCCGACTCCAAAAGTGGAAAGACTCCCACCTCCCCCTACTTTCTGCATGTCTTTTGATGTGAATGGAAATGGCCGAGCTAAACTACAAGACTTTACGCCCCTTAATAATTCATAGATGAACAAGACTGGAAGATTTTTCAAAGTAAGTGCGTGCTTTATTTTTTGTCCATACATTATGTAATTTTCCACATTTCTTAAAATATTACCATCTGGCCTGATAATACCATGCATATTTGCTTACTTCACGTGCTTCGAGTCTTTCTCTGAGCTTAACTATGATTACTGTTATGGTCATATTCAAAGGCTGCATATTCGAGCACCAAAAGTCATCCATTCCAGATGTAAGTCGTTCTGATGTCTTTGATGGAAGATACAACTGGTCACTTTTATAACAGCTGAAGCAGTGTAAATTCCATAAAAACGTTGTCCTTGTTTCACTTAAGTTTTGCACAATGTCCTAGCAGTACCATGAGTACGGGCACAAGCACCCACACATACTTGAAGCTTAACTAAACGTCACTCAACTGCAGGGTTCTATGATGGAAAGATATACGGACTCCTTCAGAACCCAAGACTTCCCGTACGCTGCTATCAGACATTTTTATCGCTTACGGAACCTATTTGTCTTTTCAAAATTGCTGCTGGTGATGATGAAGCAGATCCCGGGAGTGACATTCAGGGACTGTGTCTTAACAACCGCACCTTGTGTCTACCAGATGGAATACTTCAGGTAAATGATCCGTCAATGGCGACACTTGTCTCCGCAGACACGCCTACTTTCACCACCTGCACCTTATCAGTGATGGAGTAGTCTAGAAACATAGGTGTCGTCCGCGTGTTTTCGTCTACAATCACTCATAAGGTCGAAGGTTCAGGAGCATCTTGGCCGGATGGCTAAAACATCGCAGCATGAGGTTATGAACAACTCTAGGTGGGATTAGAGTGTTATAATTGGGTTCTACTCTCGGTCTCTCTTTTAGATTTATGGAGGGCCCCAGTCACCTTAAGAATCGAGGCAGTCATTTTTAGCTCCAGTTCATACTCATCCCTTTTTCCTATATGGCGTTATTATTATGAATGTTTATGAAGGAGATTCGACTAAGTTTTTGGATAACTCCTATTTTTTTAAATTCCTTTTTAAAATTCTCAAAAATTTGAGGTCTTGATTGGTTCACTTGATTGGTTGACCGAATGAAAATTCGATCCTCCTCTTCCTCTCTTTGCTGTTGTAATAAACTATTACGTGTCATACAAAACATGGCTTGATAACCAGGGATTTAATAGCAACTTATCATGTCTTGCTGAAATGAGGATTTCGGGTTGTAAATCGTCTCGTTAAGACTGTTGTAAGGAAAACATTGATTCACGAAGATAAGTTATAATAGTTACATTCTGTCATTGACTAAAACACGACAGAATTGGATAGTTACATTATTAACAAGGGGGGGAGGACAATAGAATTGGATGGTCACATTAATACCAGAAAGGGAACTACACAAATTACAAAAACAAATTGCCTTAACTAACCCGGTGTACGCGAGCTAAGATTTAAAGTACTGACTTGCAATTGGTTTTTTTTTAAAGAATACTAAACCTTGAATTATAATACTATTATCATTTACCAGCACTCATTTCAGAGGCTGAACTATAAATTGTGTTCCCCCGCTTGATCTTAAACGATTAAACTAGCTGTCCGGACCTTTGGATCCTCGAGCACCCCACGGTGGCAGACCTGATATAGTAGTTTCGCCATTAGCAAGATTTCAAATATCTTTCGATAAAGTCAGATTTTCAAAAAATATTTATCACCCAATTAAAGTGGTAATTATTGCCAATCAATAATAGAAACAAACTTGTTTAAAAATACCATTTATGTACAGTTTAATTTCAGTTTAATTAGGTCATTAAGAATACCATTCTAATGAACGGTATTCTTAATTAGATAATTAAGAATACCTTTCACTGCAATGTATTACTTTATAAAGTCTCTCCGAGAGACAATATTTGCGATGCAGACTTTCCTTGATGGAGGTCTGCGTTTGTCTAGTGATAATTTAATCTGGTAATAAACGTTTTTGTAAAGTCAACTGTATTTAAAGATAATTGAGAATTGGAAACTGGTGAAATAATGGGTACTTAAACCTGCGTGAAATATAATCTGCCTTTAATTTCTTAAAGAATAGCAGATTATTCTCAAACTTTGTGTACCACTTCTTCAGTGAACGCTTGTAATGCTGTCCTTATGCTATCATCCGCCTCATGATGTTGTCATAATTTTGTATTTAAAATTAACTCGTTAAATTCTGGTTAATATCGTTAACTCGATTCCTGGTTGAGACTTTTCGAAATACTGTATACGTGATTTATCTTTGTATCGGGAAAAAAATATATTCAAGAACGGTTTTGATAATGTATAATAGACTAGATTGCTGTCGGATACACTATATCTACATACTTCGCAAAAAAGCACACGTATTCAGTTTAAAATAGAAGAAGAGAATTACAGATTACGTCTGTAATAGTTGACACAAATCGAAAAGCATTACACTGTAGTTATGGCAACTTGGAGCTGCTCAGTTGTGCCAGAATCCACGACCATTATGCTTTCTAGTTTGTGAATCTACGGTGGCCGGCATCTTTGTTTAGATTGAAAGATAGAATGTGGAAAAATCTGTCCGCCAAATTAAATCTCATAATGGTATGTCGGAATGGACGAGCTGCAGGACTCTTCGTCTGCAGTCCCAGATAGTAGAGGGGGGGGGATATGATTCCTACCACCCTCTTGACGGTAATGGCGGGTCTCCTCTCAAAGTTTAAAGTACGTAGTCTATTCCTTTAAAACCTGATTGCTAGTTCAGACGTATTGAAAGAAATCGAATTATGGCACTTGAATACCAATCTACTGGAGAGTTCGGGTATTCTCCAGTTAGCAGGCATTAAAGGTTTATGGGAAGGGAACTCTGAGGCACAAATTTCAACTCCATAGAGTATCTCAGAGTATGCAAACAGGTAGATGTATGTTCTTGTGACGGCAAAATCGCAAACTTGAATAGATGCTGCTGAATTTGTCATTGCAAACTATATATCTTCAAGCAAGTTTGTTCGAAGTGGTGGTAAAACGAAGTTTGGTCTCCAAAATCACAACCAGATCAGTGCAAGTCGATGTAACGAGGATCAACTTTCCATTTAGTTGGCTAAACATGAAAATATCGGTTGTTGAGTAAAAAACGTGCCGATCTGGCAATATTAATTATGAATCCCAACTGGACAATAGTAATAACCACTCCTGGCAGTTTAGGGTACACCAATACGCGATATACTTTTCCATCTTGTTTATTTTTTGAAGCAATCAAGTTAAATCGAGCGAGGGCTTACAAAATACTGATATTCTTTTAATTCTGTCCACTGATTAAGCCTTCTAGAGCATTTATCCATAAGTACGCTTTTATATTATTGTTTTTTTCTTTCAATAGGCTAATCGCATCACGTATACAGTCACGATTAGCATATTCAGAACGTTCATTTTTATCAACAGCCTTTCCCTAAAGCAGGGAAACTTTACAGCTGACACGAATCTTGACTCACCCTCGAGGCATCCTGATTTATGATGTGAATGGTGCTGCATAGTCTATGACGTAATATCTAATAGGCGGCTAATCATACGATAGCACCGTGTCCCACATTCACGGAGCTCGATGCAGGTATGCTTAGGTGGGGGAGGCGAACGAGATGAACGTGACGTAGCAGTTATTAGAGAAGAGCACCGAATTACCTTACAAAAGAGCTGAAGCCACGAACTAGAGTGGTTGGATGGGGGTGGGGAAGAGGGGTTATTAAAACCTTGAGGAGATATTTTGCGAAACATTGCCGAAGAAACACATGCTCGGCTATCGCCAATAGATATTGCATTACGAATAGGCACTAAACCAATTTTATACCGATAGCTAACGGTTTATGTTCGGACAGACCCTGTCTCTGCTCGTAAACCAGGAAGCTGAACAAATATTACCTTGAAAACTCCTCCCTCTTGTATTCTTTACTGCCGTTTCAGAAACTATTGCTTTCCGTTTGGCACGAGGCTTCAGACACCCTAAGGCACCTTGATTTATGGTCTAAATCGTGTTGAATAATCTCTAACATTCGTGTGTTGAGAATTTCCTTTCCTCATCCTTGGGGCATCAGAGAAGTTCGGTGATTAGGAGTAAGAAAAATGACCTTTTTTAGTTTGATGTCTCTGCTTCGGGTGACCGTTGATCAACCAGAGGAGTACATTATAGGTCGCTCGTGCTTAACGATAACTGCAGGAGGGTATCAACAACTATTTATTGGTAGTGATTGTGACACGCGATTTGTTTTGAAGATGATTGGACTCCCTTTTCTCAACCCACTGAGTCAAAGGAAGAGACATTAAGAAGATAAGGAAAGTTCCGACACGAGTTTTGGGAAATAAAAACCATAATTGTCTTGCCCGAATAAAATTTAAAATGTTCTTGAGAGGGGGGAGGGGTGAGCTTTAACAGCAATGCTAACAGTTCGAAGTACAGTACTTTGCACGCTCAAAGGCGTGTTGTATCGGTAAACAATTTTTGATTTTATTCGTGCGCAGGGCGATATTTGAGTTCGTAGATCGAGGTTGATATAACTTTTCCTCTGTGGAACCGTATACACTCTTTCACAACAATTATGGAAAAAATCAAGAGACATTATATACATATAATCTTTATTGATATAATCGATATTGGTATAATTAATAAATATAATTGATATCGTTATCTTTTTAATATATATGATCTTTAATATTTATCTTTATTGCAATCAATAATAATATGCGTATGTACAAGGTGCGGCTAAAATGAAAATTTAAACAGAAAAGTAGTTTATTTATTGAAATTATTGTATTTTAAATAATAAATTATTTAAAAATATTTCACGTTTCTTTTTAGTCGCACCTTGTATGTTACTTTGATTGACTGAAGCAACACCTACAGCAGCAGTAAAGCTAGAAGTTGAACAAGGTTAGGAAAAAAAAACAACCGTACATTAATTGTATGTTTTTCAATGTATTAATTATGTTTTTTATGCGAAACAAATGAAACAAAAAGTCGCAAGAAGTATGATACTAATGGAAACTGTTATCTCTTTTTATGGCAATACACGCTACATAATTGTCCCTTATGCTGAGAAGGAGGGTGTCACTTAATAATGAAGACAACAATCCCCACTCCCTGATGAGACCGTCCCTAAGTTCATGGAGATGTGGTGGTAACCAAAAGTTGCGATAACTCTTTTTAAACATGCAAGTATTCTGTGGCCGTGGGAATGCTGACTTTTCCTCTCATTTCCCTTCCATTCATACAGTTCTGCACCCCGCCCTCGCTTAATTTAATCTAAAATTTATGAATGAGTTACATCGACATAAGCAGAGAAATCGAATTCATCTCCACTCCACTGATCTCCGGCTTTTTGGCATTTGTAAGAAAATGAGAGCAGTAGCTTTTATTATAATTATAACCGATAAGTTGAGTTTATCTAAATGACAGAGGAAATACACGTTTCACGGTTTTAATTAACTGTACATGACTGGAATCTACTCGGAATTCAAATACATTAGTGTTTTTCTTTTAGTGGACTCTCCCCGTTGGTTTTCGAAATAATATAAACTCTCAGGGTCGGCTGGACTGCGTTTATGGTTGATAACTGCGGTACAATCACGTGCCATCCTCTCAATCCTCTGTGACTTGGAACCTTGTGCCATTTTGTTTCTGATGATGTAATCAAACTCGATGCATCCACAGTACTACTGTCTATTTGTTTCTAGATTAAAAAAAGTAAGCTGTGCTTTTACTATGTATCTTTTCCATTAAAACGAAGTCCACACCAAAACACTAGAAAAAGGAGAACATCAGTTTCCAGGATCAAATTCCCGTTCACGAGAAACCATAAGGTCTGTGTGAAAATTGGTGGTGTTGCTGCGTATTTCTGATGTACTCCGATGAAGGTTAATCGAAAATCAGTTTGTCCGCTGAACTAAATCGATCCACTAAGGGCACGTGCTTCTCTCTTTTCATTCCAGGTGTTATTGACTTTAAATTAAGATGGCTCCTGTTTGCTTTATAGTTAAAGCTTGCTTTGCATAAAGATCTCCTTTCGTGTGTCTGTAAACAGTCTGTTACGAAACATCAGCGGTTGGCTGTCTGCAATTTACACATACCGCTCTAAAAAGATAATAACGCGGGCCATCTGTGTGGTAACTTGATTGAGGTCATCCCGCAGATATAGAAAAGATATGCTCAATATGATGGCCCGTAATCCTCACAGAAATGGGAGGATTTACGGCCATTTTTTCAGTACATCTTTTATACACGCCAGGATTCCACATGTCCGTTTTAATTTCTAAATAAATACGAATGACCACATTTTGACAAATTGATGCATAATCGGCAACTGAAAGAGATGCGCTCTCTGCACGCTTCGTATGAAAAATAATGTCCTTTAAACGTTCACAACCAACCAAAACGTTGCTGAGATTTTAGAACACTTTCCAATACTTTCCTCAAAGTATCCTAAAAATATATATATAAATAAAGTTCTCCCTCTGTACCAGGGCGGTATTTGTTCACTTTTAACTCTTTATGGAATCGTATAATACGATTTGAAGAAGCGGAAATGCTGTTTTTGTGTTCCATCAAATATTGAAAATGTCCACTTCTGTAGTGCGAAGTTAATGTTTAGCTTGTCTGTCCATTTTAAACGGAACAGAAATGATGTTTTCGTTAATTTTTTTTGAAGCAAATACTTTTTCTGGTTGACTATTACAACAATCTGAGCAGTTTAGGTTGGGTGATAAGTGAATTCACTCACCGTGCCAGTCTTGTTTTTCCCCCTTTCCTTCCGAGTTCACTTGGAATTTTCTACTTTCGGCGCCACCTATCACATAAAGTCTAGCCCACCAGACTAGAAATAAGTTACTGGTGGACTGTTATTTTTCTGAACTGAACGATCAATATTAGAAGGCGATGCTCTGAACACGAGAGATATAAGTATAAAAGCGCGTGAAAAATTTTCCATAAAGCGGAGTTATATTACCAACAAGAGATGCCTTCAAAAGTGTTTGGCTTGTTCGAAGGCCAGTCCTTCTAAATGTTCTTTTTGATGTCTTCTGTGAATTGATGGCACCAATAACTGTCCTCGTCAGCTGATGTAAGAACTTACAGATGGAATGGAATCGTTGGTCAGTTGTTCTCAATAAGTACTTGCTCTAATACTTCCAAATAATCTACAGCGGTCGCCAAAAATTGTGGTGAAGCCAAAACATGTGTCCTCGATTGTGCGACAGTTCAAGAATTTTGTATTTGTGGTGATAAAATCCAACACTCCTCTACGCGTAGGCCAAAGAAGTTTGTGGTTTCTTGATATTACTGAGTGGGCCTATCGCTGGATCCTATCGGGTGCACAAGATGATGCTTCTATCTTTCTGAACGACAAGAAAGCAAGACTTATCCTTTTCTACTGCGTGTTGTTATCAGTTACGTAGAAAAGGGGGTTAGAAGCTTATTAATTGGTAACGGTGCCTTCTCAGAACCTTCTTTTATCCGAAAAGGGGCTCAATAGCAGCGCTGAAGTTTAGTTTTTGAAATAAACGCCTGGAGGCGATTAAAGTAATTCATCAGAGGACTGTCCAACTTCAAACTAGTGGGCGGATTGCAATTCATCCGCATCACTGGGCTGATCGAAAAATTAACACGGAACCTCTGTGTACGTTCATTGGCTGCCGGCTAATTGATCGCGTTACCTCCTGAGGTCGATCAAGGCCATTCTCAGATTTTTCGTAATTATTATTTCTTAAGTAGCAGATAAGGACTTGTTGAAGTAGAGCGATAGGGCAACAACGTAAAGTAGCTTAACCCACTCATCCTTTTCCTTAGGTTTTATCTGAAGGTTCTGTTGAGCTACTTATCCAGGAACAGATGCCCCTTTCATTGACTGACGACAAATTCAAGTATGAACATAAAATGCGTTTTGTTTTTGCAAGTTATACTTGACAACTAACTTCAATTTTATTAGTTGGTTTTAACTACGGTGTCATTTATAGGGTCTCTCATGTTTTTGTAAATGAACCGAATTTATAACGAGAACTGTATAATACTCATCGTTTGATATCACCAATGCTAACACTCTCCAAATGTTTTTTGATGCATATGTAAGGCTTATTATCTTATTTGTTTTGTGGATAATTCATTCACCATAGCAACCTGATAAGCGCTACACCGGACTCGTGTGAATATGCATAGGAAGTTGGATTGGGTGGTTTAGAACATGCATCAAGGAAACTCAGATCATGAGGCATTTACCAGAGTCTGGAATCCTGAGTCCTTCTTGAAGTCTGGAATATGCTACGGTGAATACCTTCTTGGCAGCTGATACTTTGCAGGGGCATTGCTAAATGCCCCTACAAAATTACCAAAATTTTACATATAAGAAATTAAGACAACTCATCGTCTTCTTCTGTACTAGCTAGCGGCAGTACAGGAATAAGACAACAATTTCCATTCTCTCTCATCCTTGTATAAGAATAATCTCTTTTCGAGTGGTAATAAAATGACAGCGCACAGCTCCCATTCCTATCGACTATGTTCCCTGAATTTTTAAACAGAAAGTCTAGACAGCCATTTTGTTCTGTGAACTTAAAAGGGGATTCTAGGCGAAAAATTCTTTTGGTTTTTGTTAATAAAAAAAAACAAACATTATTCTGCTTATTTGTCTTCTTTCTTTCTTTTTTTTTCTTGCAAACACAAGGTGAATTTAAATTTTCATGTAAGTTGACAATTTACATACAACAAAAACAGTAATCTGGTACTCTTATATGTGGAACGAAGCGTGAATGGCCACGAGGAGTCCAATCAAAGTTTTTAAAGCTGTCTCAACTATCGATAAAAAATGTACTGAACTTCATCAGGTATTTGCAAGTTTTTCCCTCCCCAAAAATGTAACTGTTTTGTGTGTGTGTGTGTGGGGGGGTATGTGTTTTCGAGAGCTATCCTACATAAGACGCACAGACAAAAGTTGCATTTTGGGAAACAAAGTTGTAAATACCTGACGAAGTTTGGTATATTTCTTATCAAGAGTTGGAACAATTTTAAAAACTAAGTAACACTACTCCTCATGGCCGCTCACGCCTTATTCCATATTAAAGGGGTCAGATAGTGCCTGCAAGTTCACAGTTAACTGTGACCTTATGTGTAAATATACCAGGTGTGGTAATAAAGGAAGTGGTATGTTGTAGTTCACACTTCCTCCAACATTAGTAGCATTAACGTTGCTTGTCACGATTTTGGAACGGAGCAACGAACGAATGCGAAATTTTTCTTTAAAATGAGAAAATTTGCAACAGAAACGTATGAAATGTTAAAATTGTTTATGGTGATGAAACGTTAAGTCGTACGAGTGTGTTTGAATGGTATAAACCGTTCAAAGACGGACGTGAGGATGTTCGAAATGACGCAAGACGGAGGCGTCCGTCTACTTCACGAAACGAAGACAGAGTTGCAAACGCTGGGGAAATTGTGGAAACAGATGGTCGTTTGACCCTCAGAATAGTAGCTGATGACTTGGATATGGATACGGTGACAATTCGTCAAATTCTGCATGACGATTTAGGGAAAAAGAAGGTCTGTGCAAAATTTGTGTCACGGATGAGCAGAATCAACGAAGTGTCATCGTGCGAAGACTTCATCCAGATTCGTCAAGGCAATCCAAATTTCCTGGACTGTATTGTCACTGGAGATGAGAGTTGGGTGTTTCATTACGCCCCAGAGACGAAGCGTCAGAGCATGCAGTGGACTCCAAAGCCTAGAAAGTTTTGTGTACAGAGATCCAGTATCAAGACGATGCTCATCATATTTTTCGACAAAGAGGTTGTGATTCGCGAGGAATTTGTACCTGAAAGGAAGAGAGTTAGTGCTCCAGTCTACGTGCAGGTGCTTCAATGGATATTGAAGCGCATTTCCTGGGTTCGACCTCAACTTCGAGAGAAAGATAGCCTGTTCTTTTTGCATGAACCCCCGCCCATTTTGCACTTGTTATGAAGACATTTCTGAGGAAACATGGCGTTGTACAGCATCAACCATTCACCCTACTCTCCCGATCTTGCACTAGCGGACATCTTCCTCTTTCCCAAGGTGAAAAGTGCCCTCAAAGGAAACAGATTTCAGGATGTTGGGGACAGAAGAAAAACGTAATCGCCGAACTAAACATCATTTCTTCGGAAGCTTCTAGAAAGCTGTTGATTAAAACCAACAATAATTCAAATCCAAACTCTCCAGACTAAAACAAATGGACAGGATGTTCCCCAATGCATCCCTTCACCTCCAATTATCACAACATTGATTGTAAGAGGTTGCTCAACTCTGAAGCCTACAGGAGTCTCATTCCCAAACAAATTATGAGAAATACAAACAACTGCCTGCCTGCAACCCAGTAACTACATCCGAGAGCCAAATGTGATGTTCTGCAATATATATTTTTGACATTATAATTCATATTCGTTGTTAATGCATATATATGTATTTTTTTATATATATTTGTCTCCTTTGTACTGAATTTATGCCCCTAGCCTAGTGCTGTCATGGGCTTGGTGTAGTTGCAATAAATGAATATTTATTTATTTATTTATTTTCGAGTTCCTACATTTTATGTTCTTTTTATTGCACCAATCCAGGAACTTTATTGCCACACCCCCTACGTTTACTTTTGTATTTTAATATCTAACCGTAAACAGCGCTGTTATTAACTTATTAATCAATTTGGTTATTTTAAAAATAAAAAAATATATATTATTAAATCATCATTTAGTTTACAATGTTGTAAAAATGTTTTGCTGTATGATTTTCGACAAAATAACAACATTTGTTTAGTAATCCAAAATCGTAATCCACTAGCAAAGAACTAAATTATAAGATGAAAGAATCTCGTACTCAGAAGCATCTCATTTCTTTTTCCACAATTAACATTAGCGTGCGTGTGACTCACATGGGCGGATTGTTTTTGACATTCTTTAAGCAAAGAATGCCCCTGATCTGGGCCTTCAAATTATTCCTTGTCTTCACGGGCACACCAGACAAATACTTTTAAGGACAGTTTCTGTAAATTTTTGCCACCTTAATGACAGTTTCAATGGTTATTAGCAGAATGCCATAGTGGGGATACCTTGCATACAAATCACTCGTTTCTCTTTCGGAGAGAAAACTACTTTATGATTTAACCATTTGTAACACTTCACATGACGGCCACTTGGTGTCATTGATCTCGTTAAGTGCCGAAAGACAATGTCCGGCGCCGGACAGAATAACATGACGGCGCCAGAGATGAATATAGCTCTGACAATGCACCACTTTACTGTTCACTGTCTTTCTGCAGGGATGTAGGTGGAGCTGCTGCATCGCGATGACCTCTTGAAGTTAAGAAGTCGGGGCCACACATTCCATTCATTTGAGAGTGACGAATTCTGCGGGCAGAACTACCTGACCTTTTCTACACGACTACTTCCCGCGGTTATTACGCCTACAGCAACAGATGCACTCCTTGCGTTGTTTATTTTCATTAAAAATTAGGTTTTAAGGAATTAAAGAAGGACTGATAACGAGTTAGCGTACCTTAACAGAGCGAGACAATAGCAAATTTACAATTGAGAAAGGAGTTCGACAAGGAGACACAATATCTTCGAAGTTGTTTATTGCTGTCCTTGAAGAAGCTTTTAGAAGATTGGACTGGTCGCAGAAAGGAGTCAATGTGAACGGAGAGTACCTAAACCATTTACGATTTGCAGTTGACATTGTTGTCATAAGCCACGATCTCAAAGAATTAGAGGAAAATCTTAATCAGTTAGGCAGAGTTAGTAAGGATTTCAGACTAAAGATGAATATGGCTAAAACAAAAATAATGATCAACAAATATGCCACAGAAAGGGAAATAATGATTGAAGGAGCTGTAATTGAAAAGGTGGAGTCATATACTTATCTGGGACAAGTCATTGGCTGTAATAATGATAAATGGCTGGAAGTCAAGAGAAGAATAAATTTTGGATGGATAACAGTCAGGAAATATAGTCACATACTGAAGAGCAATACCCCAGTTTGTCTGAAACGTAAAATAATGAACCAATGTATACTCCCCACCATGACATATGGAAGTGTAACTTGGGCACTCACCAAAAGAATGGAAGAGAAGCTGAGAACTACACAGCGAAGAATGGAACAAATTATATTTGGAATCAGACTGTTAGATAAGAAAAGAAACACGTGGATTAGGCAGCAAACTCAAGTAAAGGACATTCTTATCAAAACTAAAGAACTAAAATAGACTTGGGCAGGACACGTAGCTAAGATATGATGAGAGATGGACTAAGAAACTAACAGAATGGTACCCAAGAGGAGCTAGAAGAAAACCTGGAAGACAACGGAGATGGCCATCGTGGGCAGTAAATGGATGGCCATTGCACAAAGCAGAAGGAACAGGAAAGTTGCTGGAGAAGCCTTTATCTTGCAGTGAACTGAAAATGGCTGATGATGATGATAATGAACAGAGTGGAAACTTCAAGAGGGGAATGATAGTTGGTGTATAACTGCCTACGAGTGTTCTGATAATAATAATGGATGGATTCTCATCGTGCGTTAATATTGAAGGTTCTGAACGAGCATTTTGCGATCGCTTTTGTTATTTAACGTCTGGTTGAGAGTAATCGGATCCGTGCTCCAAATTTTCATTTCGTCGTTTCTCGACTTGAGAGGTCGTGCCTTCACAAAAGGGGATTTAGATTAGCAGATGCAGAAGCTTCCCTTAAATGTCAGAGGTGGAGTAAAATATCGTTTTCTTTCAGTCGGTTTCATTCTTTTTCCCCGTAAATGTTTGTCGTTCTTTCTGGTGCTGTCGGCTCTTCAAAGTGACTCCCATCGCCTCGTGCGAGTTATGCCTCTCGTCCGGCAATAAAGAGAAACCTCATCAAAGTTCGGATCAACAAACTCACGCGAAGTTAAACAGCGCTGTTTGATGAAATATCACGACGTCATTTCGGTGTCGACATTCGATTTTTTCCTCCTCTCTGGGTCTGTCAGTAGCGGTACGCCCAGAAAAGACGCACCTACGAAGAAGCAAAGAATGAAATATCCCCGGAGGCGAGGATTTTGTATGTCTGGTCACGTATTAGATCGGGAGGCCGTGCGACACCCTCCCTCTTTCCATCCCTTCTGTAGGGTGTGCACCTTCCTTTCTTTAAGCGGCAACGCACGGGAAGCAACCGACAGACACTATCCTATCTGAACTATTGGGTCATTTAAGGGAACAGAAAGAGTGTCCACGATGTTCCCCTCGGCTGCTTCGGGATGGTCAACCGCTTAACGAATGGTATTTCTTCTGTCTCGAAGCAGTCTGCAGCGGGTGATAGAGGCGGAACTGTTGGAAGTGGGGTCGACCAGAAAAACGAGTGTCTTAAAGAGTACTGCCGGCTATAAGTAGTTAACAATTATCTATTAGTTAAAAAGTGCAGTGCGTGTAAAATGACGCGCAATCTGGCCTTTGGGAACGACAGTACTCTGATTAAAATGCGCATGCGTGGATTCAAAGGAAGGCTGAAAAACCTTACGACTCTTGGTGATGGCAAATGGGGAATGGGCGGTCTGTGTATAAAGATAACAGAAAATCAAGAGAGAGAGAGAGAGAGAACTCATTAAGCAGAGCTTAAGACAGGCATGTCAATTATTGGTTTTGAGACATTCGAATTTTTGAAAAAATTAAATTTTAAAGTGAAAAATTGGCAATGGGGCCGGGCACTAGTTTCTAAAAATGAGAAACATTGTCCATCGTCTGACATTCTGGATTAGGATCATAAAGAGCGCCGCATGATGTCTTAAGACTACGTGTGTTTTAAAGTTGAACAGAAGAGCTTTTTACCATTTCTAGCTGGAATCAGCAAATGTCTTCGGAGCTGCCTCGATACAAATATTTGATCAAAACACCATCGCTTTGCGTGCTTAAAAGCTTCAGTGAGCGATCTGGTTACTCACTGAAGTTGGCTAACCTTTTAGAGTTGAACAACTTATGTAAATTTATTTAAAGAAGGATTGCGCGAATATTTGGAAGAAGTTGGTAAATTATGAATCTGGAGAGATTTTTAAAATTTTATTTGAGTAAAATGCTATACAAGTTTTGGGTCCCTGTCTCTTTATACTATCCCCTTACTTATCTTACAGACCTCTCACGAATTACTTTCGAAATGTACGAGGAAGGATTGAGTGAACGTTTTACTTTTTACGAAGTCAAAAGTCGGACTGCTCTCCGGAAGCATCCTTATTGTGATGGGGCGATGATTCATCACAGTTTTATTTTTCTGCCTGTTCTGCTGGTAAAATCGGACAGCCTTTTGTTTATCTTTCATTGAGAGAGAGAAAAAAATAATAAAAAAAAATAAAAAAAAACACAGAGAGAGAGGGGGGGGGAAGAGTCAAAGAAGCTTTCGAAGTGGAAAAGTAGGGCAAAGATGGCGCTAATTTAGTTAATGGAAATTTCCCCCGAAGTCCAGAGGATACCTCAAGTCAGTGACAACAATGAAAATGATGCCTTCACTCGCGTGCGTTTCTTCTGTGTTTGCGGTTGCTCTGGTTGGAGGGGAGGTGTCACCCGAAGATGGAACACGGTAATTTTTAATGAAGGAAGCCGTAATTACACTCAGTTCCGCATATCACACGTTGCCTAATTCCACGGCTTCGACATCGAGATCCCCCCCCCCCCTGACATTTCTGCGCAGAAATTGGATGCCATCATTCCCATGGCCACATGCCCAGACCCAACCAACCCCTTTACGGAGATGCTCGTTCGGTATTCTGCTGCTCATGTGGTGAGTAATAGCGTCTGTCACTGCAGTCGACAGGTTAATTAATGTGCGGCGACCGTAGTTCGTGTTATTTTCACACTCGGGTCCGAAGAAGCACACCACCGACCCTCGGGTGACTGACATCCTATCGAGCAGTAAAATCCATTTGGGATCTCGCTGCTACACCAGATCAGGCTGCACGAGACTCGCGCTAAGACATATGCCCCACAGGAAGTTGAAACACGTTCCAAAGGTGCTTTTCTTAACATCCCGAGATTTTTTTTTTTTTTTAACGTAGAGGGGTTTGTCTTCCCTCTTCAATAGCGCTTCCACCACTCACTCCTATAAGTTCGATAACTATAGAAGTACGGAATATCGTTATGCCAACTGACTTCCTACACTTCCGTGTGGGCTCGCAACTTCCCCCTTGTGTTCCTCTCCCCTGACCACTTCTTGCAGTCAATATTCCGACTCGAATGTGCATGGCATCTCTAAAGTATACAGGCTTTTTATAACACGAAGTAATAGCAATACGAACATCATATTGGCTTTATTGTTAATCGTTAATGTCAACAGTACGAATTTTACCAGCTAGATGGTATAGTCTGCCCTCATCACTTTTCCAAGATCAAGGAGTTTTGATTCATAGTTAGCAAAACAGCCCTATAAACATATAGATTTCAAGAAAATGCTTTATTAAAAGCACAAAGAGATGGTTCAAGGTTCAAAGGGGCTCTGTCTATCCGACAGTTTCTGACCAAGAACCAAATGCTCTTGTCCCGTCCCCATTCAGTCCGTCCTCTCTGGACCTTGTTTCCTGCAACTTATTCCCAAAGAAGAATCTGTTGTTTAAAGGAGAAACATTTAACTTTTCAGTTAGCTTCAAACATCGAATTCAACGAATAATTTCAGATAACTATAGCTGTATTTACAGTTACATTTTAGAAGTTCCGGTTTATTAAAAATATACATTGAAATAGGTGTATATAAAAGCTGTTAACTCAACTCATAATTTAACTTGAACAAACTTCGTAAGTCTATGCCAAGGAAAAAAGCCTTGATGCTTGAGAACTAGAGTATTGAATGATTACAAAACTTTGGCACAGCCTACAACAATCCTCACCAAAAACGCTCACTTCAAATTGTAAATTGTTACTTTGGAATTTGAACCTAAGAACCATAGGTAGAAGTCTGATTATGTTTATGACAAGAAAACCGAGGCCAGAAGCGATTGCTAAAATTAAGAGAATTAGCTTATACTTTTTAAAATAAATCAGTGTGTCATACATTGCTGGATAGATTATGTGGCATATTTTGGTAAAACGTAACTCCCTCTCTATTTAATAACTGTGATGTGATGTGAAACTAAGATTTTCGAAATCTACGCATAAAAATTGGTTAAAAAAGCATTTAAATTCTTGGGAGTAAAAATCGTGTTAGCTAGTGTTATTAAAGAATTCGAGGAAATATTTGTCACTTCCCAGACTGCCTGCTGTTTTAGTGATAATTGGCACCTCATCAGTGGAAAGCCAAGCATTTGAATGTAAGAATCCTAGTGACCAACAAACTGAAAACACTCGCCTTTATATTGTGCTGGGTCAAAATACCAAAATATTCCCAAAATATTAAATTGTTGAAAGTTACGAAGAGGTTTATTCTTCTTCTCGCTTTTTGTTTCGTCTTTAAGTTATTAGTGTTTTTTCTTCCTCCTTCCCTTCCCCGAAACTGACAAAAAAATAATAGTTTGCGTACGTTTGATTGCTTTTGAAGTTTCACAAAATAATTCCAGTATACTGCGCTTATCCTATCGTGATTCCTTTTATTATTATTCTTATATTTATGTTAATATCTTTCTATATTGGCTACTGATATTACGTTGTACACCACAGGAAGGAATATGAATCAAATAATCGAAGATTTATAGAAGAATCTGCAATGGTGGATCCACCACAACTTAGTCATAAACAAACTTAAGAATAAAATCAATTTTGATCGAATGATCTTTATTGATTCCAGTAATCAAAAGGTATTGTGTATAATCCCGTCGGGGGGATTTGGCCAGGGTTTTAAAAAAAAGAAGCATCGTTGTTTCCGCCCAGGATCGAACTGAGGACCTTGCGCGTGTGAGGCGCACGTGATAACCACTACACCACGGAAACTGTGAGAGCGCTTTTCCAGCCTTAACATATATCGAATTTTACGTCTACACAACAACTACTGGGCATTCAAAAATAGATCTGCATTTGTGGTACATTAGATGTCATCTTTCCCATAGTCACCTGAGTCGTTGGGTGTCAAAGCATGTTGGGGAATAAGTTGTAATTCAATTTATACTTATTTTCCATAGCAGCGAGAATCACTGTCGATCCAAATTTCGATGTATTGACTGTAGTCAATATTTGGACTAACGCTAGCAAGGTTTCGCTTACATTAAATTATTTTCTTTTTTATCCCGTTATTATGTATATCTCATATTGCGAATACCCCGATATGTCCTATTAAAATTCAAAATTCTGTTTCCTTCTCTGAATACAACACAGAAATGTAGTTGACAAAGTTGTCAGAAATGCAGTAAGTTCCAGTTACGGGTTTCCCAACCCTCCTCTTCCAAGGCTAAAGCATCCAATGGTACTAAAGTTAAACACCCACACGTGATTATTAATGAGCGGTTGTCAAAGTTAGATTTTAATTGCAGAACTAGTTTTTTGATCTGAGAACTAAAATTTGGCACATTAAATATTTAAATTACTTCGGTGAAATGCTTCAATTTTCTTTGAATTCACCCCATCCACCCATATTTTGTTTTTGTTGGAGAGGGAGGGCGCTAACATGCTTCGAAATGTACACTGAAACTTGTTGATAAGGGGCGAGGTCCCTTAATGAGTTTGTATTGTGTAATGTTTACTAATAAAATATTATGCTTACAAGTTAGTGCAAATGCATCAGATCTGCTCACAGCTAACTACAAAATAGTTATAAAAGTGGCATCATTATGTATATCTCATATTGAATACCTTCACAACGAATTGCCATGATATTGCTCCTCTTCGGTGGGTGGGCACTCTGGTATTGCAACTCGTTGTGAAGGTATTCACAATATGAGATATACATAATGACGCCAATTTTATAACTATTTAATAGTTAACTGCGAGCAGATCTGATGCATTTGCACTAACTTGTAAGCATGTTATTAGAATCTGAACACGAGGTTAATTTTAAAAGGATAAATGCAAATAGAAAGATATAAATCGGGTCTTTGACTGTCGAAGCAGGATTGTTGGTCCTGTCTCTCTCGGGAAACATCAGTGTTCGAGGATATCAGGATTTCGAAGAGATTTGCTACTTGGATGATCTGTCATCTTTAAAAATAAAGAAATTAAACGCTATTATACCACTTCTTTTGGAGATTGCTGGAATGTAACAATACATCATCATCATGAATTTGGCCCGGCTTAGGTCTTTAAAGACCTGTTCCGTTGTAGCTCTTGGAGGTGGTTTTGATCTCGCCAACGTTGTCTTGGTCGACAATGCAGTATCAAATTATTCATCCAATTTAAAACTGTTAATGCAGCCTTTCGAGACTACTGAATTCTGTCGTCCGACCTGTGCGGGGGTGAAAGAAACGTAAGAAAGGAAGAAATTACAGTCGAATGCATAATGATACAAAAAGGTTACCATTTTATTATTTTAAGTTACCATTTTATTATTTTAAGTGCAAATATAAAAGAGGAAGACAGTCGAGAGAAGAAGAGAAAGAAAGGGAGGAAATAAATGAAGAAGAGAAGAGGCGAGCCGACAAACATTATTGGCAGTCGATTCGCCTGTCTAAAAGGACTTAAACTTGAAGAATATATCGAAAAAAAAAAGTTTGAGTAGGGAAAGATGAACAGACGCGCCGCCAGTGAACTAGTTCAGTGGTGTGAGGACATGTGATAAGAAGGCTATAGCGTCTCGATAGAGGGCTACCAGCTGATACTCTCAAGACCATTTTTCCGCCTGAGGCTTGGTCTTTTTCCAACTTAATGCTCGCAGTCATCCGTGTGAGAAATGCTATGTAGTACAACTTTCCACATGATATTTGTGATTTCAGTCAGACTGACCAGTCTGCAGTTGCCCACTGCTGTCTCATAACCACCTTTATGACGATATATTGACACTTGTCCAGTCTTCGCGGGTAACACAGGTAAGCGTTCAAATCACATCAACGATGCCAGGAATTTTTAGCTTTTTTTTCACGCCTGAGCCGATCTCCAATCCAAGTGAATTTCTCTCGAATCCAGTGATTCCCTCGCAATTAATCTTAATGTTTCAATGCACTCTCCTGTCGCCTCTCCAAAAATAACTGGGTAGATGTCATCGACTCCAGAAGCTTTACTCGCCTTTACGCTCCAAAGTGTTTCAATAAACAATCATCTGTAATTTCACTATCGCTAATTTCATACCGCCCAGCCACACTCGTACAGCCTTTCTTCACTATGAGGGGTCTTTCGTCTAAAATGGCATCTAAGACTTTTTCCCACCTTTATGCAAAGGTCCGATCTGATTCGTCGTCTTCTTCTTTGTACTCTCATATGTGAGAAACTCGTCTCACTTCTTTGCTCTCCTCGCTAGAGCTTTCTCGTCTTCGGGCTTTGATGTCCTAACCGTTTCTGTGGTATTATTACAGATCAGCTTGTAGCTGATATACGCTTCAGTGCTTTTCATCGCTGTGTAACTTTCCGATGCCATTTTTGTTGTTGTATTAGACTGGCTAGCTCCGTATTCGTCTATCTCAGCATCCTTCTCGTGCTATATTTTTTAATGGTATATATGCATTCGTGGCCTCTGTAACTGTTGCTTTGAAGATATTTCATAATTCTAATGTACACCCCTGCCTAAAAGTTTGGAATTACAGTGTATGGCAACAGTTTTCGTTATTTATTTATTTATTTTTTAAATTAGCGATGACAATGTAAGATTTAATATATAAAAAAAACAACACATTGCATTCTTTTATTAAACATTGAAAAGTTTACAGCATAAAAATATTGACATGATTAATATTAACAACTAAACTGATTTTTTATCAAAATATCCTCCACGAGATTTTATCATTGCCTTACACAGACTTGTATTTCTGGCAATTAATTTATAATAGAGTCTTGACTAATATTATTCCAAGCGATCTGCAAGGTTTCCCATAAATTTTGTGAAGATGGGCAGACTTCATGGACTTGACGGTCCAGATGATCCCATAAAAGCTATAATGGGGTTAAGTTAGGCGATTGGGGTGGCCACACCATAATTTTCAATGCCCCCTCCTGTTGTTTAGTTGCTAGATCCCTGCACGGTTTAGAGCTGTGCTTCGGGTCGTTGTCTTGTTATAATATAAAATTTCTTCCATAAAATCGAACATATTGCAATATCCAGAGGATATATTGCATTATGAAAAGTGAAGTGGGAAATTATCGACCTGTCAGTCTGACTTCAGTAGTAGGGAAAATCATGGAGGCATTGATCAAGGGTGGAATTCAGGATCATTTGGATCGAATTGAAATTCTCAAGGATACTCAGCATGGTTTTGTAAAGGGAAAATCATGTTTAACAAATCTGGTTCGCTATTTCGAAAGGGTCACTCACGAGCTGGATTTAGGGAATAATTTCGACATTGTTTATTTAGATTTCAGCAAAGCTTTTGACTCAGTCCCACATGAGCGGTTGCTTTATAAGCTGGAACAGGTTGGAATCACTGGGAAAATCCTTAGATGGATAGAAGGATGGCTTCAGGGCAGGAGGCAGAGGGTTGTGATAAATGGCTATTCCTCAGATTGGGTTGATGTAAGAAGTGGGGTTCCCCAAGGATCAGTATTAGGACCACTGTTGTTTTTAATTTTCATAAACGACATTGATGAAGGGATAGAGGGCGTGATGTCTAAATTTGCAGATGATGTTAAAATTGGTAGAGTAGTTAATGATCACTGTCAAGCTGAGCTTCTTCAGAGAGACCTAGATAGACTGCAAGAATGGTCAGAAAAATGGCAGCTGTGCTTTAATCCAACAAAGTGTAAGGTATTACACCTGGGAAACAGTAATCCCAAAATAACTTATTCACTTGGTGGAGTTCAACTAAACCCAGTACTGGAGGAAAGGGACTTGGGTGTTACGATACGGTCAGACATGAAATTCTCTGAGCATTGTAAACAGGTTGCAAGGAAGGCCCATGGTGTCCTATCGATGATCTATCGAACTTTTGCAAGTAGAGATAGGGACGTGATAATCCCATTATATAAGGCTTATGTTAGACCACACTTGGAATACTGTGTTCAAGTATGGAGACCGCACCTAAAGAAAGACATCGAGCTTCTTGAAAGGGTGCAAAGACGGGTAACTCGCCTGGTGAGATCGGCAAAAGGGCGTCCTTATGAAGAAAGACTTCGAATATGTGGGTTGCAGAGTTTGGAAACTAGACACCTTAGAGGAGATTTGATTGAGGTGTTTAAGGCTCTGAGAGGCATCAGTAAAATGAATGAGGACAAAATTTTCAAGATTATAAATGATGCTAGAACTAGGGGACATAAATTCAAGTTACGCGGGGAAATGTTTAGATTGGACTGCAGGAAGTTTTATTTTAGCCAGCGAGTTATAAATTACTGGAATAAGTTGCCTTCATGGGTGGTAGAGGCCGACAGTTTGGGGAAATTCAAAGGTCATCTGGATAGTACTTTCGGGTAAGGGAAGCGCATAGGATGATAGGATTAATTTCCTTTTTATTTAATTTTTAATTTCATTTTATTATTTTTATTTATTTATTAATTATTATTATTTATTTATTTATTTAATTTTTGTTTTTATCATTGTTTTGTTCGGATTTTTTTTTTTTTTTTTTTTTGGCTGGTGCAGCATAAGCCATAGGCTTTCTTGCACCATACGGCCGTTACTAATACTAATACTAATACTAATTATGTTCAAGAATCTTTTTATAGCATTCTTTTCTTAAAATTCCTTCAATTTGGACGACGTCACCCACTCCAAAAAAACCGAAGCAATCCCAAATCGTGATATAACTACCATCGTGCTTGACTGTAGACATTAAGCAGTGTGCTATTTTTTTTTCTTCTTCAATTGATCGTCTCACATGAACTCTACACTTGCATCCAAAAAATTTCAAATTTGGATTCATCCGTCCACAGCACGTTTTTCCACTCTTGAATTGTTCAATGTTGATGGCACTTAGCCCAAGCCAACCGTTTATTTTGATTTTCCCGTTTTGATAAGGGTTTTCGGACCCCTACACGTCCATAAAGTCCTGATTTTTGCCCGCTTGTGTAAGACGAAGATTTAAAGTGGATGTAGACAGGGGAGTTTCTGTGTGCTTATTGAACTCAGCTCGGATTTCAGATGCAGTAAGTCGTCGATTGCATTTAGAAATCAGTGTTGTGGTCTTATCTTGTGCTTCCGTTGTTATTATGCGTGGTCATCCTGATCGTAGTTTGTCCTTTAAACTGCCAGCTCCTCAAATCGCCGAATGGTAGTTTGTACTCCTTTAAACAAAACACCTAGTTTTTTGCCAGTACTTCTCATGGAATAACTTTATTCATACAGAGTTATTATGGAACTTCTTTATTCTAATGCTCAGTTTCTATTTCTTACCATATTTATCATGAAACTTACACCAAACATTCTTTCTAAATGACAGGTGTTCAGCTTTATAAGTTACAGCTGAATCATCTACTAGAAGTTACTAATCATCTGCAACTTGTATAATATTGAAACAATACTCCCACTTTCTAGAATATTTTAGCATCATCGACAACTTTCAGGAATCTTCTTCAATGCTCTACCACATCCAGGAGTCTTTTATACTTTTCTTGGAATATTTTCGAATATTCTAGAAATTTCTTTAATATTTCTTAAATATTATTTCAGTTTTTGATTTTTATACGTAACAGAAAATATTTTAATAAAAAATGGCAAACAAGTTGGTCGTATGTTAATAAAAACTTTGAAAATTAAGAAAAATTAAACGTGATTCCAAACTTTTAGCCCGGAGTGTATAACCTTCTCTCTGCTGTCTGTCCAGTTCGGAGGCTATGTATCATTTTGAACTGCCATAGTCCCCTTTCCTGAAATTAAAACTCATGATTTTTACCTTCAACAACTGCAACCTCTTTCTTCATCTTCCAGCACTGTCAGTCGCATGATGTATCCGGCAAAAATCTCACTCACGGCTATCCATCAGATGAGGTACGTATGCATAAAGCGTCAATTCTCTTCACTATGTCCGTCTGTCCGTTCCCATGTAACAACTCAATTTCCAAGACTTACTTTAATAATTTTTTTTGTTTGTGTTGTTTAGAAAAAAAAAGAAGAAAATAATAATAAATAAATAATTAAAAATAATTTACAGCTGTTCCAAATTTCATTAAAATCGGACCAATAGAAATTTGGCTATTCTATTGTCATTTATTTATTTTTTCCTATAATATTATTTTATGTATAAATGGAAGTATGTTTTGGATGTTAGGGCGTTACTCAATAACGAAAAGTCTGATAGGCACCAGATTATACGTTCTATTAGCGCCAGGGAATATTTTTATGATCAATTCCGATTTCATGGCATCCAGCATCCTCTTCCCCACCCCATTTCTCACTCCAGGGAAATTTCTGGAGTGGGAGTGGGGTGGGGAGGGAGTACTGGATAAAATAAGAGTATATTTCAGAAGTACTTCAGAAGAAAAGTGTGATTACCAGGAAATATTCATCTCTTGTTTTTGGTCCCTGGGAAGATTTCAAATCCAACTCCAATTTCATAGCCCCAGTTTCCCTTCTCCTACAGGGAATTGCTATAAATCTGGAACAGCAGTTCCAATCCTTTTCAAAACTTTGGGACTTATTCAGAATATTCTTCTAAACTCTTCATATCAATGAAAATTTACCCCCCTTCCACTTAAAAAGAACTGCTGTATAAATTCCATTTATGGCTACCTATTACATTGTGCACATTTGAACACTGAGTATGGTATTGATATCAATTTATTATGGAGATGAATTCATTTTAAAACAATTTAGTACACTTTAATTTAATAGTATTGATGTTTTTTAAACCCTTAACGGACGTTATTTGTGAATAGAACGTTCTTCAAACGTAACTCAATCGCAATTCGCAAAAATTACCTACCTTTTTCACAATAAGGAGCAGATCTGAACTTTCGATGGACAGAGCTCTGGTTGTCCACCTGCGAATCAATAGTATTAGACGATATAATGTTAGCTTCTTTTCTTTATTTGGCTAAGTTTATGGAGTAACCGTTAGTAGTCTGTTTTTTTGCGAGCATTCATGGTGGTCGTGAGCCATTATCTTCTCAGTATGCCTTCCAAATAACATTACCTTCGCAGTATTATTCTTGACAGGTTATGATTAGCCATCATTATGGTATGCAACATCCTGCCGGGCTCATGACATGCTAAGTGACGCAGCTAACTAGGAGGCACTTAGGCGTGTGACAGAATCCATCTCGTGCGAATTCAATCTATTACTAACCCTGAAGTTGGCAATTAATTTATTGATTATATCTGCAGAATAAATGCTTCACAGTCCATGAAAACATTCATCTTACTAATGGAAGTTTTCGCCGAAACAACAGAGCGTGCTACCTTCCCTACTTATCCCCACAAAAGTTGAGAATATTATATCTAGCAGTCTTAAAAAATTCATCATTGAGTTCATCCAAACCAGGCCTGGTTTTCGGTTCAAAATTTAAATTCGTCTTTACTTTCTCTAATGGCAGGTGCTCCCTTGAAATGCTCTATTACTAATGTTGGAGGGAACGACTTCAATCTAGATAGAGTCGCGTGCTGGAAACGTTCTGATGTTGTCGGAGGGAAGGGGGGATTAGCTATTTACTATGTTCACCCAAATGGTCACATGTAAGTTTGTCAGTTGCAACCCGAAAGACGTGGACATTTTTTAAAGAAGTGTTTATACGGTTCATTAGACGCAGTTGTAGCGTGACTGCGTCAACACATCATTAAATGGAGCGACGGGATGACAGATTTATTGGCACCGTGGGATTTCATCGACAGGTTCCACAGATGTGCAAAATGTTACACCGATATCTTCGGTGGTAGAAAATGTTCGCGACTCATAATGAACCTATCCACGTCAACAACAAATGTTTTCGACATTGCAGATTTGCAGTTTTAGGCACTTTTTAATGACCTTGAAATGGTTGCAGCTCCATTTGTGAAATTTGAAGTGTTCCCAAGCTATTATTCCAACCTGGATGAGTTGTTATTGGTTTTATACGCATCAGCGAGTTAGGACATATTACGCCGTCTATATAATGTCTGTAAATTGCGTGTGTTCTATGATCAATTTGCCTCTTTGCTGGAAGAAAACCCATGCTACCTCGCCTGAGACCGACTAACCGAGCCACGTTGTGAAAAGGCGCATAAAAATTCCTCACATCATCGACGGGATTCCAACTCAGGTCATTTCCACCCGTGTGGGGAGGAGAGCGATTCTAACAACTGCGAGGGCGCCAAAAGAGATTTATTCTTCCAGTTCATTGCAGTAATACACGAAGAAGTACATGTCTCGGTAGACCACTTAGAAGAGAGATTCAGTCACCTGTTGAGCAATCCGGATTGTCGTTTGATTTCAGGTATTCCAAAAATGAAAACTTTTCTTGTCGTCCCTCAAAAATACAAAATGCGATAACATATTGCCAGAAAAACAGATGCGATATAAGCCACCAGAAGAACATCTGCCATAAATATTCAAACTCTGATGGTGAGTGAACACGAGGCTGACAGCTAGTGTCCCCGTTCTTCAGGCAATATAAGAATACACTCATCTGTGCGCACTTTTTCTTGTGACTCTTCCTCTGATCACAGTTTTATGCACGTTTGAGATGGCTTGTGAGTGATTGCTAAATATCGTAATGTTCTTATATTCTCTGCATTTTGTGAACTTCTCTGATTTTGCATTGTGTGCACCTGTTGTATAAGGTGAGAGCGCGTTATAAGAGATGTTGAAAGTGCCTACTGATCATGTGCTCATTATGCACGTCAACCAAATTATATGTTGTTTCTTTCCGCCAATACAACTGGAGATGTGTGCAATTTTATGGGTTTGGCGTTTGTTTACACAAATTCCTTCATGAAATGAAGGAATTTGTGTACAACACCTCAGAACGATCTTGTCTATTGCAATATAACTCCTTTTGCTAGAAAAACTCACGCACGCACACGCACCACCGTTCCAACAGGATTTGTGGTTAACATTCAATCGATCACAAATTTCATCCAAACTGATGTATCAGTCACTTCGAACAAGTTCATCAACACGTTCAACTGTATCAGATGTTGCTGCTCCGACCGGTCTGCCAGACCGATTTTCATCAACACTTGAGCGACAATTTCTGAAAAGTTCGTGCCACTAAAACGTGTTTCACGATGATAAACAACTGTCATCATGCTTGGCACGCATTCTACGATGAATTTCCCTTGGCTAACTAACTGCTTCAGATACCAAAAAAACGAATGTAAAACTGAAATAGCGGCAGCCATTTTGAAAAATAATTCCAGCACCAATATTGTCAACTTCTTATTGAGAAAACGACAAGTACGTATTACGACAAGCGGTAATAGCTACCGTTATAAGTAGACGGCGGTTACTTATGCACGTGGACAACGAAACAGCCGTATTTATTCACTCCCTCTTTAGAAGGATGTTTTCTAACCAACTGGCGCATCGCCTTTGAAAAACATCTGTCGCGAGGCAGGCAAAGTAGAAGTTCTCGTTCTGATAATAGATTTCGGTGTAACGCATAGAGGACATTGAGTGACATCCGGGCCACTGCAGATAACCTAACGAGGACGATAGGGGAAAGGGGTGTACATTTATAACACCCAGTGACAGGGTGATCAGTAGATCAGTGCGCAGAGTGACTCTCCTTGACCCTCCTGCGTGTAGTGTCGAAGAGTCTGCAGCATTCCTGTGGGGCTGTGTAACCATGGGATTCTCGTCCCACGTGTGTGTCACGAAGATTATTAATTACCCCTTGTCCAAGCAGAGAACAGGTACTTAGCTAATTACACAATTAATCCTCCAGCAGCGAAAAGTCTTTAGCTCTTTTTATCTCGCTAATTTTTATCGATCAATAAAAACATGGCTGTCACTCTCTTCTCACACACAAAAACACAACCAAATAGATTTCATTGCGATAAAAGCGAAATATAGAAAAATTGCAGTAATTAAGTAGAGAGTTTTACCAAAAAAAAGGGGGAGAACTAATGGCTTCGTCTCTCTTTCTCTCTCTCTTCCTGGTAATTCCATTAATTCCCACCCGGATATTTTTTTCTGTCTTCCTATTTTTTTTAATTGAAGTTATTTGAATTCTTGCTGTAAGAAATTGGATACGACGCCATAAGAATGCCAATCAATATACAATTACTTCGATGGCTGTCCGATTGGAAAGCATGGTCCTTCTTGCAATGCACTGCCATCGTGTTTATGAAGAAAAATCAAAGGCTTAGAAAGTTGGGGATGAAAATATCATCACGTCTTTCATTTACTGTAAATAAACGAAGATGGAAGCAGATGGAAATCGCGATAATCGCAGATTCATTGGACACATCGCTCGGCCTTTGATCCTAAGAAAAGCACACTCCATCAATAAGAAACTATCTTTGGTGTGAATCTCGCTTAAATAAGTGCCGACCGATATATTAGAGAAGTGAGTAGCCATGCGTCCGTGACTTCCCACCCTTAACAAACCCTTCCGTTTCTAAATAAATTCCTCTCCGCCACCAAACACCCAAACAATACGTGTAATTAGGTTATGGAGGAGTCCGATTCAAAGGCCTGGCTGCAGTATTCATGAGCTGCATTGAGAAAGGAGAGCGATGTCTGGCATGACTAACGATTGCTTCCTAGGGGTGCAAATGTCGTCGCTTGATTGAACTCTGCACATGTTGCTGGAACAGTTCCTCTCTTCAGCCAACCGCCTGTAGCAATGCGTGAATAATTGATCGCTAAATAGCCCAGTTTTCTGCTTGATGCTAGATAAATGTGATCCTCGGGTGTTGCGAATCGATCCGGCAGCGTCCCAGGAGTCAAGGGTTACAAATTGTAGTCGACGGTATCCGTCCATTGGTTTCGTACCGTCTGACGCCGCTTGTCAGGTCGCAGCATTCCAAACCATGATCTATGCCCGCCGTACAGGCGAGGGTGGGGAGGGGGTCATATAAATGGAACCCTCGGCAGTGACAACAGCAACAAAAGACCACCTTCGTAATTCCTATTTGTTCACTTCACCTAGTCTTTGGTGTGACCGAATTGAAGTCGCTAATCACGGTCTAACATCACCCCCACCCCTTCCATCCCTTCAGAAATGCCGATTGCCTGTTAATATTTAAGTACCTGTCTTCTCGGGTTCATTAGATGCTCACTAACACTTTCAGTAAGCAATACTGTAACTAGAGCCAAAAATCGTCACACAGACTAACCGATTAGGGAGCAATGTTGCTGACTCCACTTACTGATATGATAAAGATCATCGCAATTTATCCCACTTATTGCGTAGTTCCCACAACGGCTTTAAAAATCTAATTTCATAACGAAGCAGTACTGAAGACAATCGATTCTGAAACTTACATTTACTAATGTCCTTGAGAAATACATTTCTAAACGTACGAGCATGTCCCATAAAAGTAAGCAGCAGCCATTATCAACCCACTGCAGGTTGGAAGCCTCCTCAACGATCCACGTTGAGGGAAATGGACCATATCTGCCACGCTGGTCCAGTGCAGGGTGGCAGATCAACCGTATTTAGCAGTCAGGGGCTTGAACCCCGGTCTACTCAAAGAGCGTGTGGTACTGCACTCTCGCTACTGACCACTCAGCTACGGATGCCTTAGTCCCATAGACTTAATGTAAAATCATACGCTAAAATATGTTTTTGAGATAGGTACTGAAGAAATTAATTAAGAGAATCGTTTTCAGCAATAAATTGATATCTTGACACTGTTTCTTGAAAGCAGAAATTAATATTTTGACTATATTGACTCAAGTCTCAAGCTTCTCAAGTTCTCCTTTCCGAGGAGAGGGACTTGGAAAGCGGTAGAAGCCGAGTGGTCAGTGCGAGAGTACATAAGTACACGTGCTTTGAGTGATCGGGGTTCAAACCCGTGATTGCTAAATACGATGCTGTTTCTTGTATTCTCTGGATCTTGTCAACTCCTCTGACCGTATGGTCGTCCCGGAATACAAACAGAAAATTATTTATTTATCATTATAACATCAACTGGGATAGGAGTTGTGAACAAAACAACCGTGCGATTTTTTTTTTTTATTTATTACAACTACACTAGTCTTCAAAAGCTCTATTTGTGTTTACATTAAAAACCAAATAAAAATATATTCGTGTTTATAATACAAATAAAAAGAAAATCAAATAAGTTGCGCACAATATGTTACTATGTGAAAACAAAGTAACCAAACGAAAAAAAAAAAAAAAAAAGTCTGTCTTCCGGACCTCTGTATTTAGAGTTTATCATTTGCACTATCCATGCCATCATCATCATGGAAATGTTGCCAAGACACCTTGTGAACGATTGTTTGAGATGGAAGCAAGAAGAAGAATAGAGAAGACAAATTGAAGTCTAAGTATCCGCGTGGTTAAATTTAAGCGGAATGAATTACTAAACATGCGCACTGTCTCTCAAGAACTTACTTCCGAGGTTGTTCTCGTGTCCCCTCTACCCAAGATGACACGCTTAAGTGTCATCAATATGTGTCTTCAATATGTGCCCTAAACTACCATCAACTCACCAGACCAGCATGGGCTCGAAAATGCCAGGGCCTTTGCCAAAATGGATATTAAACCATGTAAATACAGACTTTCACTCACCATGAGGCACCGCACTAGGTCAGGATTGAGCCCTGCGAGAGTGGATCCATCACAATTGAACAGTCCAAATCATGTGTCAACACTAGTATCTTCCTCACTAGGTCAGGATTGGGCCCTGCAAGTGTGGGATCTACTACATTTGGACGGTCCATAAACACGTAATGACTAAGTGACATACCTAGATATCCCTCACACTAGGTCAGGATTGGGCCCTGCAAGTGTGGGATGGCTTACCACGTAATACTAAGCTTATAACCATGTTAAAGGAAGGGAGAAAGGAGGAAAAAAAAAAAAAAAAAAAAGAGAATCTGGCTGCCTCCTCGTGGCGCGGTACGGGAGCAGGGGGTCGGGACTAGTTCTCCGCGGCCCCCTGCTGCTAAATGCCAGATGCCAGCCACAAACAACATACACAACACATTACACACACTAATGACAATTATAAATAGTAACCGCGATAGATAACTTAAATTCCGTAAAGGCTCGCGTACTTATCACTCACTAAATACTTACTATAATTATAAATCACACTCAAATCTTAAATCTTACATTCAACCTAAACTTAAACTAAAATTAAATTAAACCTAACTCTACCTCAAACCCGACTTAACTTCAGCTTAACTTAAAACTAAATTAAATTAGGAAACGTCAACCATAAATTAAACTTATAACTTTAATTAAACAGTAACTCAAATCTAAGCTTAAACTTAAACCTAAACTACAACCTAAACTTAAACTCATCTATAACTTAAATTTAAACCTAAACCGAACCTACACTAATGTCAAAACCAGCTTCATAATTACTTAACTCAAACCCAAACTTGCCCACTAAATTAACTAACACTCAACTTAAACACACAACAGAACTTAAACTTTGCTCAAACTTAACTTAACCCTAACCTAAAACTAAACACTAAACATTAACTTAAATTAACTAAAACACATTCAAACGATTTGATCTAAACTTCAACTTTAAACTTAACTTTAAACTTAAATTTTAATTAGATGAACCAAAAAAAAACGATTCTGCTGGCACACAATTAAGCTTAACGAACGGCGGACATAGGGGACACCCTGGAAACCGCCAGTAAACTACAAAAAAAAAATACTTTGATACTTTGATACCCAAGATGAGTCCTAACCTTATTGCAAGGTGTCAAAGAGACTTTGGAAGACGGTGACTTCCAGTACTCCTGTGGTAATTTACGTGGCCGCAAGTACGCATGGAGCGAGATCGAACCAGTACGCTGCCCACAAAAAAACGCGCAACCAATTGTTATAGTGTGGTAGTATCGTATACTGGAAGAAAACCAAAAAAAAACCCCAACAAACCCCATGAATTCGTTAAAATGTTTTACTGAAGATCTTGGATCTACAGGAAGATTTGTATCTAGGCATAAGTCTAATAGAAAGCTTCATGAGAGAGCCCTTTATGTATGATTACCAGATATCTGTGTTCTCTTAACCCTTCTCTCAAAAGAGCGTTTTGGATTTATGCTGACATCATATCGATTCAACCCAGGCATAATAGACCCTGATGCCATCCACTGATGAGTCCAGATTAAGTCATCAGCCAAAAAAAAAAAAAACCTATGCAAACCTACATCGAACCACCAGAGCGTACCGATCCAACTGTTACTTAAATTTCGCCCGACTGTCAACCTCAACCACCCACGAGGGAAATTTATTCCAGTGATCGCCAACACGCTGAGCAAACATAAAATTCCTTTGGTCCAGCCGATTTGTTTTCTCCAACAGTTTATATTTAAGCCCTCCAGTTTTTGTGTCCTATTTCAATGTGAAAATTCCATCATCGTTCAATTTATCCAAACCCTTTGTTCTCTTAGTACCTTTATACAACCCAATCATATCCCCACTCTTGGGGTGGCTAGTTTCCAAGCTCTGTAACCGAAGAGCAAAGAGTTTTAATCTTTTTTTTTTAATGGACTACAATGCATGCCCTCACAACACATGCACACATGCAGCTCTGTGAGGATATCTCCACTGAAGGTATCTCCATCAGCAAGAATCGGAATTGATTGCAATCTCGTTCTCAGTATGAGCAGTTGATGCCCTGCTTGTATTGCAACCACGGAAATCACACACCACTTATTATGGTCTGTTTCCATGGTTTATCGATGTATCGTTTTGATAGCCCATGAACCCATTTGCGCAACTGTAATTTGGAATCTAAATTTGTCCACTTTTGTGTTTTATTAAGACACGTCAAAGCGAATGTCTCATTAACGTTTTTGTTATTATCTAATAAAACGTTTTCTTGCGTTTACGTTTTTTTTATTCTTTAACTTTTGAGCATCAGTATAGTTGCAGCTGGAAGAACTAGAATTACAATTTCCACTTTTCTACCCGGACAGGTGTCGTATATTCACTATGGCGTATATAGATTGTTGACAGTTACGCGTTTACAACAGTTTGTCGGTTGAATTTATTCTGCGTGGAATTCCAAGTCTTATTTACATGCTGCGTTTTTTGACATGTCCTCAGCTTTTCATTCCGTTCGCATTTCTTCCCTGTTGGGGGTTTTAAAGTATTACCTTGTCGTTGCTGGTATTGTTTTAAGTGATTTGTTGCCGGAGAAGGTTTTGTATTTTTCTCAAAGCACCTCGGATATTTTATGGATTACATCTGCTGGAACTCGCGGGGCAGTGTTTTGTCAGCATTATGATTTTCTACGGCGCTTACTCCTTTTCTCTGAGACAAAGAAGGATTTATTTCATATGTGGACGATGTTGGAAGTTGAAAAGACATACAACTCGGCTCGTGATCACTGGAAATCTTCTATTCAAAAAGAGCACAAATGAAATAAAAGAAAAATTCTTTACAAAGATGACTCTCCTCCGGGGTGAGAGTTTTTGTAAAGAAGTCTTTATTTCATTTGCGATTGTTCTTAGATAACTAGAAGCCCACAGGCTGTAATTCGCTAAATTCAAAAGAGCATCAATGACTAAGTGGCATACTTCCGTTTCTTTAGCCTATCGATTTCATTTCTTCTGAATCAAACTATACAATCTTTGCTTGGTTGTTGTTGGGTTTTTCGGAGCTTCGGCGACTAAGGCCATGTTGCTCTGTGTATATTGTCTGTAAATTGCGTGTGTTCTGGAGTCGATTTTCTGGGTGCTGGGCGAAAACTTGAGTTTTCAAATTGAGTTTTCAAGAACGTTGTGAAAAACGTCCATAAAAATTCCTCCCGTCATCGACGGGATTCGAACCTGGGTCCTTTCCACCTGGTGTGGGGAGGATGGTGATCCTACCAACTGTGCTACCCACGAGGGCGATCTTTGCTTCAATTAGAATCAAATCCCTAAAAGTATTTTTGAAATTTTAAATTGGATCGCTAAGATTTCTGATTGCAAGAATATCCTGAAATATTTTGCATTATGCAGTCGACTATTTGCACAGATTGATTGTGTGGTCTTTTGCTGCTCTACCTAACCTTCAGACAATTTTTAGACTGGGGTGTATGATTTTGATCAGTAGTGCACACCATTATCAGTTTATTGGTTAATATTGGAATATATTTCATTCAAAAAATGTCATATTGTGGCGTATGATTTGTTTCAAACGGTGAATTCTGTGTTAAACTTTGTTAGATCATGACTCCATGAACCTTGGACATTTATTCAATGGAGGATTCCAAGGCTTACTTTACAAACAAGGAGCAATCCTGTGCTATGTTTCGACCCAGTGGCGTAGCTACCATGTAGACAGGCAAGGCAATTGCCTCCATGCCCCGGCCCTTTAGGGGCCCAGCGCCATTGGCTGTCTTCTGTTTCTGCAATTTTCATTAATTAAGTAGGGGTACGAACATATTCTTTGCCTCCGGGCCCGAAAAAGGGTAACTACGCTACTGTTTCGATCCATTAAGGATTAATAGTTGAGATTGATCCTGACTTATGGAAATGTCACTTGGATTATAAGACTTCACTGAAAAGGAAAATGCTTGTGTAGATCTTTGTGCCTTGGTTAAGATTTTTATTGATTATATTTTATTTAGTTTGTAAGCCCCTGTGTACTATCGTCCTGGACTAACTTTTTCGAATTTATATTTTATTTTTGCAATAATGAACTCTCTGCCACAGCACATAAAAACCTAAATTTCTTCTGTTAACTGACAGGTTCCATGAAGAAGCAACTTCATTCAGTGTGTCTATTAAGTTCTCTCATAATTGCTGAAGGGTAACACCGAACGATGGAAAGTTGCGTTGTGCAACAGTAATGCTAAGTACTCTTATCAATTCGGAAGAAGAGAACGAACTTAAAGCAGTTGAGGATGAATATAATTCCGGGTAATGGTACCATCTGAGTTGCAGTTCGTTCAACGTTGTAGACAGTCTGCCAGAACATGGGTGCGGGGTGGGGATGAGGGAACTCTATGATGTACAGGAAATTTTCCAGGAGAAGAAAAAAAATGTAATATTGTAGCGTACGATTTGTTTGAAGTTCTATTGTAGCGTATGAGAGGAGGTTTCTATGAGAGCAGCCCTCAACTACCAACGTACTTCCAATGCCTTTTCTTGCAGATTTCATTGGACAACATTGAAGAAATGAATGCTGATCTGACGACTTCATTCAACTTCGTCCTTGCCGTAGCACAGTTGGCAGAATCGCCGTCCTCCCCATACCCTCGTGGAAAAGACCCGAGTTCAAATACCATCGATGATGTGAGGAATCTTTATGGGCATTACTCTCATCAAAATGTAGCTGAGTTAGTCGATCTCCGGAGAGGATAGCGCGGTTTTTTCTACAGGAAACTCGGGGCTTTTCCTACAGCAAACAGAAAATCGACCACAGAACACACGCAATTCACACACAATATATACGGAGCAATAAGATCTGAGCCGCTGATGCACCTGAAAAACCCTACCGTCGCTCAACTTCTGTTCGTCCTTCCAGATGAAAAATAATATCTGTGACGTCGCTTTGCATTCGATGCTGAGCTTAATAAAGCGATTAAGATTATTCTCAAGGGTATACCCCACCCTGCCTTCCAAAGCAGTCTTGCAATCGGGATTTGAAAAGCCGGCATAAAGTTAAGTTGAGGTGGATTTTTTAGAATCCACCTCAACCTTTACCACCATCCTTTACGAAATCGAATATCTTAGCCAGATCTATTTCTTGCATACCTCAAATTTTTTTGTAGTATTATCCTCTTCTCTCCCCTCCCCCTCCCAAAAATGTGCTGAAGGAATTGTCCAAGTCGTGGGTTACAGCATGACCCATTGCGCAGTGCTCGCATATTAACTTGCACCACTGCCTTGTGGGAATCCCGCATTCGATTTCTTTCTGAACAGGGTAAAAAAGATTCTTGGGAGTGAGAGCGCGTTAAATGGCATCAACAAAAGAGTGGTTGAATGCTTTCCCTCGACTCTTTCATTCCGCAAAATAAGGAAACTAATCATACAACACTCGTAATTTGCAAACATAATGTAACCGATGCCACATGACCTGAGCTTCCGCGTCACTTATTCCAGACAGCCCAACTCAGCTTTATGCTCTCCTCGAGAGAAGCAACCGCAGGAGGGAGTATTTAATTTGATTTTTAATGAACTTATTCGTTACATTAAGAAATAGACAAAGAAATGCATATTCTTTCTTTAATGGATAAACTCGCTAATGCGGTGAAGTGAAAAACGTAGATTGGTGGCAGAAAAAGTATGTCATCTTAAGCATGTACACGAATGGCCAGACTTTGGAAAGAATCCAACTGAATCACATTTTCTTCCGTGTGCATTTGCTTGTCTTTGAGATTTTTCCCAGCTTATCTTACTTGAGTATAAATTGACAGTTTAATATGTTCCAGCGTGTCTGCCATTAGACCGCGCAGTTTAGTAAGTGTACATCTAGTTAAGGACATTCAAATTTGTGTAATGCTTTTTTAGGAATTCTTTTCTCACCGTGGAAGGAGATTTAACTTACAATTTGAGGGTGAAATCCAACTTGAAGAAACCTTTGTACATTGATATTGATTGATATTTATTACTTAAGGCGGTCCCAGCCAACCAATGGCAACCCCGCTGTCAGTTATACATAATTTAGCAGTACTCTTATATACTCCCTCTCCAGTTTGCCCAAGTACAGGGAGAGCAAAAAAAACCTGCCATGACCGGAAAAGATTGATATGAACAAATTGAAAAATAATCAAATTACATAAAAAATAAATATACATATAATTAAATTTCAGACAAAGTCCAAACTTCATTGGAAAGATCTGCATCTCTTCACAGTCTGTTGGAAATCTAGCAGCACTAGGAGCTGCCGATAAGAGAAATGCCAGCGCCAGGAGCTACCGAGAGCAGAAATTCCAGCACAAGGAGCTGGAGTTGCAGTGGATATAGCAGACTCAAGCCTCCACGATTTCACAGAACTTTAGGTAATTCGGCATACACCATACCGCATTACAAATCCAAGGCTTCCAGATGCAGAAGAGTCTTCCGCCTAAGAAATATTGCAGTTGCAAAGGCTTGGAAAGCCAAGAAGTTCTCCTGTTTCTCAACTAGAATTGTCTCGCAGCCTTCTGCCATAAAATTGAGATTACTAACCCGAGATACCAATTCAATTCATAGATCGCAGTACTCCTCACAGTTGTACATAATATGTTCTCATGATTCTCTTTCGCCACAATGGCAACTAGATCTTTCATTAATTCCTAAATCATGCAACTTTGCATTAATCGAACCATGACCAGTTAATAAGAACATAGCTTGTAAGTTTGGGGCAAGTCATTTGAATTTTATCGAGGCTGCATTTCTTAAATCTGGGAAAAATTTTTGTGTAATCTGCCCTTTATCACAAAAACTCCAACGCTCTTGCCAAACTTTTACCAAAGCATCCCAGATTCTTGTCCTTTCCTTCCTGGGATCTGCCAAAATGTATATTCAGAAAAGAACAGGGAATTACACGGCGGATGAAGTAAGCCAATGCACAATACAATAAGTGCAGATCAATAGACAATTTTCCAGTCACAATCTGCAAAGCTGGGGTCGACACAGTTCTGCATGCCATGCACATACTAAGGAGCATTACTCTTTGAATGGAACTGAGCTTTCTAGTAAATACTTTTCCACTTACACATTCAAACCAAATTGGTGCACCATACGTTACCATGGGGATAAATACACATTCATATAGCAAGTTCAGCGCCTTATCTTTTATTCCCCAGCCAATTCTAGTGATTGGAGTAATCATCCCAATAAATTTCCTCACCTTGTCTGATAGATAAGTAACATGTGAGTTGAAAGTCAAAGATCCGTCAAACATAATGCCTAGATATTTTAATTGCCTTGCCGATTTTAGGCTCGACCCATTCATTCTCACAACCGGGGCGCTTCTATTCGAAAATTGATCCTTGAAGACCATTGTCCTTGTTTTGGTTCCCGATACAGTCAGTTTATGTAACCTACACCAGTTATTAAGTTCAAACAAAACCTGCTGTGACCTGGTTTCTAGTTGCATCTGTGTATTTCATTCAATAAGCAACACACGATCATCGGCATATGCCACCATCTCTGTATGCTCGAAGTCCCTACGCAACCAGTCCTCCAAAACTAGGTTCCACATTAGTGGTCCAAAAACCGATCCTTGTGGGCATCCCCTGGTCACCTCTAATACAATAGAATCAACCGACGACTTAACTGTCACTGTACGGTGCGTGAAGTAGTCCTTTACCACCCTAAAGATCTTAGTTGAACAGCCTGCAAGTCTCAACATCATAAGAACGCTGCTCCATTGAATGGAGTGAAAAGTTCCCTCAAAGTCGGCGCCTCCGTAGACGGGTGGGCAGGAGCAGCAGTGCGTAGCACACTCTTCTTGATTAGACCGGGGTTCGAGCCCGTGACCACCAAATACGGAGGATGTGGAAAGGTCAGGGAATGACCACCGCATATCCCCGGAGCAATATGGCCTTAGTTGCTTATGCGCCTAAAAATCAAACAACAACATCCCTCAAAGTCAATAAAGATTCCAAGGACATATTTATTGTTCGAGCCTAATATATAGTTTCACAATGCCCGAAGCGCATCTTCTGTTCCACGACCTGGAGTAAAACCATATTGTGTGCCAGACCAGCCTAAGTTTTTTTTCAGTATAGTCAGTAATCCATCTCGCCAGCATCCTTTCAAACACCTTTCCTAATCCAGGGAGGAAGGCAATAGGTCGATAAGATCGTGGATCATTATTTGGCCTAGATGGTCCCATCAGTATCAGCTTTAATAGGGCATCCTTCCATGGTGATGGAAAGGCCCCCGTCACACAGACAGCTATTAAAAACTTCAAGCAGGATCCCTGGTATCAGTCGATGAGCCCGTTTAATGACCTCTCCTTCAATGAGGTCCATCCCTGGGCATATATTGTTCCTTATGCGTTGTACTGCATCACAGAGTTCAATCAGGCTAAAAGGATCCTCGTCATGTACCCCAGAGTAAACATGATTAAGCCATTTCATCAACATCTGTTCCTCATCGTCTTGCTCAGAGATAGTATCTCCAATCAGATGATCCAAAATCGCAGACATACTTTCTCTCCAACTCGTACTTTCCTGGTCAACACCTCCAATAGAGTATACTGTATCTCCATTATATATTTTAGTCTTGCCAGTACATAGCTTATATACAATTCTCCATGGGTTCTCATTGCCCACTGTTCTAACCAACGTTCTCCAGGTAGTTAATTTTGATTTAGATATCATACGCACGTATGCACTCCGTATCCTCTGATACTCTACTTCAAGTACATTAACTTCCTCCTCCCCATTGTTACGCTTACTTCTTTGGTACCTTTTCCGCGCTTTATGAACCTGCTTCCGAAGTTGGCTTAACTCACCAGACCACCATGACCAACATGCCAACTGGAATCCCATTACAGTTCTTTTGCTTTATAGATGTGCTGGAAGCCTCAAAGAGAGAGCGCTGAAGTAACTCCACTGCACTCTCTCCAGACATCTGACTGAATGCCCAAATACCCAGATTCCCAAGTCGGACATGAATATATTCGTCAAACCTATTCCACTTTGAATTTTCGATAGCAAATCGTCGTAACTGTTCTTGAGAGAAAGGCTTCGAATTTCCAGGGACAAAATTTTAACAGTCTTCCTCTTCACATAAAATCCTCTCAGTCGCTGAATGATTTTAAGACTTTTGAACGAACACTTCATGATGGCCAGTTAAAATACGATAATGTTAAACAATAACTATTGATGAATGTATAATAAAATACACTGGCCAATCAAAATATTATGACCACTCTCGCGTTTTAGCAAGTTCTCCGCCTGGTGGCACACATTTGTGGTGAGAACCGGTAAATGTGATACTGCAGGTTCGTGGCATGCGGTTCATACGAAACACTTGATCAACATGGGCAAGGGAAGTGATCTGGTAGAATTTTAAAAAGGGATGATTATTGGGTACCGGTTGAGGAGTGGCAGTATTACTGAAACTGATTATCTTGTGGATGTTCACAGAGTGTTGGAGTTAAGGTATTTCAAGAGTGGATGGATAGTGAACTGAGACAGCAATCTGGTGGTATGGTAGTTTCGCCACTGCTCATAAGGTGTGTGTTATTACTCCGATCTATGGGCTGATATCTCCCAAATAAATCTTTGAGTCATTCCATGTTAGCGCAACCATTTTTAAAAAAAAATTTCCAGCTGAATTTCAGAATTTTCCGACATTTAGTATTTATTCCTCTTGTGCCAGGGAAAGCGATCATTCAAACGATTGCCTTAAATAAGTTACGCATTGAAACAATTTACCATAATCAAAATAGCTGCAGAAATTTAAGAAATTTTCGTTAGAAGGCACCAGTACCCTAATTCTTCGAGCATGTTGTTATGAACTACTACTAGAAGGCGTTTAGGATTTTCATATAAGAAATGAATTTTAAAAGGTGAATTTTGTCCAATACATTACTATTTTTTGTTTTCTTTTTTTTTTCCAAAAAATTATGACATTCTTATTGTAAATAACTGGTTAATCAGTTATGTCTTCATTAATTTCGTTCGAGGGTTAAGAGAGAGAGAGAGAGAGAGAGAGAGAGCTGGAGTGGGAGGAAAGTGTTAAACAGAGGGACGCAGTGAGGGAGGAGTACTGTCACTCCGATGGGTGTGCCTGACGCCGTTATCTATCCCTTGTCATGGTTTATTAATTGTGCATGGAGACGTGAAAGGAGGATATTTTGAGACAGTTCTCGGCAGAAAATGGAGTCTTCACTGGCGTCACTGGACACTGCAAGCAAGGGCAACGAATCCATTTTTATGGGGTAAAAGGAAAAGTTCACTGAGGAATGCTCAAATCCAGGGTGCTCAAAAAGTAAATTCACATAAAAATATATAAATGCTTTGACGTAACCATTTTAATTCGCATTTAAGAAATCATCAAAACCAAGATTTATGTTGGACGAAATGTCGTCCTTCCGAAACAGTACCAGCTTCATTTAGAGTCATGAACAGCTGACGAAAGCTGATCTTGTAACACTCATTATGTCACAACCAGTAATCAGCGGGGTTCGAATCTGGGCACTGCAAAGTCATCAATTTATTTCAAACCCTCTACCGATGTTTCTTCCGCCAAAATCTTCTCTTAATAATTCTTCGGTGAATGTATTGGCTACTCCATCTTGTTGAATGATTGCATGGTTCGACACTCTTTTTCTGGTTCAAGTTCGGAACGACAACATTTTCTAACATCCTCGGGAATCTCTCTGCCATAATGCACATCCCAAAGTTTTTGCATTTTACACTGATCCAAGCCCGAGACGGGATTCGAACCCGCGGCCTTTGGGTTGGCAGGACGGCACTTTACCCACCTGGCTAGCCCGGTCGGCTCTCTCCTCTCGCGGATACAGTAAATAAGCATCCACTAACAATTTCTTTAAAAAATATGGTCCAGTTAAGACAGTGGATGCGAAATTGCATCACACTGTGACTTTCTCATCACGTTTGTTTGCCGATTATTGCTTGTGGAAGCCCTCACAACACAGTTATTCTATTAACAGCTCCGTGAAGTTAAAAGCAGATTTCGTTGTCCCATAAAGCACATTTTAGCCATTGTTAGCCATATTCAAGCTGGGCGATACAAGGATGAGTGAAATTCAGGAGGACTTCTCTCCTGAATTTCACTCAGTTTCTCCAGAATCTCTCCTGAGGTCGGAGGGCAACTCTTGAATCCTTTATGACCTTTATAATGGTGCAGTTTCAAAATCTTGGTTCTGAAACTGCACCATTATTTTGTAAAATAAATTCAGAACTGTGTTGTCAGCTGCTATACCATCGAGGTACCCACCCACCCACTCATCGATGATTGGCCAAATATCCCTGAAACGGCTATCTGGGTTTCGGTTGTGGTTCCCACTGAGAATAAGTAACAGTAGGCTTCTCTACAGGGAAACGCTACTTATTCGAGGTATGTATAGGGAGACAGGCAACTCGTTGTGAAGGAATTCAAAATATGAGATGTTATGTAATGATGCCACTGCGCAACGTCGGTTGCTAACTGTGTATAGAAATGATGCTATTGCATTAATTTATAAGACAGTAAACTCCTCCCATCTGCGGTTTTTTAGGATTTTTAGCCCTAAATCCTATTCTACTAAAATTTTTCATTTTACTAAACATTTTGAGAATTCCATGATAATAACCTTTAGTTACTTCGCAGCTACTGAAGAAGTGGTAAGAAAATGCCACGAAAGGTTGACTCCATTATATACATATTTCCAATTCGGAAGTAAACATAATTATACCAACTTGGTTTGAGTGATTTATTAATCTTCAAACAACACAGTTGGAAAGCATGACTTTGAGTTCCCTCATCTCTCCCCCTCCCTCTCTCTCCTGTTACGAAAATCAGACTGTAGATTCTATCTGGTCTCATGGATGAGTCCAGATAGAATGCCCAGATATGAGATCATTGCTTTTGAATCCAACAAACACTCGTATGATGAAAACTGAAGTGGACGATGAGGTGGGAGACCCAAAATCATGGGTCGTTTGCATACAGGCTTATCTCCTCAGCCTATGAGATGCAGCAAGCGATATTCGGTCATCAAGTGACTGCACACTCTGAAGAGAGTTTCTGTTCCATCATCTTCCAATGTGTTCTGTCAGTCAGAGCCAGATGATGTGTTGTAACCCCAGATTTGTTCTATACAGCTGTCAGGAAAAAGGAACGCCGTCTCCTGCAGATATCTCCACAACTGAGTATTACATTTGATAGATACACTGAGTGATCACTAAATTATGACCACCTACCCAATACTTCGTAGGTCCTCCTTTTGCCCTCAGTACAGCAGCTATCCGACATGGCATTGGTTCAACAGGATGTCGGAAGCGTTCGGGAGGTATGGCCAACCAAGCTGTGTGCAATGCAGATATGGAGGTGATTGGTGTATCCAGACGCCTGATATACCTTTCCATAGTGTCCCACAAGTGCTCTATGGGATTGATATCGGCGGAGTTCGGAGGCCAATCGATATGCTGGAAGTCAGAACTGTGTTCCTCAAACCATTCCTGCACAACAAGTGCCCCATGGCTCGGCGCATTGTCATCTTGGAAGACACTATTCGGGAAAAAAAGTGTAACATAGTGGGGTGTACACAGTCAGCAAGCAGTTGACGATAGCGGAGACCATTGATACATTGTTCCACATGCACCAGGAGTCCAAGTTCTTGCCAGTGAAACACGCCCCACACCATATACAACTGCCTCCACCGGCCTGCACTTTTGATACTACGCACAATGGATCAAGAGCCTCATGTTGTTGACGCCAAATCCGTACACGATCATCCACGATGTGGAGCAAATAACGTGACTCATCAGACCAGCACGCCTTCTTCCAGTCTTCTAGCGTCCAACTTGCACGCTCTTTGCACCGGGCGAGTGCAAAGAGCATGTTAGGAGGGATGCCGTAGGGGTCGTCTGCTGGTATAGCCCATACGTGCGAGCCTGTGACGCATGGTCAAGCCAGATATTGTTCCGGGTTGGCCCATGTTGTATTGGGTAGTCAACTCTTGAACAGTGCTGCGCCTGTTCGCCTGTACGAGTCGTCGGACCCGGCGCTCACCTCTAACATTAACCTTTCGCTGACCTTTGCAGTTTTGCCGTCCGGTCGTTGTTTGACCATTTTGACGCCAGCCCTGGTACACTTTAACAACGGCGGCTCTCGAACATCCCACCAGTTCAGCCGTTTGGGAAATCGAGAAGCCAGCTCGTCGAGCACCCGCAATCTGTCCTTTATCAAAGTTCGATAAATCCTTCCTTTTACCGATTACGCTAGAATTTGACTACCTACTGAACCACTGACACCTTATCTATGCTGCGTAGTCGACTAACTGTGCACTCTCGTACCTCACGTGGTCAACGGGTCGCATTCAGTTTTCATATAGGTGGTCATAATTCAGTGATCACTCAGTGTATGATCGATAGTTCCTCTCTATCAATGATTGCATGGTTTTTCACCCATTCCAGCGTATAATGCAGTGTTATTTTATCCTAGGTAGAAGCAGCCATTGGATATGTTATCCAATAAAATGTAATAAATTACAAAATATTTATTTTTTGAAATAAATTATCCGGAGTATTTATGACTATAATCGTCTTCGACTGCACAGGAGTCACGAACTTTATTTGAAAAATCTTTCTACGATATCTCTGTGTAATACACGAACACAGTAAGTAGGTGATGGAGCATGCGTATAGTGATTCGGTCATGCAGCGTGTGTGGGGTATGAATTTATACTTGCTTCATGTTTGCTATTTGTAACTTTCAAAAAATATAATAATAAATAATAAAATAAGCTACAATAAATGAGCTAAAAATACATAAGACGTTGAAATAGGATTGATTACCTCACATTTCTTCAACCTAAATTGAACAGCCCTATGAGGGCTGTTCAATAAAGAATGATCATAATTTTTCATGAACAACCGTACTGCTTGCCATTTCTATTTGAGCCGCGGAATTTAACGCTAAACTAAGCTGCATCATATAATAACTGCGCAGTTTACTCGTGCGCACTGTGTAACCTTAGTGGTTGGTCAAGTTTTTGCCTGTTCAGTTTCGCTTGCGTAAAAATGGAGGTGACACGCGAGGAACAGTATGCTGCTCTCAAATTTTGTTTCCGTCTCTAGAAAATAGCTGAAGCGTAAGAAATGTTAAAAGAGGCTTATGGTGAATCTATGCTTCCATATAGCACAGCTCGCAGGTGGTTTAGAATGTTTAAAAGATGGACGTGATTCAATCGTAAAAATCGGCAGTCCTGGAGCTCCACTGTTGTCACCACAGAAACCATAAACACTGCTTCTGTAGTGTTTATGGTCGTGAGGGAAGATAGTCGAATAACAGTAAGGCAACTGGCAGAGACGTTGAGAATATCAGTAGGAAGCACGCGCAGTATTCTCCATGACCTTTTGCATATGACACTTGTTTCTGTACGCTGGGTTCCAAGACTACTTACACTTGAGCAACAGAAAGTTCGCATGGAAGTTTGTCAGGAGCTGCAATGGACGGCTACTGAAGATAGTGAGGTTCTGCATAAGGTGAAAACGGCGGACCTTGCTTCATCATTTTGACCCAGGCAGTAAGCGACAAAGCCCTGTTTAGAGTCTACGCCATCGCCAACACCGAAAACAGCAAAAGTTGCGGCTTCTGCAGGAAAGGTTATGGCCATCTCTTTTTTCACATTCAAGGGATGGTTTACCAGCATGTTGAGCTACGTCATACGAATGTTATGGGACCTCACCACCGAACTGTACTGCACACTTTGAGGGATCACATTCGTTGAAAATGACCACAACTGCACGCACGCAGGTGGGTGGATGCTACATCACGACAATGCGGAACCTCCCATTGATCATCGAGTACTTAGCAAGCGTTAATGTCAAATGTGTTCCTCGTCCGCCCTACAGCCCTGACTTTGCACCCTGGGGATTTTTTCCCTTTCCAAGGTTAAAGAAGAAGTTGCGAGAAAAACGTTTCAAGTAGTCAGAAAAAGTTGTAAAGACGTCGAAGGCGATTCTCAAACGCATTTCAAAAAATGCCTTCCACCATGTTTTTGAAGAATGGCAGAAACGTTGGAGTAAACCCATTTGTTCAAATGGGGACTTTGAAAAGAACCATCAAAATGTGAATGATTAATAAAGATATGTTGCGAAAAAAAATTATGATCATTCTTTATTGAACAGCCTTCGTACATAATGCAGAGAAAATTTTAAGCACAGGTGAAGAGTTGTTGCTTTCCAGGGACACTGGTTGCCTTGTGAAAATCAAATTCTCATTGTGTGGCGCCCTGAGACTTTTGCACGAGACACGACACAATACCTCACATTAGTAAGTGAACTGGAGTTTTTTAGTATTAATATTAGTATTATAATACAAGTATGTAAGCTTTTTCTGCATCTTCCAAAAAACAAACAAACAAATCTATCATTCATACCTTTCCTTTCTCCAAAAAGTGCATATCTAATTCCAATTTCAATTTAACCAAACTATCAACCTCGACCACTGTTGCAGGAAATTCATTCCAACGATCTACAGCACGCTACCCGAAAGTAAACGTCACGGGATTCAGCCATGAATTACTCCCCAAAATTTTGTATTTATGTCTCATGTTCGTCTCTCTTCCACCAGTGAAAATATACCTCCCTCGCTCATTTTACTGATTCCCTCCAGGGCCTTAAGGTTTCCCTAAGATATCTAGTCCCCGAGCTTTGCTGTCCGCTCCTTCAAAGCCATTCTTCATATGTGACTCGATTTGCATTCATCGCTAATCTGTTGCCCTTCTCATCCCTCTCCAAAAGTTAAATGTGTTATTTTTAGATACCGTCTCCAGAACTGAACGCAGTGCTAAATGAGATCGCACCGTCGTCTTACAGAATGCCATAATCCCATTAATCTTTAATCTTAAAAGGCTTATGATGTTCTTTTCCCTATTTGTAAAGGTCCTGTTTACGTTGAATGAAAAATTTCATATTTGACTCAATCATAAACTTCGTGCATTTTTCAAATCATTTGTCAACCTATTTAAATCATTTTGAAGCAGAATGGCCTGATTCTGGTCGTTAACCATACTTTCGACCTTTAAATTAGCAAGCTCTGACAACTTCTCCTGAATTCCATCATCAATGTCATTAAGTTAGAAGATACAAAACTGAAACGGCTCCGACACTGCTCCACGCTGTGGATCAGTGTCGCTGGCCTATCCTGGATTATGTCCATTTATGCATGTTCTCTGTTTTTTTTAAATTTTAGTCAGATCTTGATCCAACGAAGGACCTTGCCATTAATCCCAATATGCTCCAGTTTATATAATAGCCTTTCATTGGAAACCGTGTCAAAAGTATTATTGAAGTCAATGAAAATAATGTCAAGGTTGTTGTTTCTTGCATTCATTCAATGCTGTGATCTTGTTGTTTCTTGCATTCATTCAATGCTGTGATCCATTAAGGATACCATTCCTATCGAGACGGTCCTGTGCTATGTCCTTAATTAGAGTCCACAATCTAATGTATCATTGAAGTTAAACTCACTGGTCTACAGTTTCCCATCACATCTTTCACACCTCCTTGGTGGACTGTGGAGACGTTGGCGCTTCTCCAGAAGAATCTCCTCGGAATCTAATAATGATCTCATTAACATCCTAAACGGGATGATGCACTCCATGTAGCTTTTTAAGTACAACAGGATGCTCCACTTCTGGTGTCTCCCTTCGCTCAACTTCATACCCTTCTCTGAGATTGATATGTTACTTAATTTCTTCTCTCCTTTTTCACTGAGCCATTATGGTTCGAATGGTATTTCAACTGTAACGATCTTTACAAAATACCTTCAACTCCTCTGACACTTCTGAGAGGATTTGAATATGGCTTCCGATGACTTTTTCAGTTCGATAAAGTAAGGGACCAATCAGATTCACTTTCTTTCTTTTGTGTATTTACGAAAATAACTGTTTGTCTCCATTTTCAGCAATCTTTGCTAGTGATTTCTCGCCTGTTTTAACTCATGAATGGTTTTGTTATGAATAAGTTTATAATACTTATATAAATCAGGATCTCGCGATAGTCTGTAACTGTCCCATGCTTTTTTCTTTTGCTCAATTAACCCTTGACATCTCCGGTTATCCACTTGGGCATCTTTGGCTTACGAAACTTTTCTACTGGAACAAATGCATTGTTGACTTTGAAATAAATCCCTTGAATACTTCCTATAATGAACTCTCGTATCCGACAGCATACAATTTTCTCTCCAGTTAATACTGTAGCACCTAGGAAATATCTCAATCCATTATAGTCCTAAAATTGAAGTCCTTCCCTTTTCCCTTGATCACAGAAATCTTTTTGGACGCTTCGCATTTGATGACATTGTAGTCACTACCTGTTGCTATACTGCATCCAAAAGAAATTTGTACCGTCAAATTTCTTTTAGATGCAGTTTGGGATCCTTGCTGAGAACCAAGTCGGTGGGTATTAGAGTCCCTTGTACTTTCTCTGACATGTTGGAATTAATAACAATTATCTAGCTGGCTCAAAAAAACATTCCTCTCTCTTCCCCCGTGGAATATTGCCCGTCCACCTTGACACTCAGCTGCTCATTCGAATTGCTTATAGAAATTTTTGTTGTATTCTTCAGAGTTTGTACGTGTAGCACACTGAATAGAGAAGGCCCAGGTTCGAATTCCGTTAATGACGAGGGGAACTTTAATGTCTTTTTCCGCTTCGTGGCTGAATTTGTCGGTCTCGGATGTAGAAAGCAAATTTCCTCCCCACCACCCGTAAACTTGGTTTTTCGTCCAGTTGTTGTCATTGTTGGATTTTAGGAGCATCGGCGACTAAGGCCATGTTTTTCCGTGTATATTGTCAGCCAATTAAGTGTGTTCTCTGGTGGATTGGTCGATTTTTTGTTTGCCGGAAGAAAAAACCCGAGTTTCCGGAGAAAAAACCGTGCTACTTCGCCTGAGACGGACTAACTCAGCCACGTTGTGAAAAAAAACCCATAAAAATTCCTCACGTCACCGATGGGATTCGGACTCAGGTGTTTTCCACCCGGTGTGGGGAGGACGGCGATCCTATCAACTGTGCTACCCACGAGGGTTAGGATATATTAGAGATGGGCAGATTGAGCTCATTGTAGAGTGGCTCTAACATGACAGTTTTTTTTTTTTTTTAATAGTTCTCAGAATCATTTGGTCTGTAACATACTCTAATTGTCACCTTCCCTTTACTGCACGTCTCTTGCACTTACAGACTTCGATCTTCATCATCCCTCTTGAACACACTGTGTACTCACCATAATGTAGTAATTCTTCGTGCGATCTCTGGATGGCACCACGTCTTCGTTAGTCCTATTATATTAGCATTGATTGATATAATCAGGATCAATTACATTTCTTCTTCTTCTTCTCTCTCTCTCCTCTTTTCCAGACTATTACCCTTATCCAAAGGACGACTGTACTTGAACGCTGTACACACGGCGGGTCAGTGTGAAACGCAGGTCATTCGTGATAGAAACAGGCTCTCAGCAGGAATGAGTTAACATCGGTTATCCTTTGATCCTTCCATCTGTGGGTCGTGTGTTGGTTTGTGCCCGACTGCGCGATTAGCTTCATATTTCCTTAAGGAAGAAAGAACTGCACGTGGGGCCAGTAAGAGCGTTGGCTATCACTTTGCTCTTTAGAAGAAGTCGGTTTCAACTCGCGTACGTCATTAGCGGAATGTAACTATCGTTTACACGACCCCTTTGGCTTTCCGATCAAGGGAGTTGTCCTCCTTACACACACACACACCATTAGATAATGGACCCCCTACTACGAAGACGGCTGCACAAACTGACGGTGCGTTCTTGTCGTCAGCCTCTTGTTGATCCGTAATGGACGGCGGTAAGTCAAAGCTCTTACGTATCGGGACGAAGTCTCAAAAAAAGAGATGGGAAAACCGTCTTCCCCCTGCCCCGATTTATTCGTCGACCACGAGATGCTCGTCGGAGGTTAACCTCCCCCCTCCTCTCCCGTAATAGTCGAGTCGTAGTTTCCCATACGTGACTCTCCCGAGTAACCGGTACGGCGGTTGCTGCTGCTGCTGCACGTCCAGGGTTAGCCAATCGAGTGACTGTCGTCGGAGCAACCAGTCGCTGCGGGAGCTCGGTAAGAACCTTCCTCAATAGTCGCACCACCGTGCACGGCTATTCTTTCGTCTGCTTACGGAAAGGTCAGTCGAGTTTTGTGGCGAAGTTACGCTCGTGTTATTCAGATGTCCGCCAGTGAGTGATGAGGATGGTGCTGTTCCGAACAGATAGTGTCGGCGGCGAATAAGTCACGCGGAGTTTTTCTCTTTTTCGTCTCTCTTCCGTCGAGGTTAATCTACGGAACTGGATGTTGTACGTGGTCAGTGGACGGCACTGAAGTCCGCTGTCTGAGATTTTGCTGCGAGGGTCCTTCGAGTGCACGCATCGGATGTTGGAACAATGGAAACTTAGGCTACTCGGCAACCATGACAACTGCACCGACGGCCACTTTCCCCGCCAGATAAACAACCTGAGCGTTTTGTGGCTCGTGGTACAGACACACTAGAGGGGGGATAAAGGGCAAATCCCCCTTGCACGTGCGAGATCCTTTTATTCCGCCGTCTGTGTCGTCGTCGTTGTGTGCGCGTTTTGTGTGTCGTCAGCAGAGCCGCTTAATCTTCGAGATGTCCAAAAGGCAGCTGTTCTCGGTTTTGCACGTGGTCGTCGTCGCCCCTCTGTTTCTGTGGCTGACTCCCAGCTGTGCCTCTCGCCTGTTCGGATGTCCCGTGGAGTGCGAATGTAAGGGGCTTACTGTGGATTGTGGTAATCGCGGATTGAAGTCCGTTCCCCGGAACCTACCTACGGATGCCAAACGAATGTAAGTACCAAGCGTTCATGTTACTGTTCCCGCGTTAGAGGTAGCACGCGCAAGGACACCCTTGCGCGAGGAATGACATTCCCTTTCTGTGTCGCTTTAATTGGGCCGGTGGGAGGGTTTTCCAAGAAGGTGGAGTCCCTCGTATTCTTCCCTACATTTTGACCTCTGGCTGCAGGCGTAAATCCAGCAGCTTGTGTTTTGGAACAAGTCATAACACTGGGACAAGGAGGGTATTAAGATTAGCATAGTGTTATCTAGTGACATCCCCCCCCCACACTGTCTCTAACCGATCAGTCAGTGACGAAGAAGCAGCATATTTATCGATATTATTCATATCGGAACTGTATTTTGGAAGAGCAGAAATATTTTGTCCTTTTCCCACCTCATACCATGAATCTGCTTCTTAAACGAGTCCCTGTTGGGTATTTCAAATGAATTTCCAAAGAATAAGCTCGTGTGCTTCCTCTGCGTTGAGGACGTTGGAAAAGAATGTTTTGACGTTCAAAGTTTACGAGCGTCGGTGATGTTGTGTGAAAGGGGTGTTTGTTTCCTCTTTCAAGAAACCGTTGCAACACAACAAACACGTTGCCCTCCCCCTCGCCATGAAAAAAGATTCCCTGAAGCTTTTACGTTGCGCCATTCAATCGAGGATCGCATTGGCAGTTAACATCGCTCAAACATAATCGGTATACCTCTACCGGTGCGCCGTCTAGTGGTGGATAAAGCAGTTGTTGAAAGAATTTGTCGGTAATATTTACATATTGTATTTGCCGAATGCCATTTAAAGTGTTTCTCAACGAAAAGGATTCTGTCAGCGATATTACGTGAACATTGTGAAGCCATTTCATTTATTCTTTTGGCAGATTCTACTCGAAATACTTTTTCACCGATAATTTCGTTTAGGGCAGGCAGCGGGAGATTGTCCCCTGGAGATATTGGGGAACCTTCAAAGATGTCTGCAATGAACGTCAAAAAGTGTTTAAAACTTTAGGTTAAGCAAATCGGGCCATGCCCGATCAGTCGTATCCCAGAATCCCACAGGATTAGCTTCACTTCCATCGTTGGTTTCACGCTATCATAGCAGATCGGTAGGCAATTTCGACTCTGCTTAAGCACACACGTTCCCGACCCTGTCTTTCAGCGTGCTACAATCACTGAGAATAGCACCCCCACCACATTGTTTTCCTTAATTTTTCCATCTATTTTTATTGACAACGACGGTCCTTTCCTTCCCTTCCTTTTAATTAAATGTGGGTGATTGCTTGCATTCCCACAACTTCCTCCTCCCCTCCCCTCAACGCACACACGCACGCCTGGAACGTTGCGATCTCCAACAAGATTACAGTGGCGTTGCAATGTTATTTTTGCTGTCACACTGCGTTAGTGACATATCCTCTCGACACCAGCGACATCTCCTGCGCTTCCATCCTTTTAATTTTCAGTAAGGTCTAGGAAACGAGTCTTCTTCCCTACCATTCCCTTAAGTATACAGATTCGCTCCTGTAGAAATTGAAAACTTCCTCCGGCTATCCTCGATCACTACTGTAGTCGAAACTCGCACGCCATCTAGCGACCAAGCGTTAATTCTCTCTGTACGTTATTTCCACGCACATAAAAGATGCGATTTTTAAGATGGTTGCTGTGTAACTTCTTAATCCTGACTTTGATACAATTTTTTACTGAAAAATACCAAAGGGGATGAAACGACCCGTGTCTTTTTTTCGGAGTTAGTCACGAACCATTCAATTGCGAAACTTCCTGTATTTTTGCTAATGTCCTAAATCCGTGAGCATCTGTTGGTGCAAAGAAAACTTTAAGCACAGATGAAGAATCCTCGCTTTCCGGGGATCATGGACACCTCGAAATCTAAAAAGGCCTCGATAATTATTTAGCTTTTGTCTTGAAGAAACTAATTCTCTTCGTTTCACTAATTATCTTCCAAAGACAGAAAACAAAGTTCTGTCTTTGAAAGATAATTAGTGAAAGTTCGAAGTTGAACCACACGCTGGTTCAACTTCGAAATTAATGAAACCCAAACCTCCTTTAATTAAACAACCACAGTCTACTAATTAAATAATATTATGAGCCAATCTCATTTATGTTGGAATACATAAATATCCTCGTGGTAGCGCAATACTTACTATCCCTGAATAGGCTTGGTTCAAATCCCTCCTAGATGGAAGAAACCTTTTTCGGGTGTTTTTCTAGTGGCTGAGATAGTCCGTCGAGTGCTGCATGGTTTTTCATCCAGCAAAGAGACCAGCCGACAAGTGAAATACACGATGTTAGACGCAATGTACTAACACCTCACGGCCTTAGCTGCTTTGGCATAAAAAAACAAAAATAGACCAGAATAAAATTACATTCCACCTGCTAAAGCTGCCTATCAGATCCAAAAGATGTAACGCTGTTTGAAATCATATTCGCCGCGCTCTATGCAGCCCCATTTTGAGGTATGGGTACGCCCCTAATTTCGTTAACCTCTGCAGACTTAGGCTGATGTCTGCACGTACGAATTTAATTCTTCAAATGTTTCAAAGTAAATTCAAATCGGGGTGAACGAAGGGAGAATTTGTTTTGATATTGGTAATATCCAGTGCTTCGGCAGTTTGTGGAAAATCTAATGAAGAAGCAGGGGAATGAATGTTCATCTGTTTGTCACCATTTCTATTCAACGGCGGATTGCCAGAGAATATTTCCACGAGATAGAAGTTCAAAACTTCTGTACGTTGAGAAGAGCTCAGGGCTGCATAAGGAAATAGTTGAGCTATTGAAGGAAACTGGGTGCGCAAACAAGTCATGAAGTGCGGTTACATGCGTGGATAGATTAGCATTAATGTGTTGCTCAGCCATCCCCGGCTGAGTGCGCGAATACAACCAACGCCATGATGAATCGCTTTCTCCATAACGCGCATAAAACCGCACTATATTTACTCGGGGCGGACGAGAACGTGAGGGGAAGGGCAGCAACAAGACAGCCAGACGCAGACGAAAAGATGTTTTATTTGTGGTGTGTTGGCTAAGCGCAGGAATTCAACCCCGGTGGTGTTTGCAGCAGCGACTCCCGCTCTTACGGTCAGGAATCCAGCTCGTCGTATCACTCAAGTATTCTCTTATTATTCCTCAGTCCCCTTCCCTTGAGGGTGATAGAAGTCTGGGTTTAAAGCGAACCCATTAACCCACTTAAAGATAGTAACGAACGTTCCGAGACATCCATTGTCTTCTTCGTCAGATTAATTGTTCCTTCGCCATTTCTTCCCGGCTCTATTTGCACCCATACGTTCGTTTAGAACTGTGTCCCTCGCAAATTAGACTCCAGGGGAGGGAAAGGAATGTGCGCGGGGCCGCTGAGATAGAGGCAATGAGGCATGCCTCACGCTCCCGGACCATATCCTCGAGTATCGTTGGTGTACGGTATGAGTTGGTCTCTGATAGAAGCAAACAGTACCACGCACTCACTGGACGAATCCTTGTATTTATCGCGCAATCATAAAACTTACCAAACAGTTGGGAACGTTGAGATGACGTCTTTCAAATGGGAAGAGAAATCTTCAGTAATCGCAACTGCGAGAACCAATCATTGCATTATTAATGCGATGGTTACCATTTTAAATAATTGCGTCCAGTCCATTCGCTGGCTTCGAACCACACTGACTGATGTAAGCGAAGCAGGTAACCCGGCGACAGTTCAGATTTATGTTGCTTCTATTAAAATGGTGCCGGGAAGAGTGCAGTACGTTGGGAAACCATTACGGTTACAAATTGTCCATAATTCGTATCTTTGAGGTCCGTATTTAGGGGAACCGAGGTGAAATTAAAGCTAATTTACTATATTAGGGAGTAGGACAAGACAGTTAAATTATCCGTGTGACACGTTACGTATTGCAGGTGGAAGGTTTGATGTCAGATCGACTGATGACTCCATTAGGTGGCAGTCGGCTAGGGAATGTTAATTAAAGGCGATGAGATAAAACTGTGCAATTAAGGAACGAAGGATTTCCTAATTTTTGCTGTTATGCGTATTTATTGTACTCGAGCATTCCCTCCCCCTTGAAAGGGATGGTCACTGGTTATCTTTTACCGTTGTCTTACACGGAGAATTATCCGAGATGCAATTATCTCGCCACAGACTTGCGTAGAGTTGTTCGCTGGTGTACTGGAACCACTCAAATCTTCTCTGCGCACCCCGCGGACTTCTCGTTTAGTTGAAACCGTATTTGGTAGTTGGAGGGGGGACTGTTGGGAGGAGGGAGGGTCAATTAACAACCATCGCTTATTTCGGGAACGAAGCAAGAAGGCAAAATTAATCTATCGGTAACCACCCAGGTGGGAGGGGCTGTCAAGGTCGACGGTACAGATACCGGTTGGTATGTTTACTGTGCACACATATATTAAATTAAACGGCGTTTCTAAAAGTGGGCAAGATGTACACCCCTTCCCCAGGTTAGGGCACGCTAATGGTGGCGGATGTCCTTATGAATAAGAATGGAGCAAACTTTAACTGACATATCTGTTGGGGGGATCTGAGATAGCTGGCGGCCCACATGGGGGTTTGGGAACGTGGAGATTATTTAATTACGATTAAAATATTTAAGACATCCGGTTTTATTCAGCGTGTCCCTTCCCTTGCTTTGACAGTTTTCGTTCTAATTCACGGAAAGTGCACTCGTGTTTTTATCAACTCCATGTTTCATAAATTCTGTAAAAATGAATATTTATTTATTTAAATCAGTATTGGATCCTGTTGTTGTAGGTTTTTGCGAGCATCGAGGAGTAAGGCCCTATTGCGTAGTATACGATGCATCTGTAAATTGCACGTGTTCTCAGGTAGATTTTTTGTTGGCTGGATGAAAAACCCGAGTTTCCTGGGAAAACCATGCTACACTCGCCTGAGACCGACTAACTCAGCCACGTCGTGAAAAAGACCCGTAAAAATTCCTCCAGTCATCGACGGGACTGGAACTTATTTATTGGATCATGTTTGACCCAATCGCTATGCAGCGTGTCCCAGGAGATTTGGGGTCCCAGGAGAGATATGTTGCACTACACTGCTGCCTAAAGTAACTGGACACCATGTTTCAAAGAATCTTTTATTCACCAAATGTGTAACGTGTTGGCTCACTTTTGGCTTTAATTACACGCCGTATCCTTCATCGTCTTAGATTTAAAACTGATTTTTGAAAACAGGAAGGCGATATTTCAGTTAATTTCTCCTTTAATACAGCGGTCAATTCAGCTACTGATTGTAGGTGAGTTGTCCTGGTCCGAATCCGAGATAATACAGACAGTACAATTTGATGGCATTTTTATGCTGGAATAGAAAGGGGCTGTTCCTGGCTCTACTGCTTCCACGATGTACGAAGAGCGGACTTGTCCAGAATGGCAACGTACGTGTGGGGACAGTATATTCTCCTCGATTCACTGTGATGATACAAGAACTGTAGAAAGACCAGATGTGTTTCTGTAGTGCGTGTTGGTTCTGTTTTAAGCGTTGTCTGACCATTTAACTACCAGGACGCTGCAATCATCTGGAAAGGTCGTATCCGTCCCTGACACGAGGAAGCAAGCCGTCTACGGCACGTTCCATCCTATCCGGATGGATAAGGCGGAAAAGGATCCTGCATCCACCAGAGAGCGAAAGCTGTGTAAAGTAGACAGCAAAAAGGGGAAGGACACAATTGTCACGTGGTCACAGTATCCAAATGGTCAGGTCTAGCAGCCTGGAAAAGGTCTACTGCAACTTTCAGATAATCACCGTATTCAAGTGGTCAAATTCAGAAGAAGTCAGGTCACATGCGGGAAACAATTTTTTTCTACAAGTCATTTAAAGGTACAACAGGTCAGGCTCAAGAGTGAATACAGTACGTCATTGCCAGTCCATTAATCAGATGAGTCAAGAGCAATAAAAGTCTAGCCAGTAAAAGAGATCCAAGCCAGGTAGTTCGAATGAATAGAATCAAAAGCTGAGGATATTTCATGACATCAAAGAATCCATACAGAAAGGACTTTACAGCACCAGGTAAAGATATGGGAGTTTAAGTCAAGAAAATTTCACATCAGTGTGTCATAAGGCTGAAAACAAAGTATTGCTAATAACAGTGTATACAAAACCTCTCGTATTAAAACCACCTTAGAATTATCTCATCTGTCCATTGTATTAGGTCCTTAAATCGTGTGCGTTTTTTCACCCAATTTGCCGATCGAAATATCCGCGTTTCTGGGCAGGCAGGGGAACCTTGTTGTCCACTCTTGAAACCGACTAACTTGGCCACAGAGAATGGCAATGCACAGCATGACATTCGTTATTTCGAGAAAGATTACAAATGGCTCAGGTCGAGATTACGAGAAATTGCAGATGCAAAAAGCGCTTCTGAGAAACAATGTTCTGCGGACATTCACCAGACCCGAACGCTAAAATCAGATCAGAAAACCGTGTACCGTGATTCGTCACCCCGTAGCAACTGTCCAACGTTTCAGGGAACAATTAAGATGGATCAACAATGTGCATCGAGTGCTGTATTGTCTGCTGCGTTTGCTGGAAATCATCCCTAAAATCCAATGATGTGAAATTCGTACATCTTCACCGCAGCAGGAAAGAACGAATAGCTGATAGCAGAGCTAGTTTTCGTACGCAGCTTTGTTCTTGGAGTTGTATCCTGAAATACTGCACATGCGCAGTCCAACGTGTAATTTCTGAACTCGTGCCACACCGCAGGTACATCAAATGCGAGAGATTTTCTTCCATTAACCCATTGTCTTCCATTTTCAACAAATATGGTGTCTCGTGATTTACTTCAGTCACCGATACGGACATTAAAAAAATAAATAACTGAACTAAATATTTAACATTTACCAGCACACATTCTCAAACATCATTTTCGATAAAAATGAATGAAGATAAGGGTAATTTTTAATCAATAAAAGCAAACTGTTATTTAAACTTAAAGATAAACAATACCTTTTATATCCAATGCTCGAATTTAATTTAGTTTGGCCAATAGGTTTAGTTAGAATGCATTACTCAATGAAACCTCTTTTCATTGGCAATATTTGGTGTAAACTTTCCTTGATGGAAGTCGGAGTCTGTCTTGTAATACATATTTCTAAATTAACTGTTCATATTCTCTAATTGGTCAATAATATCTTTAATTTGGTAATAAAGGCCTACACGTGAGGTATGGATATCGGGCCTTGTAGCGAGTGATGATTTTGGCAATAACTGTTTTTGAAAAGTCCACAGTATTTGACTGTATTTCTTCGGTCGGTTTGCTGGACGTAAAATTTGAGTTTCCAGGAGAAAACCAAGAAATCCCTCACTTGAGCCCGACTACTCATCCAGAAGCTTCGCATTTTATGAAATCATATAAATCGATCGTTAGTAATTAAGATGTTTTTAATATGCGGACAACTCTGCCATTGGTGGCAGCATTTATTATTAGGACCTCTTCAGCTGGCTCTAAAACTGTGCAAGAGGGAATGGGGAACCAAGTATGAACTATCACCTTGACCCTGCATAGGTTTAAGGGGTAGTACTACCTATATTAGTGAAGCAGTAGCCGATGTGAGCTTATGCAAATCATCTTATGGGTCCTCGCGTGAGTTCCCATGTTTATGTGACATGGCTCTTTTTGATTTTCGTTGTTCAGAGTCATTGCAGTCCAAATAAAGGTGCAGAGCGTGCCACATACTACTGGATTTCGATTAGCGCCACGAAACATCAGTGTATGCAATGTATTATATTTGTCACTTGTATGTGTGAGTTCTAAGTCCGGTTTATCTGTCTGCGGGATCAAAAAAAAAGGGGGGGGGGGATGGACGCTACGAAGGCTTTGAAAGCTACTTCACCTAAGAAGGCTTTCCAGTAGAACTGGAAACTAACAGTAACATTCCAAAGTTCATCTTCACTGCAGTCCTGCAAAGTTCCGTTGATGGGATCGTTTGGTTCAATTTCGTGACACTATGCTCGTGTGATTGGCCGACCAAAATCTGTTTCTAATTAGGCCTAAGGTCATCGACTTTATATCTTTTCCTTTTGGGCGTGCTGATTTTTTAATTTATTTTTTTCAAGTGCCTGGGAAGGAAAGCGATTTCATGAAACGGAGCCTCCAATAGTTTTTTCCCAAATAAAACGACATCCAGTTGAGGAAGGAAAAAATGCTGTTGAAAATCAAATGACACAAACGATTATTCGAGACTTCCATATCGTGACGGGACCTGGAAATAATTTGCAGATGGAATATAATTACGTTCAAATTACACGTTATTCAACGCTACGCAAGTTTTCTTTCCCGCAACACGACCAGACAACGGCAGTGAGCAAACGTGACTGGCTTGGCGAAGTTTTAAATGGCGATGTCGCAGAACTACAACAAAGAGAAAAGATTAATGAAACAGAGGTCTTGTCCCGAGTCGTTCTGAGAATCCGGATGACGTGCTGTTTATATCGTCAATTTTTTTTATTTCTTCGTCTTTTTTTCCAAGTGTCCTTTCAGCGGTTAAATGGCTTTCATCGCTATTTACAGAAATGCAAATGGATTGTTAGCTCATTACCTACGTAACAATGTCAAACTTATCTTCTGTTATTTCGTCCTCGCGCTCTTGGCATCCATTGTTAGACATCTTTATTGTTGAGTGTGGTAGTCTCGTGACGCATTGTTGAACTCTTTATTAACACTCGTCTGGTGAACCAGTTTTCTTTTTCTTTTTAATAAAGACAAGGTGGGTTTGTTTTTACGTACTCGGACTGATATTAATGTGTCATTAACAGGAATGCTGTTGGATTGCATTGACATTTTGAAAATGTAAAAGTGATAAATATTAAACGTTTATTTACAAAAAAAAAAAAAAAAAAAAAAAGAGCATTTTTTGTTTTTAAATCTATGCCATCTATTCCAACACGGCTTTGAGAAACGTACACTTGACCTATTAACCTCCGCTTGTTGCCTAGTGAAATGACATTTTCCTTTAGCATCCTAGCGGTGCCCCTCACTTCCTGCTCTACTAAATGAGACCTAACATCACCCCCTTCTCTCTGTTCCCCCACTAATACACTCACTAAATTCGGAGTGGGCTACTTCCTTATTTGCCTCTCTATAGATTGTTTTTGTAATCTCTGGAACCTTTCTTAGCACTCACCTCAAATGTTGTTCATTTTGTTACACACTTGTTTAGAACCCAGACGCGGAAATACTCCTGGTATTTTCACTGTGGCAGAATATTTAGAGGAATAACAAACGTTATGTACAATGAAACCCAATGCATGGTAATCTGAGGTTGCGGTGATTTTGACACGTTTCTGAATGAGCCATCCTCTTGAGAGATAACGCCCAGATCCTTCATCTTCCTCGCCCTCTGTAATGTCTTGTGACCCAGACTGTATTCATAAGTCAGTCTGTCTGTTCCTTTTGTAGCCGTCCGCAAAAGACTCGATGTAACTATTATTCGAGTTGAGATTGAGATCATACTTTTTTTCTCCCTGCGTTTATGGAGGCCATTTATGGTTGACGGCAGTTCTTACTGCAAGTAGATGGTCGTTTGGGGACACGAAGAAAGCACTGGATGTAGCCCTGAACTCTGTAATGTCTGTATTTCTTATATACAGTACATTAATGTGTATAAGAAATTTCTGCTAAAGAAAACTGAAAGTTTTGACCAGTCAGGCTGATTGTTATTAAAAAATAAAAAAAAGTTAGATAATGTACGTTTAATTACATTTCTCGTCCTTTAGATTTTTATTTCTTAATTTAAATGATTTTTTCTTTTTCTAAGATTAATAGAAGTTAAAAGTAAATAATTAGTTATTTTCTTACCAGTTAATTACTAATTAACTAATAATATATAAAAGTAGCTGTTTCCACTTCACTGTGTAGCCCACACAACGTAATGGCCACCACTCAACATTTTTGTAATGTAGTTTACTTATTTCCTCCTGGATTTTAATGCCACTCGAATTCTGTTGCGATTAATATAATGAGCAATTAGTAATCATTCATGATTTATATATATTTAGTAAACCGATGACAAAAAAAAAAAAAAAAAAACTCATCAGAAAGCAATCACTTCATATGCGAAAACATTTTTCTGCGCGTCCACCATATTTCCATTCATTCCATCAATTCACGCACGGCAACAAAAAATATCCACTTTACTTTTGTTACAAGGTACAGTATAGGGATAACCTGCATGTAATATTTAAGAAAAAATAAATAATAATTGCTGGATTTCTGTTGGTCACAATTTAATGAAATTTAAAATGCTTGAGGAGTATTTCTAAAAAGCCAAGTGTAAAATTTCATCAAAATCTTTCCAGTGGAAATCCAGAGGAAACCAGAGGACATGCGAAGGACGGACAAAGAGACGAACAGTCATGGTAAAGACAAATGTGCCTTTGACCGCTACTCTTTGACCTACTGGCCTCTAGAGGGTCTGCGAAGCCTCTTCCTCATTACAGTATTGGAAACAAGAAATCGCATGGGACAAGGCTATATAAATACGAGTAATAAAAATAAACTTTGTGTTTCTTTCTGAAACCCATCATTGTCCGCAATTTGTTTCTTTGTTTAATGGATAATCTGTTATAAACGCGTTTTTGCAATCCATGCCTTCCACTTTTCTCAAACAATTGTTGCCCTTTTAAACTTTTCAAAATAGCAAAAAGCAGTCGATTGTGGCAATATTTGATCGCCATAATCCTCTTGAAAAATCCTTCTTTCTCGATTTTCATCAGTGGCATGTAAAATTTCACAACTTTGTTTGTGTTTCAAGTCCACAACGAATTTGGAAAGCGACTTGAAAACAAAGTTAATACAATGAGAAGAGACTACTACTGAGTGCAGTGAATTAACAATGCGAACAGAGGAATTATTTTCCATTAAAAAAATCAATCTCTGAAATTGAATTTCTTGAAAATCTGTTACGGAAAAATCATTCATTCTTAGCCCCCATAATTAACCAAATGAATTAAATGTGAGATTAAAATCATCAGGGAGGTGGATCTTCCTCATAAAAGCACCAAAGGTGAGCTGTCTCAATTTTCCTGATATTTGTAACTGGGTGACCGGTTCTTAAATAAAAATTGTACGCGCCCCGAGCACGCATAGCGGAAGTTAAGTGAAACTTCTTTAGAATCTTTTGAAACGTTTTATTATTTCAATGTTACAGTGGTTACATTAATATTTTACAATTGTTTCACAAGTTTATTACAAAGTTTTTACGGTTCTCTCCTTTGTACTCAATGGAGGTGGTTTCGGTGGTCTCATTGCACGTACATGCTCTACACGCCTTACAACGCTCACTATTAGTCGTCAGCATGTTGAATAAAATTTTTTTCCCTTCGAAATTTTTTATGAAATAATGTAGGTAATGATGAAAGAAATATTTTGGTTTTACAATCTTTAAAATCGGACTGCTAGAAGCTGAGATATAGCGATTTAAAACGTAAATGCGACACGCGTGCGAGTTACACCGTGGTCGCGCTGTAGAGGTAATTACTACGGCGCTGAGTCGCCGTCCCTGATGTCTGGGAATGGTACAATGGTGGAAGGAGATGAATAATTTCGTGTCGCATTTTCGTTGCGATTTAGGTCAATCTACAGATGCAGGTTACTCCCATGTGGGAACTGCCTGGAGCGTGCCTAAAGTTTCACTTCAAAAGTAATTAATTAATGATTACATGCTCCGTGTTCTGTTACCAAAGCTACAAAGTAGCCTCGTGAGTTGATTTGATAAGGATTCCTTCGCAGATGCGTCCATCTGCACATTTTCTCTATAAATTTTCACGCACCGCTAGCCATGTAGTCAAAGTTTCAGTTGTGCGCCACCGATGAGATTACTTATGAAAACAACTGTGCTGTACCAGTTGTTTTCATAACTGGGAGAGGAAACTCCACTGTAAAAAAGTGGTATTATTAAAAATTTTATCTACATATTTCATTATTAATTGTATTACATTCGGTAGTAAATTTGCTTTTGAACTGTACGCTGTTGTGTACCATGGAAACGCAAAGTAGACTCGCATTCATTGTCAAAATGTTTGGCCTGACGTAGCCCAGTGGTCAGGAGCGACTGTGCATAGCACGTGTTCCTTGAGTGGACCGGGGTTCAACCCCGTGACTGCTAAATACGATGAATATTTGTATTGACGATTTATTGTAAACTCTACTGACTTGGTTGTCGTGCCGGAGTATAAACAGAAAAATTATTTATTACTTGTAAACCCTTGTGACATACCAATCATTGGACTAATTTTATATTTTTTTCTATCTTGGTAATACAAAATGCGCCTTCTCTTGTATAATTTCTTATTTCATTGTTTTTGACCTTGTTTGCATAATTTTACCCTTCGATTTAACCTTCCTTTCTCTGTATTTTATTGTATATGTACCATAAATATTGTGTATGTACCATAAATATTACCTCAGCGCTTGCTGAAATAGCCGGACAACGTGTGAACAACCAAAAAATCTCTTTCAGACCGAACTCTAAAAAGACCTACAGTTCAAAAACACGAGGTTCAAAAATAGTAACCATCGTTGTGTAAGGGGCGATGGGGAGGGAGTCGATAAAAGTATCTGCTGACTTTCGAAGTCTTCAGTGTCACTTGTGTGTGGCATTATACGAGGAACAAGTCTCCCTCTTTCTCATTCGGCCAACTGAGTCACTAAATACATTCACTTGTCTGGCAGAACTCATTGCGTGCAGAGAATTGTTAACGTAACAATTAGCTGCACGCAATTATAATTGTTAACATTAACAATACCTGCATTTGATTGTTAGCTATTAAATGTTCATTAACAATTAGCTGCACCCGATTGTTAGCTATTAAATGTTCATTCAACAATTGTATTGCTGATTTCGTGTCAACATAAATTGAGCAATTAGTAGTTAATGTTAAAAATTAGTTTTGTCTTTAATAAAATGTGATACGGTTGAAGCGCAAAAGGGAAAATAAATAAAAAAATATCAGTCCCTTGATAGGTTTGATAGATTAATGTTGCTAATGGAAGCATTGTCGGTTCAGTCAGTCACTAACCATAACATGAAGTGTTTATCTTGTGTACTAGCCTTGACTCAGTTAAATCGTGTTTCCGGCCTCCAATTACCTTAATTACGAAATCACTAATTACTCACGCACACCTTAACAACTGTCGTTTACTTGCATGTTGTGTTGCCGCCCCTTTGTCATTGCGATCTTGTCTGTCAGCCTTGCGTTCTTGGGCGTTGTCGTCATCAAAGAATTAATTATCAATCCTCGCATCTAGCGATGAGTAAAACAACTCCGAGGATCATCTGGATTTGCTTCTGCGCTGCTGTCAGTATGGCACGCGCATAAATATTGCATTGTGGGTGGTTCTTGGAGCGTGAAATGTATACAGGTATCCGTTTCGTACAGCTCTATTTCGGGCTCACCTGGTATTGCCTTTATAATGGACAAGCCGCTACAAAAACGGGGACAGGAAGTAGGTCATAAAGACTTTGATGAAACAGGAAGTACGTCAAAAAGATATGGAAATCAAAACTACTTTCTAGGCCGCATTTAATTTTAACTTAGCACGATTATAAATCTTTTATACTTTATCGAACGGAGAGGGGGGGCGTGGTTAGGGAAGGGGCAGCCCTTTAATTAACGCTTCTTTTTGTACGCTATCTTCCACGAATAGAAATCAATAGAAACTCTTCACAATGTTATCGTGTGGAGATGGTGAACGTTGCGAACCCTTTGAGGATGACGCACGAATGCGCCAATTTCCAGGAAATAGAAGGGAAAAAAATAAAATAACAACTTGAATTGGAGTCAGACGTCAAACGAGCACAATGCCTCCATTATTTATCTAAAGTGCCCCTATAAATTGCGCTATGATAGCCTCTCTTTCTTGAGATAAAGCAGTCAGACGTTTAAACTCATTGTAATGGCCGAAACTATGAACACGAATAAAAAGCAAACCGGAAGGCAGTACATCTTTATTACCAGAAGAGACTGGGATGGCGAGAACGAAGTTTTTCAGGGTGGGGTATACGGAAAGGAGGAGGAAAAGATTATTTTAATTCTGACCTCGCAGATCTGTGACATCATCACTTACTCTCGATAACGGCGAGCGAGTAGGTAAATGACGGGGCATGTATGAGAGCCCGCGACTCGCGAATTTTGACGCCCTTGGAGAAAGGGGACAGCGCTGGTGATGCACGTGATGACTGGCAAGAGTGTAGAGAAGATAGAGAGCGGCATTTAATCTTTGCCCCGGTGCCTATTACCCGTATTAAAAACTGCGCGAGGAAATGAAGAAGAACGAGTTTTTGCTCGAGGACGACCACAGTTGCGTCCTCGTACGATCACTTTAAATGGTTTCTTAAGACACTTTCGGTGTATTAAGATTCAGACGACGCTCAGGGTTCAAGATACAATGACCCGGATAATGCCAAGAAGTGGAGCTGAACAAAATCTAGAGCGGGCCCAGCCGAACAGGAAGTTTTTCTTGGAAAGGGTCTTCGTTGGTGCGAAGTGTATTTACGATAGTTCGATACTACTCGGCAGCACCACCCCTCATCCGGCAATACGCACTTTTTTTCGTTGGGCGAGGAAGGAGCAATAGGAGAAAGTAAAGTGAGCACGTGCCTCCTTATTACTATCCTCCCTTAATAATAGGTTGCACTTCCTTTGTTTTGCTGTATTTCGCCCATCATTTGCATTGTTTTCTATTTGTTGAGAGTCGTCTTTAACTGAACTCCTGCTGGTTAAGCAAGCGATGGCGCGAAAAGAGATTGAAATCCCAAATAGTTGGAGAGGTGCTATAAATGGCAAAACAAACAAAAGGAACAAAAATACAGTGTAACGGTGTGGTGTCTGACTATCAGAGGCCGGGTTACACTCGGGGGGTGTTATTGTTGGGGTCATCTGGTGTCATTGCCACTTACACCAAATACCAGTTGTTGTCTTTCGCAATTTGCCGACTGAAGACTCAATACAGAATTGCCCAATAAAGGTCACTTAAAGTTTGTCCCCGCTAACACCAAACTACTAATTGATGAAAATGAATGCAGTGACCATCTAATTTCTCCAGCCGCCCTCCTCACTACAGAGGGGATCTTTTGTCTTAGTTCTTGGAGATATAAGAAAAATGCTAATGGCCGTTGACAACCCATAATTACAAGTCATCGTACTGTGGTGACAGATCTCGTCCTTCAGCGAACACAGAAATTCCAGTCTTTATTTACCTCCTCTCGGGTACATTCCCCGAGAAAGTTCCCCCCCCACTTATAAATTTGCAAGTGTAAAGCGTACAGAAAAATGTGGGGTTTGGCTAAAGGGAAGGGGGTATTGCAATCCCCCGTAGTTACCAGGGGACCTCCAGAAGAAAATTGCGCTAAAGTACTAGAAAAACAAAAGGCTGAAAATTCTATGGGACAAAAAAAAACGCGATTCCTGCGCCTCCCTGTCTCATATCTTCGAAATAGAGATAAATAAATTATAAATTGCTGGACACGCCTGGCGATCTCCCGTACCTTATTATTGTGTCCCAACACAAATTCGCCCAGTGATGGAACCGTGATGCTCTCTTGGATACCCCAGGAAGTGGCCGTAAAAACAAAGTTAGAATTAAGTGAGTGTGTTCACATCTTCATAATTATCGAAATGACGTTTCTTATTCTGTGTGTTTTTCTCTCTTTTTGATGTGAAAACATCTATGACGGCGCTTACTGCATTTTCGGACTGAAGTAACGAAATAACGTCACTTCCTATTAAGTGTCTGTTAAATTTTAAACGACGTCACTTCCTAAATGGCGCTAACGATGCTAATTCAGTTACTAACGTTGATTCCGTATAGTAAATAGCAGGCGGGAGAATAAAACCTTGCATCGTTCATACTACAAGGCTGAAATGACGTCACTTCCTAAATGACGCTAACTCAGTCACTAACGCAAGAAGCGTGTAGTAATATTATGCAAGAATAAAAGCTTCAAAGCTATCGAAGAAGCCTCTCGTGCCGACAAAAGAAGTTCAAAACCATAGAGAACGAAAAGAAAAAAAAAAAAAATAATGCAGAGTTTAATGAAATCTGCTTCTCTAGATTGTGATCTACATCGACTTCTTGTCAAGAAGCTGGACCTCAAGATCAGGAAATTATATTCAAGAACTTCCTCAAGATTTCGATCCAGATTTGACTTCAAATGAATTACCTGAGGATTTGCAATTGACTCGTGATCCGACTAGACAGAGTATTCTGCAACA